>NC_133728.1:6020932-6281538 GCF_048934315.1 Petromyzon marinus
GGGGGGTGATGTGGGGAGGTAATGTGGAGGGGTGGAGGGAGGGGGCGAGGTGGGAGGGATGGGGGGATGAAAGGTAGGTGGGTGGGAGGGGAGAGAAATAGAAGGAAGTGGGGGAGTGGGGGAGGAAGTGGGGGAGGGGGGTAGGAAGTGGGGGAGGGGGGAGGAAGTGGAGGAGGTGGGGAGGAAGTGGGGGAGGGGGGGGGAGGAAGTGGGGGAGGTGGGGAGGAAGTGGGGGAGGTGGGGAGGAAGTGGGGGAGGGGGGAGGAAGTGGGGGAGGTGGGGAGGAAGTGGGGGAGGGGGGAGGAAGTGGGGGAGGTGGGGAGGAAGTGGGGGAGGGGGGAGGAAGTGGGGGAGGTGGGGGGGAAGTGGGGGAGGTGGGGAGGAAGTGGGGGAGGGGGGAGGAAGTGGGGGAGGGGGGAGGAAGTGGTGGAGGTGGGGAGGAAGTGGGGGAGGGGGGAGGAAGTGGGGGAGGTGGGGAGGAAGTGGGGGAGGTGGGGAGGAAGTGGGGGAGGTGGGGAGGAAGTGGGGGAGGGGGGAGGAAGTGGGGGAGGGGGGAGGAAGTGGGGGAGGTGGGGAGGAAGTGGGGGAGGGGGGAGGAAGTGGGGGAGGGGGGAGGAAGTGGGGGAGGTGGGGAGGAAGTGGGGGAGGGGGGAGGAATTGGGGGAGGGGGGAGGAAGTGGGGGAGGGGGGAGGAAGTGGGGGAGGGGGGAGGAAGTGGGGGAGGGGGGAGGAAGTGGGGGAGGTGGGGAGGAAGTGGGGGAGGGGGGAGGAAGTGGGGGAGGTGGGGAGGAAGTGGGGGAGGGGGGAGGAAGTGGGGGAGGTGGGGAGGAAGTGGGGGAGGGGGGAGGAAGTGGGGGAGGGGGGAGGAAGTGGGGGAGGTGGGGAGGAAGTGGGGGAGGGGGGAGGAAGTGGGGGAGGTGGGGGGGAAGTGGGGGAGGTGGGGAGGAAGTGGGGGAGGGGGGAGGAAGTGGGGGAGGGGGGAGGAAGTGGTGGAGGTGGGGAGGAAGTGGGGGAGGGGGGAGGAAGTGGGGGAGGTGGGGAGGAAGTGGGGGAGGTGGGGAGGAAGTGGGGGAGGTGGGGAGGAAGTGGGGGAGGGGGGAGGAAGTGGGGGAGGGGGGAGGAAGTGGGGGAGGTGGGGAGGAAGTGGGGGAGGGGGGAGGAAGTGGGGGAGGGGGGAGGAAGTGGGGGAGGTGGGGAGGAAGTGGGGGAGGGGGGAGGAATTGGGGGAGGGGGGAGGAAGTGGGGGAGGGGGAGGAGGAAGTGGGGGAGGGGGGAGGAAGTGGGGGAGGGGGGAGGAAGTGGGGGAGGTGGGGAGGAAGTGGGGGAGGGGGGAGGAAGTGGGGGAGGTGGGGAGGAAGTGGGGGAGGGGGGAGGAAGTGGGGGAGGTGGGGAGGAAGTGGGGGAGGGGGGAGGAAGTGGGGGAGGGGGGGAGGAAGTGAGGGAGGGGGGAGGAAGTGGGGGAGGTGGGGAGGAAGTGAGGGAGGGGGGAGGAAGTGGGGGAGGGGAGGTGGGGAGGAAGTGGGGGAGGGGGGAGGAAGTGGGGGAGGTGGGGAGGAAGTGGGGGAGGTGGGGAGGAAGTGGGGGAGGTGGGAGGAAGTGGGGGAGGGGGCAGGAAGTGGGGGAGGGGGGAGGAAGTGGGGGAGGTGGGGAGGAAGTGGTGGAGGTGGGGAGGAAGTGGGGGAGGGGGGAGGAAGTGGGGGAGGGGGGAGGAAGTGGGGGAGGTGGGAGGAAGTGGGGGAGGTGGGGAGGAAGTGGGGGAGGGGGGAGGAAGTGGGGGAGGTGGGAGGAAGTGGGGGAGGGGGGAGGAAGTGGGGGAGGTGGGAGGAAGTGGGGGAGGGGGGAGGAAGTGGGGGAGGGGGGAGAGTGGGGGAGGGGGGAGGAAGTGGGGGAGGGGGGAGGAAGTGGGGGAGGGGGGAGGAAGTGGGGGAGGTGGGGAGGAAGTGGGGGAGGGGGGAGGAAGTGGGGGAGGGGGGGAGGAAGTGAGGGAGGGGGGAGGAAGTGGGGGAGGTGGGGAGGAAGTGGGGGAGGGGGGAGGAAGTGGGGGAGGGGGGAGGAAGTGGGGGAGGGGGGAGGAAGTGGGGGAGGGGGGAGGAAGTGGGGGAGGTGGGGAGGAAGTGGGGGAGGGGGGAGGAAGTGGGGGAGGGGGGGAGGAAGTGAGGGAGGGGGGAGGAAGTGGGGGAGGTGGGGAGGAAGTGGGGGAGGGGGGAGGAAGTGGGGGAGGTGGGGAGGAAGTGGGGGAGGGGGGAGGAAGTGGGGGAGGGGGGAGGAAGTGGGGGAGGGGGGAGGAAGTGGGGGAGGGGGGAGGAAGTGGGGGAGGTGGGGAGGAAGTGGGGGAGGGGGGAGGAAGTGGGGGAGGGGGGGAGGAAGTGAGGGAGGGGGGGAGGAAGTGGGGGAGGTGCGGAGGAAGTGGGGGAGGGGGGAGGAAGTGGGGGAGGTGGGGAGGAAGTGGGGGAGGGGGGAGGAAGTGGGGGAGGTGGGGAGGAAGTGGGGGAGGGGGGAGGAAGTGGGGGAGGTGGGGAGGAAGTGGGGGAGGGGGGAGGAAGTGGGGGAGGGGGGAGGAAGTGGGGGAGGTGGGGAGGAAGTGAGGGAGGGGGGAGGAAGTGGGGGAGGTGGGGAGGAAGTGGGGGAGGTGGGGAGGAAGTGGGGGAGGTGGGGAGGAAGTGAGGGAGGGGGGAGGAAGTGGGGGAGGGGGGAGGAAGTGGGGGAGGGGGGAGGAAGTGGGGGAGGGGGGGAGGAAGTGGGGAGGAAGTGGGGGAGGTGGGGAGGAAGTGGGGGAGGGGGGAGGAAGTGGGGGAGGTGGGGAGGAAGTGGGGAGGAAGTGGGGGAGGTGGGGAGGAAGTGGGGGAGGGGGGAGGAAGTGGGGGAGGTGGGGAGGAAGTGGGGGAGGTGGGGAGGAAGTGGGGAAGGGGGGAGCAACTGGGGGATATCTCTCGGAGTCTCATGTGGGAGCACACGGTAGGGAAGGTTCGCTGGCTGTCGGAACGTCCCCTTGCCTGCACCGTGAAGTAGGAGCAGCAGCAGCAACTGCGGTTGGTCCAGGCCGTGGGTGGAGCGCGTTGTGTGGTGGAGATGGTGGGTTGCGGGGAGCGGTGGCGCAGTGGTTAGCGCACCACGTTAAGATAACCCGCCGACCCGAGTTCCGATTCCGGCTCGCGGGCAATGATTATTTATTTGTTTTCGATCCTGGGGGGGGGGGGGGTTGCCCATAAGTAGACTCACTCGGATATCGATTGAGCACCTGGTGCGGTGTATATACAGTCAGCTTCGGGGAGACAAAGGCGGCCGGGCGTGGGGTTTGGTCACTCCCCCAGCCTCATCCCCCCCCCTGCCCCACGAAGGAGACATCACATCGATGATGTCAGCCTTACGACCCAACACTGCACAGAGACTCAGCACTGCCCATAGACTCAACACTGCACCATAGACTCAACACTGTACCATAGACTCAACACTGCACCATAGAATCAACACTGCACCATAGAATCAACACTGCACCATAGACTCAGCACTGCACCATAGACTCAACACTGCACCATAGACTCAACACTGCACCATAGACTCAACACTGCCCATAGACTCAACACTGCCTATAGACTCAACACTGTACCATAGACTCAACACTGTACCATAGACTCAACACTGCACCATGGACTCAACACGGCACCATAGACTCAACACTGCCCATAGACTCAACACTGCACCATAGACTCAACACTGTACCATAGACTCAACACTGTACCATAGACTCAACACTGCACCATGGACTCAGCACTCCCCATAGACTCAACACTCCCCATATACTCATCACTGCCCATAGACTCAACACTGCACCATACTCTCAACACTGCACAGACTCAACACTGACCATAGACTCAACACTGCCCATAGAAGTCAACTCCGCATATATAATCATAGGGTGCTACTACTCACTAACAGCACTTGCCACAACAGTATGTCAACGCTACACGGGGCAGCTTTGCCTTTGGTGATGGCCTCAAGGGCTTTGGCCTAATATGACGCCAGCATCATCCATCTTGGTTCTAATCGATTTGTTTTTACTACAGGAACTCCTCTACTTACGAACGCGTTAGGATCCCGAGGTAGTGTTCGTAAGTCGATTTGTCCGTAAGTCGAACGCCATGTACACTAAACATAGGAAATGGCTTTTAAAGTTATACAATCTCCTGCAGATGTAGATGCCACTGGTTTTTCACGTTCTGCAGATGTAGATGCCACTGGTTCTTTACGTTCTGCAGATGTAAATGCCACTGGTTCTTCGTATTCTGCAGTTGTAGATGCCACTGGTTCTTCACGTTCTGCAGATGTAGATGCCACTCGTTCTTGACATTCTGCAGATGTAGATGCCACTGGTTCTTCACATTCTGCAGATGTAGATGTGACTGGTTCTTCACGTTCTGCAGATGAAGATTCCACTGATTCTTCACGTTCTGCAGATGTAGATGCCAATGGTTCTTTACGTTCTGCAGATGTAGATACCACTGGTTCTTCACGTCCTGCAGATATAGATGCCACTGGTTCTTCACGTTCTACAGATGTAGATGCCACTGGTTCTTCACGTTCTGCAGGTGTAGATGCCACTGGTTATTCACGTGTTGCAGATGTAGATGCCACTGTTTCTTCACATTCTGCAGATGTAGATGCCACTGGTTATTCACGTTCTGCAGATGAAGATTCCACTGATTCTTCACGTTCTGCAGGTGTAGATGCCACTGCTTCTTCACGTTCTACAGATGTAGATGCCACTGGTTCTTCACGTGTTGCGGATGTAGATGCCACTGGTTCTTCACGTCCTGCAGATGTAGATGCCACTGGTTCTTCAGGGTCTGCAGATGTAGATGCCAATGGTTATTCAGGTTTTGCAGATGTAGACGCCACTGGTTCTTCACGTTCTGCAGATGTAGATACCACTGGTTCTTCACGTCCTGCAGATGTAGATGCCACTGGTTCTTTACGTTCTGCAGATGTAGATACCACTGGTTCTTCACGTCCTGCAGATATAGATGCCACTGGTTCTTCACGTTCTACAGATGTAGATGCCACTGGTTCTTCACGTCCTGCAGATGTAGATGCCACTGGTTCTTTACGTTCTGCAGATGTAGATACCACTGGTTCTTCACGTCCTGCAGATATAGATGCCACTGGTTCTTCACGTCCTGCAGATGTAGATGCCACTGGTTCTTCAGGTTTTGCAGATGTAGATGCCACTGGTTCTTCACGTGTTGCGGATGTAGATGCCACTGGTTCTTCAGGTTTTGCAGATGTAGATCCCACTGGTTCTTCATGGCCTGCAGATGTAGATGCCACTGGTTCTTCAGGTTTTGCAGATGTAGATGCCACTGGTTCTTCATGGCCTGCAGATGTAGATGCCACTGGTTCTTCACGTTCTGCAGATGAAGATTCCACTGATTCTTCACGTTCTGCAGGTGTAGATGCCACTGCTTCTTCACGTTCTACAGATGTAGATGCCACTGGTTCTTCACGTGTTGCGGATGTAGATGCCACTGGTTCTTCACGTCCTGCAGATGTAGATGCCACTGGTTCTTCAGGGTCTGCAGATGTAGATGCCAATGGTTATTCAGGTTTTGCAGATGTAGACGCCACTGGTTCTTCACGTTCTGCAGATGTAGATACCACTGGTTCTTCACGTCCTGCAGATGTAGATGCCACTGGTTCTTTACGTTCTGCAGATGTAGATACCACTGGTTCTTCACGTCCTGCAGATATAGATGCCACTGGTTCTTCACGTTCTACAGATGTAGATGCCACTGGTTCTTCACGTCCTGCAGATGTAGATGCCACTGGTTCTTTACGTTCTGCAGATGTAGATACCACTGGTTCTTCACGTCCTGCAGATATAGATGCCACTGGTTCTTCACGTCCTGCAGATGTAGATGCCACTGGTTCTTCAGGTTTTGCAGATGTAGATGCCACTGGTTCTTCACGTGTTGCGGATGTAGATGCCACTGGTTCTTCAGGTTTTGCAGATGTAGATCCCACTGGTTCTTCATGGCCTGCAGATGTAGATGCCACTGGTTCTTCAGGTTTTGCAGATGTAGATGCCACTGGTTCTTCATGGCCTGCAGATGTAGATGCCACTGGTTCTTCACGTTCTGCAGATGAAGATTCCACTGATTCTTTACGTTCTGCAGATGTAGATGCCACTGGTTCTTCACTTTTCGTAGATGTAGATGCCACCACCGTCATCTATTGCGTAGCGGTTGAACTTACGACTCTCGGTCTGAACAGGCAACTGGACAAACAGACAGGGTTTGTTTGGTATCTCTGAAAATTCGTCAGACGAATGTTCATAAGTAAAGGAGTCCCGATTTAAAGCTTTCGTGACTGCAGAAATTCATCACGCTGCCAAGCTTAGCAGTGTTCATTGGAGCGCTGTCTTTACCGACAGTTCTGTTTCTTCACCTGAGGAAGGCTATTTGTGTTGTGGCCGAAACGTCGCGAGAATTTTATTTTATTATGTTTTATTTTTATTATTTTATTATTTCCCTTCTACGTGGTGACTTCACCGAAAGAAGCAAGAAGATGAAGGAGCCCCATCTTTTATCGTTACCTGTGTCAAATGAGAGCTCACACGAAGTGGCTCTTCATCATCATCATCATCGTCAAGTGGAAATGTATAATGGGTACCAAATTACTCTAAAAAGCGTGATATTTTATTATAAATGTGGAATGGAAAACCCCGGAGGAGCTGAGGACCAAGGGGGGGAGAGAGAGAGAGAGACGCAAAACTCCAAATATACAACGGGCGGCGTCAACAGTCAGAGATCGAACCCAGGACCTCCTGTATACCAGAAGAGGTAGTTAACATCTCCCCACTGGAAGAGAGAGTCACGCAAACTCTAAATATACAACATGCGCAGGAGGTCGGGATCGAACCCAAGACCTCCTGAATACCAGGCGAGGTAGTTAACATCTCCCAACTGGAAGAGAGAGTCACGCAAACTCCAAATATGCAACAGGCATCGTCAGTGGTTGGGATCGAACCCACGGTCCTCCCCCATACCCGGGGAGGTTGTTAACTTTGCTTCTCGATTTGGCCACTTTTGATGATTCACGTGGCTGTGTGACCTCCCCCCCCTCCCGCCTCTGCTTCCCCTTGATCAATCGAGACGGTGGTAATTGCTCGATTAATAATTGATTATTGATTAAACGGACGTCCAATTTCGGGGGGAGGGGTGGTCGGGACGGCGCTCAGGCGTGTGAGGGAGGGCCCTGGTCGACGAGCGGAGGGAGGGTGGCTGTTGTTGTGGTCGTTGTGGTTGTTCAGAGCGTGACGGACGATGGCACGACTTAACTCTTGTATTGTTGTTGCTACCAGGTGAGGCCACGCTGAGCTGCTACGTGGTCGCCCTCTTTCAGAAGCGACCACGGGGGCAATCACGAACCGAGGGCTCAACGAAGTGGCTCATCAGCATCGTACGTGTGGACATTTCTAGCATGCAGCCAAACAACTCTGAAGGCGTCAAGTTGATTCTAAACGTGGCTGGGGGGGGGGGGGTGGGGGGGGATAAAAACGGAGAAAAATTAACGCGACCACGAGGAGAGAGAGACACGCAAACTCCAAATATACAGCAGCAGCAGGCGTCAGGGTCAGGATGGAACCGCAGACCTACTGTGTACCAGGCGAGGTAGTTAACATCTCCCCACCGCGGCGCCCGATGACCAATGACCTACATGGAGACCCATAGACTCGCAGAGGGACCCACCAATCACAGAGACACATTGTCTCGCACACAAGCTACAGAGGCTCACGTAGAATCCCATTCGTAGACTCACGTGGGAATCCATAGAGGTGAGAGAGAGAGAGAGACATGCAAACGCCAAATATACAACATATGTCAGGGTCGGAATCGAACCCACGACCTGCTGTACACCAGGCGAGGTAGTCAGCCACTGTGATGATGATGATGGTGAGAGAGAGACACGCAAACTCCAAATATACAGGGGAGGGATGGGGGTATGGGGAGAGATGTGTTCCAGGGAGGTGCTGAACGACGATGCATATCGAGACTACGTTAATATATGGAAGCGATTGACCGGCTGTGGTGGTAGTGGTAGGTTGTTAGGTAGGTGGAGAGGGAAGGCTGCGAGATGAGGACAGGATCGATGCTGTCAGTCTCGACGTGAGTACTGGACTAGTGGCACAGGCGTTATCCGCCTGCCTTGGAAGGTAGGTACGTATCTATCCAGCAGTGGATCGATCAGGGATCATCGTGATGATAGATCTATGGTGCGCGTGTGTGTGTGTGTATTTTTTTTAAGGAGATGGCACAACATCACAACTCCGTTCATCAAGCGGTGGATGAATGGACTTGGCCAAAAACACAAAACCAAATATAAGACCCCAGAGCTTGGGAATATGCAGTTGGGCCACACCACCAAGGAGCCAAAAGCCTCCCCAGTGGAATGCACGGCCCAAACATTGTAACAACTAGTGTAACAACTAGCGTAACAACTAGCGTAACTAGCGAAAAAACTAGTGTAACAACTAGCGTAACAACTAGTGTAACAACTAGCGTAACAACTAGCGTAATAACTAGCGTAACAACTAGCGCAACTAGCGTAAAAACTAGTGTAACAACTAGCGTAACAACTAGCGTAATAACTAGCGTAAAGAAACTAACATAACAACTAGTGTAACAACTATTGTAACAACTATTGTAACAACTAGCGTAAAAACTAACGTGACAACTAGTGTAACACCTAGTGTAACAACTAGCGTAACAACTAGCGTAACTAACGTAAAAACTAGCGTAACTAGCGTAAAAAACTAACGTAACAACTAGCGTAAGAACTAGCGTAACAAATAGCGTAATAACTAGCGTAACTAGCGTAAAGAAACTAACATAACAACTAGTGTAACAACGATTGTAACAACTAGCGTAACAACTAGCGTAACTAGCGTAAAAACTAACGTAACAACTAGTGTAACACCTAGTGTAACAACTAGCGTAACAACTAACGTAACTAGCGTAAAAACTAGTGTAACAACTAGCGTAACAACTAGTGTAACAACTAGCGTAATAACTAGCGCAACAACTAGCGTAACTAGAGTAAAAACTAACGTAACAACTAGTGTAACACCTAGTGTAACAACTAGCGTAACAACTAGCGTAACTAGCGTAAAAACTAGCGCCGCGCTACGATTCCCGCTCACGGCCACCACCGGTGACGATTGTTTGAACCGGTACCTGGGCCTCCCCTAGGTCGACTCAGCCTTTACACGAGTAACTGCTGTGGTGTGTGAGCATCGCCGCTGGGGAGACAAAGGCGGCCGGGCGTGGTGTGATCCAAGTCCGGGTAGTAAAGCCAGTACGGTATATTCTTGTTTGGTGCACAACAACCATCTCATCTGACAATCCCATCTAGGGAGGAGGGGAATCAGCTATCGCCTCTCTGACTTGACGCGCTCATTCCGGATCTAATCGGGAGACTTTCACCTGCAATCGAATCGAAGGGGGGATGGGGGGGATGGGTGATGGGGGGGGGGTGGGGGGATGGGGGGCTGGGAGATTTCGTTTTTTTTTTTCAAAATTCCTTTCGTTCTTTTCTTTCTTCCCGCTAAAGAGTGGAAACAGAAATGTTTCCCTGTGAAGCAAATTGCGTTTTAAAATTACTTTTTTTTATCCCTGCGCGTACGCGATGATTTGACTGAGAGCGGATTCTCCTCTGTGTGTGTGGTGTGTGTAGTGCGTGTGTAGTGTGTGTGGTGGTGTGTGTGTAGTGTGTGTAGTGTGTGTGTGACTAGGGTGTGTGTGTGTAGTGTGTGTGTAGTGTGTGTGTGTAGTGTGTGTAGTGTGTGAGTGTAGTGTGTGTGTAGTGTGTGTGTGTAGTGTGTGTAGTGTGTGTGTGTAGTGTGTGTGTAGTGTGTGGTGTGTGTATGTAGTGTGTGTGTGTAGTGTGTGGTGTGTGTATGTAGTGTGTGTGTGTAGTGTGTGTGTAGTGTGTGTGTGTAGTGTGTGCAGTGTGTGTGTAGTGTGTGCAGTGTGTGTGTAGTGTGTGCAGTGTGTGTGTAGTGTATGTGTGTGTAGTGTGTGTGTAGTGTGTGTGTGTAACGTGTGTGTGTGTGTGACTAGCGTGTGTGTGTAGTGTGTGTGGGTAGTGTGTGTGTGTGTAGCGTGTGTGTGTAGTGCGTGTGTGTGACTAGCGTGTGTGTGTAGTGTGTGTAGTGTAGTGTGTGTCTATCGTGTGTGTGTAGTGTGTGTGTGTAGTGGGTGTAGTGTGTGGAACACAGGTGGTGCATCTGCCGGTCATCTCAGTCAATCCATGGCACCTGGGTATGTCCCGTGACCTCCTGCGCCTATCTTGGCACAGTAGGGGGCACTGGTGGTGCATCTGCCAGCCATCTCAGCCAATCAACGCATGGCACCTGGGTCTGTCCTGTGACCTCCTGCACCTAGCCTGGCACATTGGGGAGCACAGGTGGTGCATCTGCCAGCCATCCCCAGTCAGTCAACCAATGTCATCCGGATCTGTCCTGTGAGCTCCTGCACCTAGCCTGGCAGAGTGGGGAGCACTGGTGGGGCATCTGCCCCGTCATCTCAGTCAACCCATGGCACCTGGGTCTTTCTGGTGACCTCCTGCACCTAGCCTGGCACAGCGGGGGGCACTGGTGGGGCATCTGCCCAGTCATCCCCAGTCAACCAACCAATGTCATCCGGATCTGTCCTGTGAGCTCCTGCACCTAGCCTGGCACAGTGGGCAGCACTGGGGGGGGCATCTGCCGGTCATCTCAGTCAATCAACGCATGGCACCTGGGTCTGTCACGTGACCTCCTGCACCTAGCCTGGCACAGTGGGGAGCACTGGTGGGGCATCTGCCCAGTCATCCCCAGTCAGTCAACCAATGTCATCCGGATCTGTCATGTGAGCTCCTGCACCTAGCCTGGCACAGTGGGGAGCACTGGTGGGGCATCTGCCAGCCATCTCAGTCAATCAACGCATGGCACCTGGGTATGTCCCGTGACCTCCTGCACCTAGCCTGGCACATTGGGGAGCACTGGTGGGGCATCTGCCCAGTCATCCCCAGTCAGTCAACCAATGTCATCCGGATCTGTCATGTGAGCTCCTGCACCTAGCCTGGCACAGTGGGGAGCACTGGTGGGGCATCTGCCGGCCATCTCAGTCAATCAACGCATGTCATCCGGATCTGTCCCTTGACCTCCTGCACCTAGCCTGGCACGTTGGGGAGCACTGGTGGGGCATCTGCCCAGTCATCCCCAGTCAACCAACAATGTCATCCGGATCTGTCCTGTGAGCTCCTGCACCTAGCCTGGCACAGTGGGGGGCACTGGTGGGGCATCTGCCAGCCATCTCAGTCAACGCATGGCACCTGGGTCTTTCTGGTGACCTCCTGCACCTAGCCTGGCACATTGGGGAGCACTGGTGGGGCATCTGCCCAGTCATCCCCAGTCAGCCAACCAATGTCATCCGGGTCTGTCCCGTGACCTCCTGCACCTAGCCTGGCACAGTGGGGAGCACTGGTGGGGCATCTGCCCAGTCATCCCCAGTCAGCCAACCAATGTCATCCGGGTCTGTCCCGTGACCTCCTGCACCTAGCCTGGCACAGTGGGGAGCACTGGTGGGGCATCTGCCGGTCATCTCAGTCAATCAACGCATGGCACCTGGGTCTATCCTGTGACCTCCTGCACCTAGCCTGGCACATTGGGGAGCACAGGTGGTGCATCTGCCCAGTCATCCCCAGTCAGTCAACCAATGTCATCCGGATCTGTCCTGTGAGCTCCTGCACCTAGCCTGGCACAGTGGGGAGCACTGGTGGTGCATCTGCCAGCCATCTCAGTCAACCCAATGGCACCTGGGTCTGTCCCGTGACCTCCTGCATCTAGCCTGGCACATTGGGGAGCACTGGTGGTGCATCTGCCCAGTCATCCCCAGTCAGTCAACCAATGTCATCCGGATCTGTCATGTGAGCTGCTGCACCTAGCCTGGCACAGTGGGCAGCACTGATGGTGCATCTGCCAGCCATCTTAGTCAATCAACCCATGGCACCTGGGTCTGTCCCGTGACCTCCTGCACCTAGCCTGGCACAGTGGGGAGCACTGGTGGGGCATCTGCCGGTCATCTCAGTCAATCAACGCATGGCACCTGGGTATGTCCCGTGACCTCCTGCACCTAGCCTGGCACAGTGGGCAGCACTGGTGGGGCATCTGCCGGTCATCTCAGTCAATCAACGCATGGCACCTGGGTCTGCCCTGTGACCTCCTGCACCTAGCCTGGCACAGTGGGGAGCACTGGTGGGGCATCTGCCCAGTCATCCCCAGTCAGCCAACCAATGTCATCCGGGTCTGTCCTGTGAGCTCCTGCCAGCAGCCTCGGTGTGCGCCCAGCTTGGCACAGGCGCAGGTGTGCCGGTCTTAGTCGCGTCGCGACTCGCTAACAGCACTTGCCCCGACAATCCTGCTCACGCTGCACGGGGATCTTTGTCTTTGGCTGTACGTGCGTGTGTGTGTCTGTGTGTGTCTGTGCGTACGACGTGGGGAGCGGTGGTGCAGCGGTTAGCGCTACGCTGCGCTACGAACCCTGCCGCCACCCGAGTTCGATTCCCGCTCACGGCCATCACCGCCGGTGACGGCTGTCTGGACCGGTCCTGGGCCTCCCCTTGGGTCGACTTAGCCTCGAATGCTTACCTAGTAAACATCGCCACTGGGGAGACAAAGGCGGCCGGGCGTGGCGCTGGCCACCCACCCCCTCGTGTGCCGTGCCGGCCTTCATAGGTGCTGCTGCTACTCGCTAGCAGCACTTGCCCCGACAGTCTGTTGCAGGCTACACGGGTGGTCTTTGTATTTGTTTGCACGTGAATGGCAGGTAGCGGCCAGCTTTACATTCGATCGCTGTGGGAGTCTCGTCGATGCTAAATTATTCTACCCTTGACTTGAAACGCGGCGTAAACCTCCCTCACTCCCCTCTTCTTCCTCCATCCCTCCCTCTTCCCCTCTTCTCTTCTCCCTCCTCCCCTCTTCTCCCTCCCTCCCTCCCTCTCCTCCCTCTCTCTCCTCCCTCTCTTTTTTTTCGTTTCGTTTTTTTTCTTTTCAATGCTTTGCTTTTTTGTGCCCCCCACCCCTCTTTTCAAATGAAAGATTTCACAAAATATTTCACGCTCTTCTCTCCTCCTTCTTACCCCTTCCCTCTCTCTCTCTCTCTACCCCCCCTCTCTACCCCCTCTCTCTCTCTCTACCACCTCGCTCTACCCCCTCTCTCTCTCTCTCTCTACCCCCTCTCTCCCTACTCTATGGCTATGTTATCCCCTGCTTTCTATGTAATATTTGTAGAAAAAACGTGAATTACGACAAGTGCTGCATCTGTACCTAGCCCTTCTCGCAGTCCTATGGCCTCCGACTGGTGGCTCATAACTCTCCTCTCCTCGCTCCCTCACCTCCCTCCCTCCTCTCCCTCCTCTCCCTCCCTCCCTCCCTCTCTCCCCTCCTCTCCCTCCCTCCCTCCTCTCCCTCCCTCCCTCACTCCCTCCCCTCTCCACCCTCCCTACCTCACCACCCTCCCTCCGTTCCCTCGCTCCCTCCCTTCCTCCCTCCCTAACTCCCTCCCTTCCCTCCCTCACCTCCCTCAACTCCCACACTCCCTCACTCCCTTCCCTCCCTTCTCCACCCTCCCTCCCTCCTCTCCCTCCCTCCCTCCCTCCCTCCCTCCCTCCCCTCCCTCCTCTCCCTCCCTCCCTCCCCTCTCCACCCTCCCTCCTCTCCCTCCCTCCCTCCCTCCTCCTCCCTCCCTCCCTCCCTCCCTCCTCTCCCTCCCTCCCTCCCTCCCTCCCTCCCTCCCTCCCTCCCCTCTCCACCCTCCCTCACGACCCACGAGCCCCCCCCCCCCCACACCTTAATTCTGGTGGGAGAGACGGGGGGGGGGGGTTACTTTACTCCCTGGAGCCCCCCAGGGGAATTGACGAAACTAAAAAAAAATGGTATCTGTCGATGGTTTTTAATCGCGTAGCAATTATAACGATTGCAACAATATTTCTATGCAATAATACGTTGCAAAACACGGCAATACGTTGCCTAACAATATGCAGGTTTGGAACTTTCAGTAGCAAGCACACGCGTGAAAGACAAAGATCCCCCGCATAGCCTGTAACAGATAGTCGGGGCAAAGTGCTGTTCACGCATAAAGGCCGGAATGATACACGGAGTGGGTGACCAGCACCGCACCCGGCCGCCTTTGGCTCCCCCAGTGCCAATATTTTTTTTACACCACACCAGGTGCTTAATTGAGGCTCAGTCGACCTAGGGGAGACCCAGGACCGGTTCAGATAATCGTCACCGGTGTTGGCCGCGAGCGGGAATCGAACCCGGGTCGCCACGTTCATAGCGCAGCGCGCTAACCGCTACACCACCGCTCCCCCACATACACAAACACATACAGACACACACATACATACACACACATACATACACACACATACATACACAAACAAATACAGACACACACACACATCCACACACACGCATACAGAGACGAACAAATACATTAAATAAAGGCTTCGAGTCGGGGTGGAACCTGGGGGTGAATATTTAAATAAGGCTCAGAACATATCCCCCCTCGCCTGCTCCTCAGAGGCGCAATTCCCTTAACATCTGCCAAGACTCCCACAAGGCTCACATTTCGTGTCCTACTGAGCTCCAGAGCGAAGCACGTGACATCAGGTAGTCAGTTGGGGCTGAGTCGACCTAGGGGGAGGCCCTGGACCGGTTCAGATAATTGTCACTGGTGGCGTTGGTGCGTGCGTTGACAGCACCACGCCGGGCCGCCTTTGTCTCCCCATTGGTGACGTTCACACACTCGTGCACCAGGTACTCGTTTGAGGCTGAGTCGACCTAGGGGAGGCGCAGAACATGCTTCAGTGAAATCGTCACTGGTGGTGTTGGAGGCCGCGAGCGGGAATCGAACTCGGGTCGCTGTCCAACGAGGTCTTACCGCCACCACCACCGCTCCCCACGCACACGACACACACGAAGCACACACGACAACAACAACAACAACCACAACAACAACCACAACAACAACCACAACCACAACCACCCATTCGCCACTACGTTGCGGTGACCCCACCACGGCACCTGTGCCAGGCCAGGTGCACTTTGAGGCTATCACGTGACGTGTCGAAGGCTCGCTGCCGGGAGGAGGTCACGTGGTTTCACCTATGCCCCCCTGCTGTGCCGTATCGCGGTGTTTTTAATCCACCCGGCGCTCCGCTCGTCGTTGTGAGCGTCTCTCCTCCGTCGTCGCTCCGTTGTTGCTGGAGGGCGACTGCCTCCAGCTGCTCAGCAGCAGCATCAGCAGCATCAGCAGCAGCAGCAGCGTCCTTCACGAGCCTCCTAAACAGAGGCCGATCTTGACACCGCTGGTACCAGTCATCGGAAAGTCCACTCAGCTCCACGTCCTCCCTCCATGTCACCACATCAGCTCCAACTCTTCTCCAGCCCCGCGTCGTGCACGTTTAGCCCCCCGCCATCCCACCGAACAGAAACCGCTTGGGCGTGCGGCTTGCTGGGCATGCGGGCTCCGCGTGCCACCCAACGCACCCCTCTGGCCCACCGGAGCAGCTCACCGATGGTGGGGAGTGTGTTCCAAGGTTCCTTCAAGGATCCGTGAGCTACCTCACGCTATGCAGACACTCACCCGTTCGCTCGCGTGGCACGAGCATCATTGAACGTCATCGGACGTTTTCGGACGTCATCGAATGTCATCGAACGTCATCGAACGTCACAAACGTAATCGAACGTCATTGGACGTTATCAAACGTCATCGAACGTCATCGAATATCAGCGAAGGTCTTTGAACGTCATCGAACGTTACCGGACGTTATCGTATGTCATCTAAAGTGATCGAACATTATCAAACGTCATTGAACGTCACCAAATTGATTCAAACGCAACGTGTGCCCCGGGCATCGGGATATTTGTAATTTAACACAGACGAGTTTCAATCGATGTTTAGTCGTTAGCCAGTTACCCAGTCAAACTATGCAATGGGAAGAAATGCGGTGGAATAGTACAGATCAATGGATAAATACTTGTTATTATTTAGAGGTAAATACTTATTTTGATTATTGGAAGGGGTTGACTGTTGACTCAATAGCCTCTAATAGCCTCAAGAGGGACCCACAAACTCACACAGAGACCCATCGGCTCAGACAGAGACACACAGACTCACCCAGAGACCCATAGGCTCAGACAGAGACACATAGACTCACACAGAGACCCATAGACTCAGACAGAGACACACAGACTCACACAGGTACCCATAGACTCAGACAGAGACACACAGACTCACACAGAGACCCATCGGCTCAGACAGAGACACACAAACTGACCCAGAGACCCATAGGCTCAGACAGAGACACACAGACCCACACAGAGACCCATAGACTCAGACAGAGACACACAGACTCACACAGGCACCCATAGACTCAGACAGAGACACAGAGACTCACAGGCACCCATAGATTCAGAGAGAGACACACTGACTCACACAGAGACCCATAGACTCAGACAGAGACACACAGACCCACACAGAGACCCATATACTCAGGCAGAGACACACAGACCCACACAGAGACCCATAGACTCAGACAGAGACACACAGACTCACACAGAGACCATTAAACTCACGCAAAGACGTTTCGACTTACATAGAGACCTATTGACTCACACAGCGACCCTTAATCTCACCTATCAACTCATACCCCGTTGTATTTCTTGGCTACGGATAAATTATTTCTCATTTTCCTTGGGAATTTCAATGCGCATTAGCTCCAACTGCTCTTTTTAATGCGTGTATGCCCGCAAGGGCTATTTGAAAAAAAAAATGGTTTAATGAAAATAAAAATCATCGGTGTGAATCCCATTTGGCTTCAGACTCGAATGAACTGGTCAGTAATACAATCTAAGATTATCTGTTGATTTGAAGCTTTCGCGAGTGCAGAAATCCATACTCTTTTTTCCTTCGGTAAAGTGGCGTAAGGTAGAAATAAAATAAAAGAAATAGTTTTATTTTAAAATAAAATAGATAGTTTTTTTTTAAATAAAACGATTTATTTTCGACTCACAACATTTTCAAATAAAATAAAACTGTTTTATTTTAAAATAAAACTGTTCATTTTATTTTTAAATAAAACTATCTATTTTATTTTAAAATACAACTTTCTATTTTATTTTTTAATCAAACTATTTATTTTATTTTATTCTTTCGGTAAAGTCACGTAGGTAGAAATAAAATGAAATGAAACTATTTATTTTGACTTTACCGAAAGAACCAATGAGTAAGATTATCTGGTGGTGATGCTGATGCTGCTGCTGCTGCCAACGCTGCAGTGTTGGCGGTGGTGGAAAAGCACAACCAAGGAGAACAACACGTCCCGTGTCAACAACAACAACAATAACAACAACACGTTACGTGTCAATAACAACAACAACACGTTCCGTGTCAATAACAACAACAATAACAACAACAACACGTTACGTGTCAATAACAACAACAACACGTTCCGTGTCAATAACAACAACAATAACAACAACAACACGTTACGTGTCAACAACAACAACAACACGTTACGTGTCAATAACAACAATAACAACAACAACACGCTCCGTGTCAATAACAACAACAACAACAACACGTTACGTGTCAATAACAACAACAACAACAACACGTTACGTGTCAACAACAACAACACGTTCCGTGTCAACAACAACAACACATTCCGTGTCAATAACAACAACAACAACAACACGTTACGTGTCAATAACAACAACAACACGTTACGTGTCAATAACAACAACAACACGTTACGTGTCAATAACAACAACAATAACAACAACGACACGTTACGTGTCAACAACAGCAACACGTCCCGTGTCAACAACAACAACACGTCCCGTGTCAATAACAACAACAATAACAACAACAACACGTTACGTGTCAACAACAACAACAACACGTTACGTGTCAACAACAATAACAACAACACGTTACGTGTCAACAACAATAACAACAACAACATGTTACGTGTCAACAACAATAACAACAACAACAACAACAACACGTTCCGTGTCAACAACAATAACACATTCCGTGTCAATAACAACAACAACAACACGTTACGTGTCAATAACAACAACAACACGTTACGTGTCAATAACAACAACAACACGTTACGTGTCAATAACAACAACAACAACACGTTACGTGTCAACAACAACAACAACAACATGTTACGTGTCAACAACAATAACAACAACAACATGTTACGTGTCAATAACAACAACAACACGTTACGTGTCAATAACAACAACAACACGTTACGTGTCAATAACAACAACAATAACAACAACAACACGTTACGTGTCAACAACAGCAACACGTCCCGTGTCAACAACAACAACACGTCCCGTGTCAATAACAACAACAATAACAACAACAACACGTTACGTGTCAACAACAACAACAACACGTTACGTGTCAACAACAATAACAACAACACGTTACGTGTCAACAACAATAACAAGAACAACAACATGTTACGTGTCAACAACAATAACAACAACAACACGTTCCGTGTCAACAACAATAACACATTCCGTGTCAATAACAACAACAACAACAACACGTTACGTGTCAATAACAACAACAACACGTTACGTGTCAATAACAACAACAACACGTTACGTGTCAATAACAACAACAATAACAACAACAACACGTTACGTGTCAACAACAGCAACACGTCCCGTGTCAACAACAACAACACGTCCCGTGTCAATAACAACAACAATAACAACAACAACACGTTACGTGTCAACAACAACAACAACACGTTACGTGACAACAACAATAACAACAACACGTTACGTGTCAACAACAATAACAACAACAACATGTTACGTGTCAACAACAATAACAACAACAACAACACGTTCCGTGTCAACAACTGGCAAAGGAGGTTTCATAGTCTAAATGCTTAACCCCATCTCAATACTCTGATAGTGCACTGTTTTTGAGTTGTACGCCTTTTGGCGTCTTCTGGTCCAACACCAGTGGAGACTAGGCTCTAAGAAAAGCCGTCTCGGGTGTGGACCAATCAAATTCAAGGACAGTGCCAATATTATTATCAGAGTTGTCTCTTTTTGTTTGCATTTTTGACTGCTTGTGTTGTGGTTATTGCAAACATGATGCCTTGAATAAAGGTGTCAGCTTTGGTGCCAGATAAAAGGGTGAAAACCTATTACTACTAACACGTTTTGTATAAACAAAAACAACACGTTCCTTGGCAACAACAACAACACCACGATCCGTGTCATCATCAACAACAACAACAACCACCACACACACCGTGTGTGTTTGTGACCTCATAAGGCTACGTATAAAACGCGACGTTTCGGACAACATCCCTACTTTATCAATCCTGCAACGCCCGAATTACGCGCTACGGAGAAGGTGGAATTGCCCGGAGCGTGCCCCATCACGCATCGATATTCTACGGTTCTTGCGATGAAGTCACGTAGGTAGAAAAACAATGACTACAATGAAATAATACGAATAAAGTGAACAATAATATCGCGACGTTTCCATCGCAAACGCGAGCGGTCGTCAGACAGGACCGGGGAGGCGAGCTATTGATGCGCTGTTCCGATCGCAGCTCCAGCCAACACCGTGCTAGAATTTCACTCGGAAGTAGCTCCGTCACGTCCCATTCCACGGACCATCGCTTTGGTGACAGCCGCGGTGGCAAAAGAGCAACAACGGCAGCGAGGCCCACCGTGTGTTTTTTGACGACGTTTCGAGGAATGACCCGGCGTCGTTAAATGTACTAGCAAACGGCCACGTCTCAAACTAAAACTACGAACTTGATTTGAAGCTTTCGTGACTGCAGGAATCCACGCTCGTTGGTTCTTACGGTAAAGTCACGTGGGTTAGAAAATTGAATTTTATTTTATTAAAAACTACGAACTTTGCTTGTGTGTGTGTTTTCGTGTGGGGAGCGGAAGTGTAGCGGTTAGCGCGCTGCGCTATGAACCCGGCGACACGGGTTCGATTCCCGCTCACGGCAAACACCAGTGACGATTATCTAACCGATCCCGGGCCTCCCCTAGGTCGACTCAGCCTCAAATGAGTACCTGGTGCAGTGTGTAAACATCGCCACTAGGGAGACAAAGGCGGTCGGGCGTGGTGCTGGCCACCCACCCACTCGTATACCGTTACCGGCCTTCATAGGTGCTCGCTAACAGCACTTGCCCCTACAGTCTGTTAAGGCTATATGGGGGATCTTTATCTTTGTTTTTTTGTGTGTTTTCGTGATCGTAGCAGGTAAGGACACCCCCCGAGTGAGCTGCTGTGTAGCATCTTGTTCAGAAGCGACCTGGCCATTGTTAACGATAGCTGGGCGAAGTGAGCTCATCATCAGCATCATCAGCATCATCATCATGTTGAAAGTTTATAGCAGCAGCCAATTAACTCTGAACGCGTGGTGATGTCGATTCTGAATGTGGAGGGGGTGAAAAATCGGTGGACCCGGAGAAAAATCTACGCGACCACGGGGAGAGCGAGAGAGAGAGAGAGACACGCAAACTAAAAATACACAGCAGCAAGCGTCAGGGTCGCGACGGAACCCACGACCTCCTGCACACCGGGCGAGGTAGTTAACATCTCCTAGCCACCGTGATGATGATGATGATGAGAGAGAGAGATACACCGCAAACTCCAAATATACAGCAGGCGTCAGGGTCGGGATCGAACCCACGACTTCCTGCACACCAGGCGACGTAGTTAACATCTCCTAGCCACCGTGATGATGATGAGAGACACGCAAACTCCAAATATAGTGCAGGCATTATGTTCGAGATCGCACCCACCACCTCCTGGTCACCGGGCGAGGTAGTTAACATCTCCTAGCCACCGTGATGATGATGATGAGAGACACGCAAACTCCAAATATACAGCAGCAGGCATCGTCATGTTCGAGATCGCACCCACCACCTCCTGCACACCGGGCGAGGTAGTTAACATCTCCTAGCCACGCAGGGATTACCGTAGGCGCGGCTATTTTAATACACACAACGGACAGGAAGGATGAGTGTAATGGGCTCGCGTACTGCTCACGCACAATGTACGTTGACTCGTGAGCGCAGAAGTGTGGTCACCACATCTACGCCTCGACATAGTGAACGAAACGGGTGGACTTCTCCACAAATCTGGCTGTCACCTGATGAAGCTGGTTGTTATTTACTGGCGTAACGTCGTACTCAGATTGTAGATGTTGTGGCTTGGCTCTCCAACACACCGGTGTGCTTTACTAGTATACTACACTATACACTACACTATACACTACACTATACACTACATTATACACTACACTATACACTACACTATACACTACACTATACACTACACTATACACTACACTATGCACTAGTTCTGTACTAGTATACTACACTATACACTACACACTACACTAGTGCTGTACTTGTACACTACACTATACACTACACTTTAAACTAGTTCTGTACTAGTATACTACACTATACACTACACTATACAAAACACTATACACTAGTGCTGTACTAGTACACTACACTATATACTACACTATATACTACACTATACACTAGTTCCGTACTAGTATACTACACTATACACTACACTATACACTAGTGCTGTACTACTGACGAATTGGCCACGTTCTGTTTACGTGACAACCCTTACTAGTTGGCTGTGTCGGGTGGTGGCGGGTTTAAAAATGTACGCGGTCTCACCCCAAAAAAACTATATTAAGGATGTGTTGCTCTTGTTCAGAAGCGACCTCGCTATCATTAATGATAGCTCAGAGAAGTGTGTCTCATCATCATCATCAGGTGGACATTTATAGCAGCAGCAAAGCAACTCCGAACGCGTGGTGATGTTGATTCTACTGTCAATATGGAGGGGACAAAAAACCGGAGGACCCGGAGAAAAATCTACGCGACCACGGGGAGGGAGAGAGAGGGAGACGCACACTCCACACATACAGCAGCAGGCATCAGGGTCGGGATCGAACCCACGACCTCCTGTATACCAGGCGAGGTAGGTAACATCTCCTAGCCACCGTGATGATGATGATGAGAGAGAGAGAGACACCGCAAACTCCAAATATACAGCAGGCGTCAGGGTCGGGATCGAACCCACGACCTCCTGCATACCAGGCGAGGTAGTTAACATCTCCTAGCCACCGTGATGAAGACAGAGAGAGAGAGACACGCAAACTCCAAATATACAGCAGGCGTCAGGGTCGGGATCGAACCCACGACCTCCTGCATACCAGGCGAGGTAGTTAACATCTCCTAGCCACCGTGATGAAGACAGAGAGAGAGACACGCAAACTCCACCCATACAGCAGCAGGCGTCAGGGTCGGGATCGAACCCACGACCTCCTGCATACCAGGCGAGGTAGTTAACATCTCCTAGCCACCCTGATGATGATGAGAGAGAGAGAGAGACACCGCAAACTCCACATATACATCAGGCGTCAGGGTCGGGACGGAACTCACAACTTCCTGTATATCAGGTGATGTAGTTAACATCTCACGCCCGTGATGATGATGATGAGAGAGAGAGAGAGACACGCAAACTCCAAATATACAGGCGTCAGGGTCGAGATCGAACCCACGACCTCCTGTATACCTGGCGAGGTAGTTAACATCTCACCACCGTTATGATGATGATGAGAGAGAGAGAGACACCGCAAACTCCAAATATACATCAGGCGTCAGGGTCGGGACGGAACTCGCAACTTCCTGTATATCAGGTGATGTTGTTAACATCTCACGCCCGTGATGATGATGATGAGAGAGAGAGAGAGACACGCAAACTCCAAATATACAGGCGTCAGGGTCGAGATCGAACCCACGACCTCCTGTATACCTGGCGAGGTAGTTAACATCTCACCACCGTTATGATGATGATGAGAGAGAGAGAGACACCGCAAACTCCAAATATACATCAGGCGTCAGGGTCGGGACGGAACTCGCAACTTCCTGTATATCAGGTGATGTTGTTAACATCTCACGCCCGTGATGATGATGATGATGAGAGAGAGAGAGACACGCAAACTCCAAATATACAGGCGTCAGGGTCGAGATCGAACCCACGACCTCCTGTATACCAGGCGAGGTAGTTAACATCTCCTAGCCACCGTGATGATGATGATGATGAGAGAGAGAGAGAGAGCCACGCAAACTCCAAATATACAGCAGGCGTCAGGGTCGGGATGGAACCCACGACTTCCTGTAAATCAGGTGAGGCAGTTGACATCTCCTAGCCACCTTGGCGCCCCTGAAATCAACGCATCATTTCCTTTTGAAGTCACCCGACGTGATGATGATGATTATTATTGTTATTGATGATCGCGAGCTCACAACCGACAAGGAGTCAGCTCATAAAAATACATCGCTCCACTACCGAGGGGCAGCTGTGTGGGTGGGGGAAGGCAGAGGGGAGGGGGGCAGTGGGGGAGGGTGCATCGCAGAGCTTAGCATAGCGAAGACGCACAGGTGGGAGTGGGGGGAGGGGGGTTGGATGAGATTATCCAAAGCTCTTATGAATGCAACATTGCATCGTTAAGCATGTCGGGAAAGACGAGAGGGTGGGGGAGCGAGAAGGAAGGAGAGGGAGGGAGGGAGATGGGGAGGGAGGGATGCTTAAAAAGAGAGAGGGAGCAGGGAGAGAGGGAGGGAGTGAGAGGAGCGGAAAAAAGGGGGGGAGGGAGAGAGCACAAGAGGGAGAGAGAGAGAGGGGGGGAGTAGAGAACAAGCAGATTTCGGACGCCTATTTATTCTCAGGCCGTGACATCTGTGACCCAAGTGCGGTGACTGGTGGTGGTGGTGGCGGTGGTGGTGGTGACGGTGGTGGCGGTGGTGGTGGTGGCGGTGGTGGTAGTAGTGGTGGTGGCGGTGGTGGTGGTGGTGGTGGCGGTGGTGGTGGTGACGGTGGTGGCGGTGGTGGTGGTGGCGGTGGTGGTAGTAGTGGTGGTGGCGGTGGTGGTGGTGGTGGCAGTGGTGGCGGTGGTGGTGGCGGTGGTGGTGGTGGTGGTGGCGGTGGTGGTGGTGGTGGTGGCAGTGGTGGCGGTGGTGGTGGCGGTGGTGGTGGTGGTGGTGGTGGTGGCGGTGGTGGTGGCGGTGGTGGTGGTGGTGGTGGTGGCGGTAGTGGAGGTGGCGGTGGTGGTGGTGGTGGTGGCGGTGGTGGCGGTGGTGGTGGTGGCGGTGGAGGTGGTGGTGGTGGTGGCGGTGGTGGTGGTGGTGGCAGTGGTGGCGGTGGTGGTGGCGGTGGTGGTGGTGGTGGCGGTGGTGGTGGTGGTGGCAGTGGTGGCGGTGGTGGTGGCGGTGGTGGTGGTGGCGGTGGTGGTGGCGGTGGTGGCGGTGGTGGTAGTGGAGGTGGCGGTGGTGGTGGTGGCGGTGGTGGCGGTGGTGGTGGTGGCGGTGGAGGTGGTGGTGGTGGTGGCGGTGGTGGTGGTGGCGGTGGTGGCGGTGGTGGTGGCGGTGGTGGCGGTGGAGGTGGTTGTGGTGGAGGAGGTGGTGGAGGAGATGGTGGTGGGGGTGGTGGTGGTGGAGGTGGTGGTGGTGGCGGTATTGGTGATGATGGGGGTGGTGGAGGTGGTGGTGGTGGTGGTGGTGGCGGTGGTGGTGGAGGTAGTGGAGGTGGAGGTGGTGGTGCAGGAGATGGTGGTGATGGTGGTGGTGGTGGTGGTGGAGGTGGTGGTGCAGGAGATGGTGGTGATGGTGGTGGTGGTGGTGGAGGAGATGGTGGTGGGGGTGGTGGTGGTGGTGTGCAGTGACGATCATCACAGGTGCTACTCGCGAACAGCACTTGCCCCAACAGTCTCTCAAATGCTCTACGGGGGATCTTTGCCTATGCTGGCGGGGGCGTTGGTGGTGTCAGTGGTGGTCACGGGGACGTGAGTGATACAATTCTCTCCGTGTCGCAGCCACCGTGTCCCCGCGTCAATCACCCCCGCCGCCAGCTTATTAATTAGCGGCTAATTGGCCTCCCGCTGAACGTGACTCTGCATTGTGTTTTATTTTTATCTGGATTCCACCACCCGGAGTGACGGCTAAGACTACGGCAATGGCATCCGCTCCGCCCCCCCCCCCCCCCCACCTACGTTGTTCAAAATATGAATGTAGATTTTTCTAAATTATTTTCATCTCATGTATTTTATATATATATAGAGAGAGCGACTTAGCAAGCTCAAGACGCGCTCTGTGTGTGTGTGTATAACACAAGGCCGTAGACATGGAGTCAACATTGGGGTGGACCAAATCTTCCAGGGGGGAGCAAATCTTCCAGGGTGTCTGGGGGTCCCAACCCAGAAAAAAATAATCTAAATTTGAAAACGAATTTCCTGCCATTTCCTTCCTGAAATATTTAAAAAATTCACTAACACATGGGATGGACAATGTGTTTATTTTTAACGATAATGTCTAATAGTTTCGATTTAAAGCTTTCGTGACTGCAATGATTCATCTTCTTTGGTTCTTTCGGTAAAGCCACGTAGAATGAGAATAAAATAATAAATTGATAAAATAAAATAACACAATAATATTCTCACGACGTTTCGGCCACAACACAAGCGGCCTTCATCAGGTGAAGGGACGAGACTGTCTGGTAGGACAGCGCAGGAGTGTACTCCACGTCGTGGGAATATTATTGTGTTATTTTATTTTATCAATTTATTATTTTATTCTCATTCTACGTGACTTTACCGAAAGAACCAAAGAAAATGTCTAATAGTGTTATTGTATTACATTGCTCTGTTTTTACTTGTTTGACATTTTCTTGTTTCATTGTATGTAATTGCAGACATTAGGGATTAAAAAAGTAGAACCATAACCACAATCACATCAACATAAATCTATGCAGATATTGTGGCCAAGGTTTAGCAAATTGTTTATTTTTATTTCCATAGCATAGCATTTTTTTGAAGAGCAATATATTTGGGGGGGGGGGGGGGGTGACATTTTGCGCATATTTGAATATGTTATAATTATTATAATAATATATCATAATTACGGCCTTGATATAACAACGCGCTTTCAATAGCAGTAACACACACACACGATAAAGTAGCAAATGATTTCGATGGCAGGGGACGCACAGTGGCCAAGGGATTGAGGGGGGGTGGGTGGCCGTGGCAAGGGGGTCACCTTGGGGTGGTGGTGGTCACGGAAGGGGGGCGAGGGGGAGGGAGGGAGGAGGAAGCGATATTGGGGGCGAGGATTTAGGAGAGGAACGGAAGGAAGTTAAGGAGCGTGGGTGCTGGGACTGCCTCATGTACGGGGCCAGTGTTGAGTCTATGGTGCAGTGTTGAGTCTATGGTGCAGTGTTGAGTCTATGGTGTAGTGTTGAGTCTATGGTGCAGTGTTGAGTCTATGGTGCAGTGTTGAGTCTATGGTGCAGTGTTGGGTCTGTGGTGCAGTGTTGAGTCTATGGTGCAGTGTTGAGTCTATGGTGCAGTGTTGGGTCTATGGTGCAGTGTTGAGTCTATGGTGTAGTGTTGAGTCTATTGTGCAGTGTTCAGTCTATGGTGCAGTGTTGAGTCTATGGTGCAGTGTTGAGTCTATGGTGCAGTGTTGAGTCTATGGTGCAGTGTTGAGTCTATGGTGTAGTGTTGAGTCTATGGTGTAGTGTTGAGTCTATTGTGCAGTGTTGAGTCTATGGTGCAGTGTTGAGTCTATTGTGCAGTGTTGAGTCTATGGTGCAGTGTTGAGTCTATGGTGCAGTGTTGAGTCTATGGTGCAGTGTTGAGTCTATGGTGCAGTGTTGAGTCTATGGTGCAGTGTTGAGTCTATGGGGCAGTGTTGAGTCTATGGTGCAGTGTTCAGTCTATGGTGCAGTGTTGAGTCTATGGTGTAGTGTTGAGTCTATGGTGTAGTGTTGAGTCTATTGTGCAGTGTTGAGTCTATGGTGCAGTGTTGAGTCTATGGTGCAGTGTTGAGTCTATGGTGCAGTGTTGAGTCTATGGTGCAGTGTTGAGTCTATGGTGCAGTGTTGAGTCTATGGGGCAGTGTTGAGTCTATGGTGCAGTGTTGAGTCTATGGTGCAGTGTTGAGTCTATGGTGCAGTGTTGAGTCTATGGTGCAGTGTTGAGTCTATGGTGCAGTGTTGAGTCTATGGTGCAGTGTTGAGTCTATGGTGCAGTGTTGAGTCTATGGTGTAGTGTTGAGTCTATTGTGCAGTGTTGAGTCTATGGTGCAGTGTTGAGTCTATGGTGCAGTGTTGAGTCTATGGTGCAGTGTTGAGTCTATGGTGCAGTGTTGAGTCTATGGTGTAGTGTTGAGTCTATGGTGTAGTGTTGAGTCTATTGTGCAGTGTTGAGTCTATGGTGCAGTGTTGAGTCTATGGTGCAGTGTTGAGTCTATGGTGCAGTGTTGAGTCTATGGTGCAGTGTTGAGTCTATGGTGCAGTGTTGAGTCTATGGTGCAGTGTTGAGTCTATGGTGCAGTGTTGAGTCTATGGTGCAGTGTTGAGTCTATGGTGCAGTGTTGAGTCTATGGTGCAGTGTTGGGTCTATGGTGCAGTGTTGAGTCTATGGTGCAGTGTTGAGTCTATGGTGCAGTGTTGAGTCTATGGTGCAGTGTTGAGTCTATGGTGCAGTGTTGAGTCTATGGTGCAGTGTTGAGTCTATGGTGCAGTGTTGAGTCTATGGGCAGTGTTGAGTCTATGGTGCAGTGTTGAGTCTATGGTGCAGTGTTGAGTCTATTGTGCAGTGTTGAGTCTATGGTGTAGTGTTGATTCTATGGTGCAGTGTTGAGTCTATGGTGCAGTGTTGAGTCTATGGAGCAGTGTTGAGTCTATGGTGCAGTGTTGAGTCTATGGAGCAGTGTTGAGTCTATGGGCAGTGTTGAGTCTCTGGGCAGTGTTGAGTCTATTGTGCAGTGTTGAGTCTATGGTGCAGTGTTGAGTCTATGGTGCAGTGTTGAGTCTATGGTGCAGTGTTGGGTCTATGGTGCAGTGTTGAGTCTATGGGCAGTGTTGAGTCTATGGGCAGTGTTGAGTCTATGGTGCAGTGTTGAGTCTATGGGCATTGTTGAGTCTATGGTGCAGTGTTGAGTCTATGGGCAATGTTGAATCTATGGTGCTGCGTCTATTACATGGGCAGCAATCCTTAATGAATTCGGGAATTTCAATTTAAGCACAAGATGGCGATAATAAAACATTTCCTAAATGTTGTCGCTGCTGTGACGGGGTGTGGAGTTTAAAAAAAAAAGTGAGAAAAAATATAATAAACATATCTGCTCAGATTCGACTCTAAATTTTTCATGAGCTCACTGGCACGGCGTTTTAAGCGAAACACGGAGCAATTTGAACCACCTGGAATCTCTCCCGTAACTTAAAGTGTCGCGTCATACTTTGTAACATTACGTAGTTTTTTCACCTCGCCTCGGCGAACCTCAAGACTCGATTTCCAGGAGGATCCTGACACTGGTTTGCCACGGTGGCTAGGAGATGTTAACTACCTCGCCTGGTGTACAGGAGGACGTGAGTTCCATCCCGACCCTGACACCTGCTGCTGTATATTTGGAGTTTGCGGTGTCTCTGTCTCTCATCGTCATCATCATCACGGTGGCTAGGAGATGTTAACTACCTCGCCTGGTATACCGGAGGTCGTGGCTGCGATCTCGAACCTGACAATGCCTGCCCTACATTTTGACTTTGCGCGTCTCTCATCATCATCACGGTGGCTAGGAGATGTTAACTACCTCGCCTGGTGTACAGGAGGTCGCGCGTTACATCCCGACCCTGACGATGCCTGCTGCTGTGTATTTAGAGTTTTGCGGTGTCTCTGTCTCTCATCATCATCACGGTGGCTAGGAGACGTTAACTACCTCGCCTGGTATACAGGAGATCGTGGGTTCCATCCCGACCCTGACGCCTGCTGTATATGTGTAGTTTGCGCGTCTCTCTCTCTCTCTCTCCCCGTGGTCGCGTAGATTTGTCTCCAGGTCTTCCGGTTTTTCCACCCCCTCCACATTCAGATTCAACATCGCCACGCGTTCAGAGTTACTTCGCTACTGCTATAAACTATCAAGAACATGATGATGATGCTGACGATGAGCTCACTTCGCCGAGCCATCGTTACCGAAGGCCAGGTCGCTTCTGAACAGCACACGCACAAGCAACGTTCGTAGTTCAGTTTGACAATTTTGCCGCGTGCTAATTCTTCCGAGCAATCTGCTGCTTGCTCTTCTTGCATGTACGGGGTGCTTTAACAACAAACAAAAAAACGGTTCCCACTTACATGAGACTATCGTTTTTAATGCAAAAAAAAAGAACGGATAACGCACAGTAACCTGATAGCAAACGCAACAATCTTGATTTGAAGCTTTCGTGACTGCAGGAATCCATACTCTTTGGTTATTTCGGTAAAGTAACGTAGGTATAAAAAGAATAATAATAACAACATATCACGACGTTTAGATCGCAGCACAAGCAACCCGTCTTCAGGCGCGACCACCACAGCAAGGGAAAAAAAAATCAACTGATGACGTACAGTGCTTGTGTTGTGATCGAAACGTCGTGATCTGTGATGTTTTTTTAAAATTTTTAAATTTTCTACCCACGTGTCAACGTAGCGTTGACAGCTCCAGAGAATTTTGATTTAAAGCTTTCGTGACTGCAGTGATTCATATTCTTGGTTCTTTCGGTAAAGTCACGTTGAAGGGAAACAATAAAATAATAAAATCTATATGTAAAACAATGAAATTCTCACGACGTTTCGACTGCAACACAAGCAGTCATCATCAGGTGTGTCAACCGAGAAGATGGATTCTGGCTTAGCAATCATTGGAAGGAGTTGATAAACCATTTCGGGGTCTTAATTGATTGTTCACGCTTACGGTGGCTTTCAGACAGCATTCATTAATTTTTCGTCTCCCCCCTCCTCCTCTTTTCTCAACATAGATGGACTCGTCCTTCTAAACAAGCTGTCAAATCGCTGTCCGTGGTGCTAACGTTTTAAACATAAATACATAAATACAAACCGCCACTTCTATCAAATGCTTCTTGCCGTTGGTTTTCACACCTGATGATGACTGCTTGTGTTGCAGTCGAAAGGTCGCGAGAATTGTATTGTTTTATATATTTATTTTAAAATTACTTTATTGTTTCCCTTCGACGTGACTTTACCGAAAGAACCAAGAATATAAGCTCCAGAGAAGTCACGGAATTCTCCCAACGCGCAAGGCCTGGCATGCTCTCCACGCGGTCTCCCGAGTCGCACGTGGGCCTCACGTCATCTCGTTGCAAATGTTTCCATTGGAGTGTGAAACGTCTTTTTATCGGTCTTCTTGAAGCACCCTCAATGTTTGTGGATTCCGCTCTCCGCCAGAGTTCTACCAGCGGGCGGTGAGGTCCACACACAGACACACACACAGAAACACAACCCGCCATTCCTCCTTCACCCGTACCACAACACTTACCTGTCAAGCGGAGTACTCTTGGACAACTCGGTGTGTGCGTCTTTGTATTGTCTGTGTGTCATGCGTGTGTCTGTGTGTGTGTCTGTGTCATGTGTGTGTGTCTGTGTGTGGCTGTGTCATGTGTGTGTCTGTGTGTGTCTGTGTGTGGTTCCGTGTGTCTGTGTGTCTGTGTCATGTGTGTGTGTCTGTGTGTGTCTGTGTCATGTGTGTGTGTCTGTGTGTGTCTGTGTGTGTGTCATGTGTGTGTGTGTGTGTCTGTGCGTCTTTGTCTTGTCTGTGTGTCATGCGTGTGTCTGTGTGTGTGTCTGTGTCATGTGTGTGTGTCTGTGTGTGGCTGTGTCATGTGTGTGTCTGTGTGTGTCTGTGTGTGGTTCCGTGTGTCTGTGTGTCTGTGTCATGTGTGTGTGTCTGTGTGTGGTTCCGTGTGTCTGTGTGATGTGTGTGTGTGTCTATGTGCGTCTTTGTCTTGTCTGTGTGTGGTTCCGTGTGTCTGTGTGTGTCTGTGTGTGTCTTTGTCTTGTCTGTGTTTGTGTGTGTCTGTGTGCGTCTTTTTCTTGTCTGTGTGTGTCTTTGTCTTGTCTGTGTTTGTGTGTGTCTGTGTGCGTCTTTTTCTTGTCTGTGTGCGTCTTTGTCTTGTCTGTGTGTGGTTCCGTGTGTCTGTGTGTCTGTGTGTGTATTTGTCTTGTATGTGTGGGTGTGTGTGTGTGTGTCTGTGTGTGTCTGTGCGTGTATTTGTCTTGTCTGTGTGGGTGTGTGTGTGTCTTTGTGTGTCTGTGTGTGGCTGTGTGTGTCTTTGTCTTGTCTGTGTGTGGTTCCGTGTGTCTGTGTGTGTCTGTGTGCGTCTTTTTCTTGTCTGTGTGCGTCTTTGTCTTGTCTGTGTGTGGTTCCGTGTGTCTGTGTGTCTGTGTGTGTATTTGTCTTGTATGTGTGGGTGTGTGTGTGTGTGTCTGTGTGTGTCTGTGTGTGTGTCTGTGTGTGTATTTGTCTTGTCTGTGTGGGTGTGTGTGTGTCTGTGTGTGTCTGTGTGTGTCTTTGTCTTGTCTGTGTGGGTGTGTGTCTGTGTGTGTCTGTGTGTGTATTTGTCCTGTCTGTGTGGGTGTGTGTGTCTGTGTGTGTCTGTGTGTGTATTTGTCTTGTCTGTGTGGGTGTGTGTCTGTGTGTGTCTGTGTGTGTATTTGTCCTGTCTGTGTGGGTGTGTGTGTCTGTGTGTGTCTGTGTGTGTATTTGTCTTGTCTGTGTGGGTGTGTGTGTGTCTGTGTGTGTCTGTGTGTGTCTGTGTGTGTCTGTGTGTGTATTTGTCTTGTCTGTGTGGGTGTGTGTGTGTCTGTGTGTGTCTGTGTGTGTATTTGTCTTGTCTGTGTGGGTGTGTGTGTGTCTGTGTGTGTCTGTGTGTGTCTGTGTGTGGCTGTGTGTGTCTTTGTCTTGTCTGTATATGGTTCCGTGTCTCTGTGTGTGTCTTTGTCTTGTCTGTGTGGGTGTGTGTGTGTCTGTGTGTGTCTGTGTGTGTCTGTGTGTGTCTTTGTCTTGTCTGTGTGTGGCTGTGTGTGTCTGTGTTTGTCTTTGTCTTGTCTGTGTGTGTCTGTGTGTGGCTGGGTGTGTCTTTGTCTTGTCTGTATGTGGTTCCGTGTGTCTGTGTGTGGCTGTGTGTGTCTGTGTCATGTGTGTGTGTCTGTGTGTGGCTGTGTGTCTTTGTCTTGTCTGTGTGTGGTTCCGTGTGGCTGTGTGTGTGTCTGTGTGTGTCTTTGTCTTGTCTGTGTGTGGTTCCGTGTGGCTGTGTGTGTGTCTGTGTGTGTCTTTGTCTTGTCTTTGTGGGTGTGTGTGTGTCTGTGTGTGTCTGTGTGTGTCTGCGTGTGTCTGTGTGTGTCTTTGTCTTGTCTGTTGGTGGTTCCGTTTGTCTGTGTGTGGCTGTGTGTGTCTTTGTCTTGTATGTGTGGGTGTGTGTGTCTGTGTGTGTCTGTGCGTGTATTTGTCTTGTCTGTGTGGGTGTGTGTGTGTCTTTGTGTGTCTGTGTGTGGCTGTGTGTGTCTTTGTCTTGTCTGTGTGTGGTTCCGTGTGTCTGAGTGTGGCTGTGTCTTGTCTGTGTGTGTGTCTGTGTATGTCTGTGTGTGGCTGTGTGTGTCTTTGTCTTGTCTGTGTGTGGCTGTGTGTGTCTGTGTTTGTCTTTGTCTTGTCTGTGTGTGTGTGTGTGTTAGTGTGGGAGTCTGTGTGTGTCTTGTTTGTGTGTGTCTGCGTTAGTGTGGGTGTCTGTGTCTCGTCTTGGAGACTATGCACTTTTAAATCTCAATTGAAAACTATTTTATTTAGAACTGTTTGTGTTGTTGTGTTTAGTTTGTTATCATTCATCCACCACCTCCGATTAGCACGGTCGGCTACGTACGGTGCGAAATAAGTTCCAAGCAAATCACAAATCAAATCCCAACTCTGATGTTTTTGGAAGCGGTATTACCCCGACCACCACCACTACCGCCACCACCACCACCGACACCACCACTACCACTGCCACCACCACCACCGACACCACCACCGCCACCACCACCGCCACTGCCACCACCGCTACACCAACTGCCACCACCACCGCCACCACCGCCACCACCACCACCGCTACCCCCACTGCCACCACCACCACCGACACCACCACCACCGACACCACCACTACCACCACCACCGCTACCCACACTGCCACCACCACCACCGCCACCGCTACCCCCACCACCACCACTACCCCCCCCCCCCCACCACAACGGCCACCGCTACCCCCACCGCCACCATCACTACCCCCCCCCCCCACCACCGCTACCCCCCACTACCACCGCCTTTCACCCCCCCACTCCCCCCCCGGGGCGCTGCGCGTGAGCTGAACGGTCACGAGGCCAATTAGTCGGCAGCTAAATTAGCCACCACCACAGCCACGAACCACCACCACTACAACCTCCACCACAACTACAACCACCACAAGCAAATTAGCACCGTTAAATTGCTCTCCTGCCGTCAACGCCTCCACCACCACCACCACCAGAGCCACCAACCACCACCACAACCACCACAGCCACCAACCACAACCACAACAACCACCGTCACCAACAAATTAGCACCGTCAAATTGCTCTCGTTCCGTCAACGCCATCGCCACCACCACAGCCAGCAACCACAACTACCACCACCACCACCACTTAAATCACCACCAAATTACCTCCATTAAGTTGCTCGCCTCAAGCCACCACCACCACAGCCACCACTACTACCACTACCGCCACCAAAGACAAAGATCCCCCGCATAGCCTCTAACAGACTGTTGGGGCAAGTGCTGTTAGCGAGCAGCTTTGAAGGCCGGCACGGCACACGAGGGGGTGGGTGGTCAGCACCACGCCCGGCCGCCTTTGTCTCCATAGTGACGATTCTTAGGCACCGCGCCACGTACTCATTTGAAGCTGAGTCGACCTAGGGGAGGCCCAGGACCGGTTCAGACAATCCTCACCGGTGTTGGCCGTGAGCGGGAATCTAACTCGGGTCGCCGGGTTCGTAGCGCAGCGTAGCGCTAACCGCTACACACACAGACACACACACAGACACACACACAGACAAGACTAAGACACACACCTAAACACAGACACACACACAGACACACACACAGACACACACACCCAAACACAGACACACACACACCCAAACACAGACACACACACAGACACAGACACACACACACCCAAACTCAGACACACACACACCCAAACACAGACACACACACACCCAAACACAGACACACTCACAGACACACACACACCCAAACACACACACACACCCAAACACAGACACACACACAGACACACACACCCAAACTCAGACACACACACAGACAAGACTAACACACACACCCAAACACAGACACACACACACCCAAATACAGACACACACAAACACCCAAACACAGACACACACACAGACACACACAACCACACACACACACACAGACACACACACCCAAACACAGACACACACACCCAAACACAGACACACACAGACACACACACCCAAACACAGACACACACACCCAACCACAGACACACACACAGACACACACACACCCAAACTCAGACACACACACAGACAAGACTAAGACACACACACACCCAAACACAGACACACACCCAAACACAGACACACACACACCCAAACACAGACACACACACAGACACACACACACCCAAACTCAGACACACACACACAGACAAGACTAAGACACACACACACCCAAACACAGACACACACAAACACCCAAACACAGACACAGACACACACAGACACACACACAGACACACACACCCAAACACAGACACACACACCCAAACTCAGACACACACACACACCCAAACACACACACACACACCCAAACACACACACACACACACACCCAAACACAGACACACACACAGACACACACACACCCAAACTCAGACACACACACCCAAACACAGACACACACACACCCAAACACAGACACACTCACAGACACACACACACACACAAACTCAGACACACACACCCAAACACAGACACACACACACCCAAACACAGACACACACACAGACACACACACAGACAAGACTAACACACACACACACACCCAAACAGAGACAGACACATACCCAAACACAAACACACACAAACACCCAAACACAGACACACACACAGACACACAAACACCCAAACACAGACACACACACAGACACACACACACAGACACACACACTCAAACTCAGACACACAAACACCCAAACACAGACACACACACAGACACACACACAGACACACACACCCAACCACAGGGATCCCAGGGTCGCTAACTGCTCCACCACCACCACCACCGTACACGCACGTGATGGAGGGGGGGGGGGGGCAGGAAGAGAGGAGCAGGTGGACATCATATCTTATATATTTTGTTTGACATCACTAACAAGTGGACAATGTTAAAGGCTCCATGAGCGTGTGACTGCGGTGACCCAGACACCGTATCGCAGCGATGCCAACGCGCGGATTCACAAACACGAAGGAGGAGACGTCACAGCGACGACGATGTTGATGATGATGATGATGCCACACGATGACTGGGCTTAACCGCCTGCATGTGAAATTGTGAACAGCAGCAGCAAAATCACACCGGCCACGTGGATTCTAAATGTGGAGGGGAACAACCCGAGGTTCCCGGGAGATAAACAAAAAATGCACGCGACCACGTGGAGAGAAAGAGAGAGAGAGAGAGACACGCAAACTTCAAATACACAGCAGCAGGCATCGTCAGGGTCGGGGTCGAACCCACGACCTCCTGTACACCAGGCGAGGTAGTTAACATCTCCTAGCCACCGTGATGACGATGATGATGAGAGAGAGAGAAAGACACAAACTCCAAATATACAGCAGTAGGCATCGTCAGGGTCGAGGTCGAACCCACGACCTCCTGTACACCAGGCGAGGTAGTTAACATCTCCTAGCCACCGTGATGATGATGAGAGAGAGAGAGAAAAAAACACAAACTCCAAATATACAGCAGTAGGCATCGTCAGGGTCGGGGGTCGAACCCACGTCCTCGTGTAAACCAGGCGAGGTAGTTAACATTTCATAGCCACCGTGATGATGATGAAAGAGAGACACGCAAACTACATATATACAGTAGGCATCGTCAGGGTCAGGATCGAACCCACGACCTCCTGTAGACCAGGCGAGGTAGTTAACATCTCATAGCCACCCCGATTGGCCCGTTCACCCTTGAGCGGAACACGATTTTGCTCTCTCTCTCACTCTCTCACTCTCTCTCTCACTCTCTCACTCTCTCACTCTCTCACTCTCTCTCACACTCTCTCTCTCACTCTCTCTCACTCTCTCTCACACACTCTCTCTGTCAAGGCGCTGCATTCCCGGGACCTGGCCTACCCTACCGGACACAACCATGGAGAGACCATTTCTTCCCCCTCATTGCGGCCACCCGCCCCTCCAGTGTAAACAAATGTACAAAGTCTCCCGTAGCCAAACGCTGCGGTGACCTCCGGTGGAGGTTGGCACACCGCACGTTGCCATCGGCCGTGTGGCTCGGCCGAATCTAGCCGGGGGTAACAGACTTGGTGCATTTCCTGCGGTGCCAGGGAGGATCTACCCCACCGGTACTTACACTGTCAGCGGCTCAAACTCAATGTTCCGTCTTTTGGGGGACATCTTCAGGAAACTGGGGGTGGCCTTCTACAACAGCAGCTTCGTATATGGGGTGGTGGTGCCTTACCTGGCTAACAAGCGCCATGACCTCGCCAACTTCGCCTGTGCTCAGGCGAAGTTGGCGGTGTACAGGACGAGGAAGAAGACGCTGCAAGGTGACACTGACGGCTGCTCTGTGCTGCTTCCAGTGTTCAGAGGCCTGCTTAAGGCGCGGCTCCGGCTGGAGCACGCCACGTACCACACACACGTGTCGGTGATGTGCAGCGCGTCTTCCTCAAACGCTGGGGAGTCGGACAAGCCCCGCTCTGTACCAGCGTGGACGGCACCACCCCACGTGTTCACCTTCTGAAGCGCTCGCTCGTCAACATGGCATGCGCGATGAACACCACCACCACGTGACTTTGCTTTCGTGTTGTGCGCGGTGCATTTAGCGCCACAGCGCGTGGATTTATAGCGATTGTTTTGTGTTGCTGGTGACTTTGTGTATTTGTGTTGCTGGTGACTTTGTGTATTTGTGTTTTCTGGTGACTTTGTGTGTTTGTGTTGCTGGTGACTTTGTGTATTTGTGTTGCTGGTGACTTTGCGTATTTGTGTTTTCTGGTGACTTTGTGTATTTGTGTTTTCTGGTGACTTTGTGTATTTGTGTTTTCTGGTGACTTTGTGTATTTAATATCGGAATCGCCTCCAGTGCTGTTGCTGCTGGCGGCAATAAAAGTTGTTCAAAAGTCAAAAAAGGCTCACTCTCTCTCTCTCTCTCACACATTCTCTCTCTCACTCTCTCTCCCTGTCTCCCTCTCGTCTGTGTCTGTGTGTGTGTGTGTGTCCCTCCTTGATTTAGCGAGAGGCGTGTTTGTCACAGCCGTTTAATATCGCGTCGGCGCGCGAGCAGGCCACTTACAAAGCAATCTCCCTCCCATAATTTGAAAACAACGTCGATACTCATCAAGCGTCTCGCGCACCGCAGGCACGCACGCGCACCATCGCACGCACAACATCGCACGCGCACCCATCATTGCGCAACCAACGCACGCGCAACCATCATTGCGCAACCAACGCACGCGCAACCAACGCACGCGCACCACCATTGCGCAACATCGCACGCGCACCATCATTGCGCAACCAACGCACGCGCAACCAACGCACGCGCACCATCATTGCGCAACCAACGCACGCGCAACATCATTGCGCAACCAACGCACGCGCAACATCATTGCGCAACCAACGCACGCGCAACATCATTGCGCAACCAACGCACGCGCACCATCATTGCGCAACCAACGCACGCGCACCATCATTGCGCAACCAACGCACGCGCAACCAACGCACGCGCACCATCATTGCGCAACCAACGCACGCGCAACCATCATTGCGCAACCAACGCACGCGCAACCATCATTGCGCAACCAACGCACGCGCAACCATCATTGCGCAACCAACGCACGCGCAACCATCATTGCGCAACCAACGCACGCGCAACCATCATTGCGCAACCAACGCACGCGCACCATCATTGCGCAACCAACGCACGCGCAACCATCATTGCGCAACCAACGCACGCGCAACCATCATTGCGCAACCAACGCACGCGCAACCACCATTGCGCAACCAACGCACGCGCAACCATCATTGCGCAACCAACGCACGCGCACCATCATTGCGCAACCAACGCACGCGCAACCATCATTGCGCAACCAACGCACGCGCAACCATCATTGCGCAACCAACGCACGCGCAACCATCATTGCGCAACCAACGCACGCGCAACCATCATTGCGCAACCAACGCACGCGCAACCATCATTGCGCAACCAACGCACGCGCAACCATCATTGCGCAACCAACGCACGCGCAACCATCATTGCGCAACCAACGCACGCGCACCATCATTGCGCAACCAACGCACAATCGTTACTAGTTGGTGGGGTGCCCCCCTCTCCTCCCTTGACAACCACCGTGAGATTTGTTTTCAAGAGTAAATTGTCTAAACAACAACAGCAGCAGCAGCAGCAACACTAATTTGAAACTGAGATGAAAATTTTAGTTAACAAAAAATGTTTTCACGGAAATTGCTTTCATTTACGTTTTAATTTACATTTGTTTGTACTGTTATCTTAATTAGAGCGTGTCTACGCGCCGCTGCAAAGAGGTGACTAGGAACACGTGGCACGCTTTCGCGACAGACGTGATTCATAACAAAAGGCGTTTTGTTGGGTTAGATCGCTCGAGTGTAAACGTGTCGTCAGACCCTCCACCACCCGACACGGCCAGTAAGGTTTTGTCGCGCAAAACAAAACGCGACAATTAGTCACGAGCGCAGTTTAGTGCGTTGTGTAGCGTATCGTGTAGTGTGTAGTGTATAGTGTAGTGTATCATGTAGTAAATAATTAACTTCAGCTCACTGCTGTGTTGGGGAGTAAATCCACAACATTTACAATTTGTACCGAATTTGGAGAGTAAATCCACAACATTTACAATTTGTACCGAATTTGGAGAGTGACTCCACAACATTTGCCACTTGTACTCAAATTGGAGAGCAAATTCACAACATTTGCTATTTTTACACAAATTGGAGAGCAAATTCACAACATTTGCTATTTTTACACAAATTGGAGAGCAAATTCACAAAATTTGCAATTTGTACTCAAATGAGAGATCAAATCCACATTTACAATTTTATTGTTTTATAGATGTTTCATTATTTTATTGTTTCCCTTCAACGTGACTTTACCGAAAGAACCAAGAATATAACATTTACAATGTTTACCCAAATTTCGATTTAAAGCTTTCGTGACTGCAATGATTCATCTTCTTTGGTTCTTTCGGTAAAGTCACGTAGAATGAGAATAAAATAATAAATTGATAAAATAAAATAACACAATAATATTCTCACGACGTTTCGGCCACAACACAAGCGGCCTTCATCAGGTGAAGGGACGAGACTGTCTGGTAGGACAGCGCTGGAGCGCAGACAGTCTCGTCCCTTCACCTGATGAAGGCCGCTTGTGTTGTGGCCGAAACGTCGTGAGAATATTATTGTGTTATTTTATTTTATTTATTATTTTATTCTCATTCTACGTGGTGACTTTACCGAAAGAACCAAAGACGATTTACCCAAATTGTTAATATTGTGGATTTACTCTCCAACACACCGGTGGCCTGAAGTAGTATACTACACCATACACTGCACACTACACTACATACTACACTGGTTTTGATTTAAAGCTTTAGTGACTGCAGGGATTCATATTCTTGGTTCTTTTGGTAAAGTCACGTAGAAGGGAAACAATGAACTAATAAAAATATTGATTGTTTTATATTTTTGTATTAGCTTTATTATTTAATAAAAAAAATATTATTTACACTAGTTTTGATTTAAAGCTTAAAAAAATAGAAAAAAAATATTTCTATATTTATTGTTTTATATTTTCATTATATAATAATTTTCATTAAACAATGCAAATAAAAAAAATATAAAACAATAAATATGTATTATTATTTTTTTATCATTTTATCGTTTCACCATCGACGTGACTTCACCGAAAGAACCAAGAATACTGCACTAGTTAATAATTAGCGCCTTTTGTTCACGCGATAAACCTAACTGGCTGCGCCAGATGGCGGAGGCTTTAGGGCGCGTGAACACGAACGCGACCTAACCTGAATTACTGTGGATGCGGTGTGAGTGGGCTGCATCTTGGGGAAGACGGGAGCGGAGCCCCCCCCAAAAACAGCGGTAGATGCCCGAGACGGTGAGCGTAACGACCGCGGGGATGAGGGCAACAGGACGAGTTCGCGATTTTACTACTGTAGGTGACGTCACTCCACATGTAGCACCCCACCCCCTCCTCATGAATAATCATGAGCAGGTGACGTCACTCCACATGTGGCACCCCCTCCTCATTAAAAATTATGAGCAGGTGACGTCACTCCACATGTAGCACACCCCCCTCCTCATTAATAATCATGAGCAGGTGACGTCACTCCACATGTAGCACCCCCCTCCTCATTAATAATCATGAGCAGGTGACGTCACTCCACATGTAGCACCCCCACCCCCATCATTAATAATCATGAGCAGGTGACGTCAGTCCACATGTAGCACCCCCCCTCCTCATTAAAAATTATGAGCAGATGACGTCACTCCACATGTAGCACCCCACCCCCTCCTCATGAATAATCATGAGCAGGTGACGTCACTCCACATGTAGCACCCCTCGCTCCTCATTAATAATCATGAGCAGGTGACGTCACTCCACATGTAGCACCCCTCGCTCCTCATTAATAATCATGAGCAGGTGACGTCACTCCACATGTAGCACCCCTCGCTCCTCATTAATGATCATGAGCAGGTGACGTCACTCCACATGTAGCACCCCCCCTCCTCTTGAATAATCATGAGCAGGTGACGTCACTCCACATGTAGCACCCCCTCCTCATTAATAATGAGCAGGTGACGTCACTCCACATCAAACAGCCCCGCCCCCCTCAACACTAATAATCATGAAGAGGTGACGTCTTCCAAATGAACACCCCCATAATTAATATTAATTAGTGGGTGACGTCACTCCACATGTGTGGGGGTGGGGGGGGGGGGGCGAGGCGCCTCCTCCGCCCTCCTCAGCGTCAACTTACAACCCTCACAACAAAGGCAGAACCCTTATCATGTCATCACGTGATCTCCGTAGCGCTATTGATGAGACATCGAAGTAAAAAGGACGTCACGATGAACAAGGGTTCATAACCTTTTAAATGAAATAAGTCTGCGTCACCGCGCCCTTACAAACGTCACGTGATCTCCGTGACGCTGTTATTGAGACATCGAAGTAAAAAGGACGTCACGATGGACAAGGGTTTATAACCTTTCAAATGAAATAAGTCTGTGTCACCGCGCCCTTACAAACATCATGTGATCTCCGTAGCGCTATTGATGAGACATCGAAGTAAAAAGGACGTCACGATGAACAAGGGTTTATAACCTTTGAAATGAAATAAATCTGTGTCACCGCGCCCTTACAAACGTCACGTGATCTCCGTGGCGCTATTGAGACATTGAAGTAAAAAGGACGTCACGATGAACAAGCGTTCATAACCTTTTAAATGAAATAAGTCTGCGTCACCGCGCCCTTACAAACGTCATCACGTGATCTCCGTAGCGCTATTGATGAGACATCGAAGTAAAAAGGACGTCACGATGAACAAGGATTTATAACCTTTTAAATGAAATAAGTCTGTGTCACCGCGCCCTTACAAACGTCACGTGATCTCCGTAGCGCTATTGATGAGACATCGAAGTAAAAAGGACGTCACGATGAACAAGGGTTCATAACCTTTTAAATGAAATAAGTCTGTGTCACCGCGCCCTTACAAACGTCACGTGATCTCCGTGAGCTGTTATTGAGAAATCGACGTAAAAAGGACGTCACGATGGACAAGGGTTAATAACCTTTTAAATGAAATAAGTCTGCGTCACCGCGCCCTTACAAACGTCATCACGTGATCTCCGTAGCGCTATTGATGAGACATCGAAGTAAAAAGGACGTCACGATGAACAAGGGTTCATAACCTTTTAAATGAAATAAATCTGTGTCACCGCGCCCTTACAAACGTCACGTGATCCCTGTGGCGCTATTGAGACATTGAAGTAAAAAGGACGTCACGATGGACAAGGGTTAATAACCTTTTAAATGAAATAAGTCTGCGTCACCGCGCCCTTACAAACGTCACGCAATCCCCGTAGCGCTATTGATGAGACATCGAAGTAAAAAGGACGTCACGATGGACAAGGATTATAACCTTTTAAATGAAATAAATCTGCGTCACCGAGCCCTTACAAACGTCACGTGATCTCCGTGACGCTGTTATTGAGACATCGAAGTAAAAAGGACGTCACGATGGACAAGGGTTTATAACCTTTTAAATGAAATAAATCTGTGCCACCGAGCCCTTACAAACGTCACGTGATCTCCGTGGCGCTATTGAGACATCGAAGTAAAAAGGACGTCACGATGAACAAGGGTTTATAACCTTTTAAATGAAATACATCTGTGTCACCGCGTCCTTACAAACGTCACGTGATCTCCGTGGCGCTATTGAGACATCGAAGTAAAAAGGACGTCGTGATGGACAAGGGATTGTAACCTTTAAATGAAATCGGTCCGTCTCACCGCCCCCTTACAAATTGCACACCAATGGATGCAGTGAATATATCACGTCGCGATCTGCTTGTCGCTTGCAAGTTTCAAACATACTGCAAGGCACCCGTCCCTGGACGGGCACAAGGCTCGTTTGTAAAAATAGCCTCCACGGTTTTCACACCACACCCTGAACTGATCATGCAGGGAGTATGCCACTGGGCGCAACGGAGTCGGAAACCGAACCGGGAAACCCTCCTGCATACCAGGCGAGGTAGTTAACATCTCCTGCCACCGTGATGGTGATGACAGAGAGACAACGCACACTCCAAATATACAGCAGCAGGCGCCAGGGTCGGGATCGTACCCAGGCGGGGTAGTGAACGTCTCACCACCATGGCGCCCCTATATAGACACAACAGAACGGACATTGCAATCATGATCCTAATTGGGAGGAACGTTGAGCGGCTCTGTGGCCGACTCTAGTGCAGGGAGCCCCGGCGAGCAATTTCAGGGCTGCGCCTGTACCCTTGACAATGTATTCCTCGGTTGATTCCTCCCCTCCTTTGTCGACTTCTTCAGTGAGTGGCCCAGAGCGGGGAGATTCCCGGCGCCAGACAATCATTTCTCCCGTCAAATTTGCCTCACATCCCCCCACCCCCCACCCCAACTCCCCCCGCCACTCCCAACGTTCATGCGACGTCTGTCCAGACGTGGGAGGCGTTACCCACGCATTACCCCACGAAGACAAAGATCCCCCGTGTAGCCTTAACAGACTGAAGGGGGCAAGTGCTGTTAGCGAGTGGCACCACCTGTGAAGGCCGGCACGGCACACGAGGGGGTGGGTGGCCAGCACCACGCCCGGCCGCCTTTGTCTCCCCCGGGCGATGATTACTTCACACCGCACCAGGCACTAATTTGAGGCCGAGTCGACCTAGGGGAGGCCCAGGACCGATGCAGATAATCGTCACTGGTGGTGGCCGTGAGCGGGAATCGAACCCGGGTCGCCAGGTTCGTAGCGCAGCGTAGCGCTAACCACTACACCACCGCTCTCCACACGCACGCACGTGGTGGTGTAGCGGTTAGGTCGACTCAGCCTCAAATGAGTACCTGGCGCGGTGTGTAAAAACATCGCCACTGGGGAGACAAAGGTGGCCGGGCGTGGCGCTGGCCACCCACCCCCTCGTGCGCCGTGCCGGCCTTCGTAGGTGCTACTCGCCAACAGCAGTGGCGGAGTAGTGGTGCATCATCATCATCATCATCGTCGCTTTGATGTCTCATTCTTCGCATTTGTGGATCGTCGCGACGTGCTGTCCTGCGGTCTGCTGTCTGGATCACTACAGTCGCACACTCATGGGAAGTTTAACATTTTCCACTTGTTAGTGATGTAAAATAAGATATAATGACCCCTCCCTTGCGTGTCTCTCTCTCATCATCATCATCACGGTGGCTAGGAAATGTTAACTCCCTCGCCTGGTATACAGGAGGTCGTGGTTTCGATGCCGACGCTGACGCCTGCCGAGTATTTGGAGTTTGCGGTGTCTCTCTCTCTCTCACTCCTCCTGGTCGTGTGAGTGGTGGGGGGGGGGTTAACGACAATTGTATATATTTACGCGATCTGACCTCCCAAAAAACTCCTGTATTGTGGATGACATTGGCCGCGAAAGCCTCGTTCGTCTTAAAGTCATGCCGAATGCTCTCCGGGTCCTCCGTGTTTCCCCCCCTCCACGTTCAGAAACAACTTCACACGTTTGTAATTATTTTGTCTTCTGTTTCATATATCCACGTGATGATGATGATGATGACGCCGATGACAAAGCCACTTCGTGTGAGCTATCACTTCTGTCCCAGAGCCAACTCGCTTCTAAAAGAAGAGTTACGTAGCTAAGGGAGGCCTCACATCGTAAAATCCAAAATAATTAATAAGAGCTGGCAGTTAACGTCACCCGTGGTGATGTGTCCACTCTGGTACCCGGTTTTTTATTTCTCTCCCTGAACATTTTAGAATTAAAGTGCGACCCCATTATTTGCTGCTTGATTAAACGCTACTTGTTGACTATTTGCCTGCTATAAATATCCACGTGATAATGATGACGATGATGATGATGATAATGATGATAATCCAACTTCGCTTGAGCTATCATTTGCGTGGCACCCAGGCCGGGTTGGGGGGGGGGGGGGTGACCCAATTTACCTGCTAAAATAAAACAAATAGTTTAGTTTTAAACAATTTAGACAAGCTGATGGGAACGAAATTAATAATAAAAAACACTAGTAAATGGTAAGACTTACAGGGGAAACTAAAACTATCCCCGGTGGACTTCATCATTTGACCGTTCAGGGCCCCCCCCTGCCAAACGATATTTTTAGAAGTTGCCATTTCATTATTTTTTTAAAACTCTTTTTTTTATTATTATTATACCAGCCTCTGCGCTTAGCGTCTTTATGATTCGCTCGTAACGAGATCCCCACTGAATAATGGGGGAGGGCTTGGGGGGGATGGGGAGGTTGCTAATTGCCTGTGGGAGGGTCGGGGGGGGGGGGGAGTGAGTCGTGCAGGGGCGCTATCCCCTGCCACAACTGGTTGCCGCAACCGGTTGCCACAGCAGGTTGCCACGACAGGTTGCCACCCTGAGGGACAGTCATCCAGAGGTCGCCATCCCTTGCCACAATCGATTGCCACACGCGGTTGCCACCCTGAGGGTCAGTCGCGCAGGGGCGCTATCCCATGCCGCAACTGGTTGCCGCAACCGGTTGCCACAGCAGGTTGCCACGACAGGTTGCCACCCTGAGGAACAGTCATCCAGGGGTCGCCATCCCTTGCCACAATCGATTGCCACACGCGGTTGCCACCCTGAGGGTCAGTCGCGCAGGGGCGCTATCCCATGCCGCAAATGGTCGCCGCAACCGCTTGCCACAACCGGTCGCCACAACCGGTTGCCACCCTGAAGGTGGGTCGTCCAGGGGCGCTATCATTTTTTTCCGCAAACCGGTTGCAAACTTCAGCACCACCGGTGCGATGGACAGCAACCGCACGGCAACGTCGTTTACAATTTGAGAACTTTGATGGTCCGCTGGTGATTGCCACCACAACCACGAGCAGCAGCAGCAGCAGCAGCATCGTCGTCGTCGTCGTCATCAGGCGATTGCCAGAAGTGTGAAGAACTCTTCACGTGTACCGTCTTGAGTATAGGGCGCCGCGGTGGCTAGGAGATGTTAACTACCTCGCTTGGTATGCAGGAGGTCGTGGGTTCTATCTCTCTCTCATCATCATCATCATCACGGTGGCTAGGAGATGTTAACTACCACGCCTGGTATGCAGGAGCTCGTGGGTTCAATCCCGACATTGACGTCTGCTGCTGCATATTTGAAGTTTGCGTGTCTCTCTCTCATCATCATCATCATCACGGTGGCTAGGAGATGCTAACTACCTCGCCTGGTATACAGGAGGTTGTGGGTTCAATCCTGACCCTGACGCCTGCTGCTGTATATTTGGAGTCTGCGTGTCTCTCCCTCTCTCTCTCCCCGTGGTGTCGTGGATTTTTCTCCGGGTCATCCTGGTTTATTTTTCCTCCCACATTTACAATGAAAGGTGCGCTTCGAGTATGTAGATGCTCTACGTTCCCATATGATGATGATGATGATGACGACGATGATGAGAAGCCCACTGCGTTGAGACATCGTTGGTGATGGTCAGGGTCGCGTCTGAAAAAGAGCTTAACATCTCAGCGGGGCCTTCCACCCGATAACAATGAAAGATAGCTTCAGCGTTGTATAGCTTCATAAAAAAAAATATATAGTATCACCATGCGCAAAGGACCCAGGTGGAAAGTAGGGAGTTGATGTTAATATTTAAATGTTAATATTTTCGCAATCTCTAACCGAAATCACCTCAATTGCGTGTGTGTGTGTGATTTTCTTCCAATCATGCTTGAGCTCAGAGTGCTTTGTCTGGTAGGATGGGGATGGTTTGGTTGTAGTTACATTATACGGGGAGGGGGGTTTTGTTTGGGTTAGATCGCGTAAATATATAAATGTGTCGTTAAACCCGCCACCACCCGACACAGCCGATTAGTAAGGGTTGCGTCACGTTAACAGAACGTGGCCAATTCGTTACTGATACAGCACTTTTGTATAGTGTAGTATACTAGTACAGCACTAGTATTTCGTGTAGTGTACAGTGTAGTGTATAGTGTAGTATACTAGTATAGCACTAGTGTATAGTGTATATTGCATTATACTAGTACAGCACTAGTGTATAGTGTAGTGTATAGTGTAGTATACTAGTATAGCACTAGTGTATAGTGTATATTGCATTATACTAGTACAGCACTAGTGTATAGTGTAGTGTATAGTGTAGTATACTAGTATAGCAAAAGTGTATAGTGTATTATACTAGTACAACACTAGTGTATAGTGTATAGTGTAGTATACTAGTATAGCACTAGTGTATAGTGTAGTATACTAGTATAGCACTAGTGTATAGTGTAGTATACTAGTATAGCACTAGTGTATCGTGTATAGTGTAGTACACTAGTACAGGACTAGTGTATAGTGTAGTGTAGTAAACTAGTACAGCAATAGTGTATAGTGTAGTGTATAGTGTAGTATACTAGTACAGCACTAGTGTATAGTGTAGTGTATAGTAGTGTATAGTGTAGTGTATAGTGTAGTGTATAGTGTAGTGTAGTATACTGCTAGTACAGCACACCGGCTGTAAGTTGGAGAGCCAAGCCACAACATTTACAGTCTGAGTACCACATATCTCTCTATTCAAGGAACGATACAGGAGGACTTCTCCACAAATCTGGCGTCATAAAAAGTCAGACTCCCCCCCCCCTCAAATATGACGTCACAAAGCTCAGCCCCCCCCCCCCCACACACAAAAAAACCATGATTCAAATCGCTTTAAACTATTGTCACATTGTAATGCGTGTCTAATGTGGCGCTGCACTCTGATGTTGTAGGGAGAAAACATTTATCAAAAATTATATTTAATTAAGTAGAACGTGTTGTCTGTATTTATTTAAAGTTGCGCATTTTGATGTGACGTCACATTTCTCAACACCCCCCCCCCACCCTCGTCACACATCGTCACAATGTCTGACCCCCCCCCCCCACCCCTAGGTGCGTGACGTCATTTATGGACGGCCCCTTACCCCGTGCAAAGGTCTGGACCATATCTGAGCAAAGAGCTTCATAGCTCATCGGATTCCTCTTGCAGTGTAAATAAATATTGTGATCCCGTAGTAGATCGACCAATGATGTCTGGCACATACAGATGAGTGCCAGCAACTGTGTTAAAACCAAAACAACAACAACCACAACCACAACAACAGAAATCCCCCAAACTTTCACGCGACAAACTATTTCAATATTTTCTCGCGTCAATATCTCTACATGCACGAGAATATAAAATATTTTTTTTTCCTATACCAAATTAATTCGTCAATATCCAATTTACTGTCGGCCACGCGTGGATGATGGCGGGAAGCGTTGATTATTCAGAAGCGATTAAATATTTACAGGCTGGCGTTCTTCCCTCCCATACACTGATGTCTTTATTTTGTGACCTTTAAGTTAGCCCCCAAGCCCAATCCGCCCCCCTTCCCCTTTCGGCCCCAGGGCTTTCCACATAAAATAGAATTTCAAACAATAGGACCACCCCCAACCACCCCCCGTGGGAGATAAGCAAAAAGGTAGGGGTTCAGGCACTGGTGCAAAAAGATCGCTTTAAATCATGCGCTGACAGAAGGGGACCTTCCTTTGCCCACTTAGGGAGAGAGAGAGAGAGAGCGAGCTCGGATGTCTGTAGCCCGTGTCCATTTTGCCACTGTGTGTGTGTGCGGTTCTTCTTCATCTTAACCTGGGGTGTATCTCGTCTACAGCCCTTGTCCATTCTGTCACTGTGTGTGCGGTTCTTTAACTTAACTTGGGGTGCATCTCGCTCCCCCTGGGGGTGCCGGATGCCCTTTCTAGGGGTTGCAAGGGTGCAGTAAAGGTTATGAACCACTGCACTACACTATACACTACACTCTACACTACACTATACACTACACTATACACTATACACTACACTATACACTACACTATACACTACACTATACACTACACTATACACTACACTATACACTACACTAATACACTGCACTTATACACTACACTCTACACTACACTACACACTACACTATACACTACTATACACTACACTATACACTACACTATACACAACACTATACACTACACTATACACTACACTATACACTACACTATACACTACACTATACACTGTACACTATAGACTACACTATACACTACACTATACACTACACTCTACACAACTATACACTACACTATACACTACTATACACTACACTATACACTACACTATACACTACACTCTACACTACACTATACACTACACTATACACTACACTATACACTACACTATACACTATACACTACACTATACACTACACTATACACTACACTATACACTACACTATACACTACACTATACACTATACTATACACTACACTATACACTACACTATCCACTACACTATACACTACACTATACACTACACTATACACTAGACTCTACACTACACTATACACTACACTATACACTATACACTACACTATACACTACACTATACACTATACTATACACTATACACTACACTATACACTACACTATACACTACACTCTACACTACACTATACACTACACTATACACTACACTCTACACTACACTATACACTACACTATACACTACACTATACACTATACTATACACTACACTACTATACACTACACTATACACTACACTATACACTACACTATACACTACACTATACACTACACTATACACGACACTATACACTACACTATACACTACACTATACACTATACTATACACTACACTATACACTACACTATACACTACACTATACACTACACTATACACTACACTATACACTACACATTACACTACCCTACTATACACTACACTATACACTACACTATACACTGTACACTATACACTACACTATACACTACACACTACACTACACTATACACTACACTATACACTACACTCTACACAACTATACACTACACTATACACTACTACACTATACACTACACTATACACTACTATACACTACACTATACACTACACTCTACACTACATTATACACTACACTATACACTACTATACACTACACTCTACACTACACTATACACTACACTATACTACACTATACACTACACTATACACTAATATACACTACACTATACACTACACTATACACTACACACTACACTATACACTACGCTAGTATACACTACACCATACACTACTATATACACTACACTACTATACACTACACTATATACTATACACTACACTATACACTACACTACTATACACTACACTATACACTACACTATATACTATACACTACACCATACACTACACTATACACTACACTACTATACACTACACTATACACTACTCTATACACTACACTATACACTACACTATATACTACACTACTATACACTACACTATACACTACACTACTATACACTACACAACTATACACTACTATACACTGCACTATACATTACTATATACGACACTATGCGCTGCACTATACACTACCCTACTATACACAACTATATACACTACTCTACTATACACTACACTATACACTACACTATACACTACATCTATACACTAGTATATACTGCACTATACACTACTATACACTACACTATACACTGTACAGTACTACACACTGCACTATAAACTACTATACACTACACTACTACACACTGCACTATACACTAATATACACTACACTATACACTACTATACACTAGTACACATTGCACTATACACTACTATACACTACACTATACACGACACTCTACCCTACTACACACTGCACTATACACGACTACACACTATTATACACTGCTATACACTACACTATACACCACGAGTCACTACAACAGCGATCCTTAACCCGGGCACGTAAGTACAACAACTCACTTTGTTTCATCAAAGCCTTCGCATTTATGAACATTACCAAAAAAAACATGTTTACGATTGATATCCAAAGGGGTGCAAAGGTTAAGAACCACTCCTCTGAATGAATAACAGCCAACGTTACGTTGTCACGACCTCAGAGTGAGAGATAGAGAGAGAGATACACGCAGATAACGTGATTGAGATAGCGGATGAATTATGTATTTTCGCCGAGTATTAAAATGACTAAAGTATTTATTTCGCACAAAACTAAAGCAAACTTAAAAAGAATCCCACTTGAACCAGTAGGGCGATCATTTTCGAATTAAGTTTACGCATTAAAACCTTGGATTGCGAGTAACTTTTGTCTGCGAGTGTTTTGCAAGACGAGCATTTTTTTAAAATAAATAAATATTGATTTGGTAAACGAGCGAGGTCTTGCAATACGTTGCAGTACGTATACGCTTTGTCTGCCGAGCGTCACGTGATCACAACTGACACACGACGAGTGATTTGATATACGAGTGCTTTGGATTACAAACACGTTTCCGGAACGAATCATGCTCCTCGCAATCCAAGGTTTTTACCGTACCTTCTTCTTCCAAGCATTTGGCCCACTCGCGTGGCGGTGTTTCCTCTGCCCTCGTCAACCTCATCCACGCTGCCCGCTGCCTTCCTGCAGGTCCCCCTGCACCCCACGTAGTGCGATGTGGGACCTGGTCTCTCTGTGCCCCACGTGGTACAATGTGGGACCTGGTCACCCAGCTAACCCACGTGGTACAATGTGGGTCCTGGTCTCCCAGCTAACCCACGTGGTACAATGTGGGACCTGGTCTCCCTGTGCCCCACGTGGTACAATGTGGGACCTGGTCTCCCTGTGCCCCACGTGGTACAATGTGGGACCTGGTCTCCCTGCTCCCCACGTGGTACAATGTGGGACCTGGTCTCCCTGCTCCCCACGTGGTACAATGTGGGACCTGGTCACCCAGCTAACCCACGTGGTACAATGTGGGACCTGGTCACCCAGCTAACCCACGTGGTACAAGGTGGGACCTGGTCTGGTCTCCCTGTGCCCCATGTGGTACAATGTGGGACCTGGTCTCCCTGTGCCCCACGTGGTACAATGTGGGACCTGGTCACCCAGCTAACCCACGTGGTACAAGGTGGGACCTGGTCTCCCTGTGCCCCACGTGGTACAAGGTGGGACCTGGTCACACTGTGCCCCACGTGGTACAATGTGGGACCTGGTCACCCAGCTAACCCACGTGGTACAAGGTGGGACCTGGTCTCCCTGTGCCCCACGTGGTACAATGTGGGACCTGGTCACCCAGCTAACCCACGTGGTACAATGTGGGACCTGGTCTCCCTGTGCCCCACGTGGTACAATGTGGGACCTGGTCTCCCTGTGCCCCACGTGGTACAATGTGGGACCTGGTTACCCAGCTAACCCACGTGGTACAATGTGGGACCTGGTCACCCAGCTAACCCACGTGGTACAATGTGGGACCTGGTCACACTGTGCCCCACGTGGTACAATGTGGGACCTGGTCACCCAGCTAACCCACGTGGTACAATGTGGAACCTGGTCACCCAGCTAACCCACGTGGTACAATGTGGGACCTGGTCTCCCTGTGCCCCACGTGGTACAATGTGGGACCTGGTCTCCCTGTGCCCCACGTGGTACAAGGTGGGACCTGGTCTCCCTGTGCCCCACGTGGTACAATGTGGGACCTGGTCACCCAGCTAACCCACGTGGTACAATGTGGGACCTGGTCTCCCTGTGCCCCACGTGGTACAATGTGGGACCTGGTCACACTGTGCCCGACGTGGTGCAATGTGGGACCTGGTCTCCCTGCGCCCCACGTGGTACAATGTGGGACCTGGTCACCCAGCTAACCCACGTGGTACAATGTGGGACCTGGTCACCCAGTTAACCCACGTGGTACAATGTGGGTCCTGGTCTCCCTACCCCCTATGTTCACACAGCGGGAAGTTGCCACTTATCCCACCCCCCACCCCAAATATCTGAATCCACCAAACAACCACGCAGACCCCCCCCCCCCCAGCCTCCTTCAACAACGTCCATTGATTGGCTGCCGCGGGCACGTGCCGTCGCATAGCAACGGCGATGACTCACAGACAGCCGGCATCACGTGTGCTTGGCTCGTTATTACATTCGCGAATCGCTGCGCTGTAACCATCTTCGCCCGCCGCCGCTGCTCTTTATTGTTGTTGTTGTTGCTGTCGATTGCACGATCCTCGCCTCCGGTAATGTGTGGGCCCCCGTGAGGGCGATTTGGATGTGTCTATTAAATGAATGAGCTTTCTCTCTCCCTCTCTCTCTTTTCCTCTCTCTGGCAGAGAGAGAGAGAGAGAGCGTCAGAGTGGCTCAACCCAAGCGAGACTGATGCGTCCGTGGTTTAAAAGCTTCTAAATTGACACGGACATTTGTTTTAAATGTTATTGTTTTTGTATATATCTGGCGAGCGATGGAGGGGGGGAGAGGGGGGTGATTTAAGAAACTTTCAACGTCGGTTTAACTGGCGCGCCTCTGGCAGATCGAATGGAAGCCGGCGAACTCTGCGTGGGCAAGGATGACGCGTCCTTTTCCGACAGTCACACCACTCTGGCAGCATGCCGGGTGTCACTGACTCCTGTGAGCCCGTCCAGTTGATTGGTCGAATCCACTCGCCGCGTTGTGACGTCCCAACGAGGCACGTGCACGTTATGTATTACGATTTTTCGATTTAAAGCTTTCGTGACTGCAATGATTCATCTTCTTTGGTTCTTTCGGTAAAGTCACGTAGAATGAGAATAAAATCATAAATTGATCAAATAAAATAACACAATAATATTCTCACGACGTTTCGGCCACAACACAAGCGGCCTTCATCAGGTGAAGGGACGAGACTGTCTGGTAGGACAGCGCTGGAGTGAAAGAGCCACGTTCAGATCACGGCTCTTCACCTGATGAAGGCCGCTTGTGTTGTGGCCGAAACGTCGTGAGAATATTTTTGTGTTATTTTATTTTATCAATTTATGATTTTATTCTCATTCTACGTGACTTTACCGAAAGAACCAAAGAAGATTATGATTTTTGTTTATATTGTTACCAGGGGTGGGGGGGAGGGGGAGGGAGGGTCCTCGTCTCTGTGTCTCTGTGTGAGAGACGAAGAAAGGTGTGCACATGAGAGAGGAGATAGATTGAGGGAAAGAGAGAGAGAGATTTAAAAAGGATGCTCGTTACTATAGTGCATTGCTTATAGGACATTTAAACCGGATTTCAATGCCATTTTCCAGCGATGTTAGCCAAGACGGTGAATTGATTCATAATAAAGGTTTTTGGGTTAGATCGCGTTTATTTATAAATGTGTCGTAACCCTCCACCACCCGACACGGCCAATCAGCAAAAAAAAGTGTCACGTTGACAAAAGACAAATGGTTCACTACTTTAGCCCACCGGTGTGTTGAAGAGTGAATCCACATTTACAGTTTGAGTACGAAGTTTCGCTGGTAAATACATCCAGCATCATCGGGCAATTCGTCAGAATGGCGAATACGTAGCGAATTTCCCGATTATGCTGGATGTTTTTACCAGCGAAATGTCGTACTCAAACTGTAAATGTTGTGGATTCACTCTTCAACACACCGGTGGGCTAAAGTAGTGAATTATTTCTCTTTTGTCAACGTGACACTTTTTTTTGCTGATTGGCCGTGTCGGGTGGTGGAGGGTTACGACACATTTATAAATAAACGCGATCTAACCCAATAACCTTTATTATGAATAATATTGGTCGCGAAAGCCTACGTGTTAAACTGACGGTGAATTGAACTTGGGTCGTTTTACTCGTTAATGTTAAACTTGATTAGAAGCTCTCATGACCGCAGGAATTATTCACCGGTTCTTTCGGTAAAGTCACGTAGAAAATAAAATAAAATAATTAATAGAATACACGACATATTCTTGGTTATTTCGGTAAAGTCACGTTGAAGGGAAACAATAAAATAATATATAAAACAATAGTATATATTTTATTATTTTATTGTTTCCCTTCATCGTGACTTTACCGTAAGAACCAAGAATATGAATCACCGCAGTCACGAAAGCTTTAAATCAAAATAGAATACACGACGTTTCGATTGCAACACAAGCAACCGGCATCAGGTGTGAACGAATGAGAAAACAAACCGAGTAAATTTTGATTTAAAGCTTTCGTGACTGCAGTAATTCATATCCTTAGTTCTTTCGGTAAAGTCACGTTGAAGGGAAACAACAAAATAATAAAACGATCGACCGTTTGTGTTATGGCCGAAACGTCGTGAGAATTTTTGTTGTTTTATTTATATTTTATTATTTTGTTGTTTCCCTTCAACGTGACTTTACCGAAAGAACTAAGAATAGAAACCGAGTAAACTTAGAAATGGAATGCAATGCAACACAGAGAGTTAATTTTAGTTCCCTTCTTAGTTCCTTATTATACCAGGTAAGGCCCCGCTGGGCTGTGTAGCTCTTTATTTCAGAAGCGACCTGGCCACAATTGATAGCTCAACGAAGTGGCCTTATCATCGTCATCACGTGGTAATTTATAGCCGTAAACAAACACTCTAAACACGTTATGACGTTGGTTCTAAATGTGGATTGGGGGGGAATCCGGAGGACCCGTGGAAAAATCCACGTAACCAAGGAGAGAGAGAGAGACACCGCAAACTCCAAATATACAGCAGCAGGCATCAGGGTCTGGATCGAACCCACGTACCTGATGTATACCAGGTGAGGTAATTAACATCTCCTAGCCACCGTGACGATGATGAGAGAGAGAGAGAGAGACACCGCAAACTCCAAATATACAGCAGCAGGCGTCAGGGTCGGGATCAAACTAACAACCTCCCGTACACCAGGCGAGGTAGTTAACATCTCCTAGCCACCGTGGCGCGATGGAGTGGGGAGCGGTGGTTCAGCGGTCAGCGCTATGAACCCCGGCATCGCGAGTTCGATTCCCGCCCACTGCCCACATTGGTTACGAAAATCTGAAAACCGGTCTTGGGACTCTCCTAGGTCAACTGAGCCTCAAGCGAGTACCCAGTGCGGTGTGTAGTAAACATCATCACTAGGGAGACAAAGGCGGCCGGGCGTCGGTGCTGGGTACTCCACCACCACGTGTGCTGTGTCGGACTTCGTTGCTGCTGCAGCTCGCTAACAGCACTTCCCCCAAAATTCTGCTCAGGCTATACGGGTGATCTTTGTCTTTGTGGTGATGAGATTAGTCGACCACACACACACACACACGCGCAAAATCATTTTCTCTCTCTGTCTCTCTATCACACCCTCTCTCTCTCTCTCTGTGTTCTCATCTCTCATCTCTCTCTGCTCGCACAATGTGTGGATAGGGAAATGTCATCGGCATCGCGGATTAATGCCCCTCAAGCTTTATCATTTCATTTCCACCGTTCGCGTGATGACGGAGAGAGACGAAGAGCGGTCGCCCATTAATCCGAAGCAGGCTTCACGGCCACGTCGGCAGTGAATGATCCGCTCTATTTCTGCTCCTTCATTTGTTCCAGCGCGGGCGCGTAATTTACGTCGCGGAGGGAAGAATCGATGGGATTATTGAATCCATCGGTGTGGAGCTTATCATTGAAACCCCTCCCCCACCCTCACCACGGCAACCCTCCACCCAATGTATGCTGGACCTTCTAGATTTGAAGCTTTCGTGACGGCGAGGATTCATACTCGGGAGCTTGCGTTGCCTCCGAAGCGTCGTGATTCAATTTAGTTGTTTTCATTTATTTTATTGTATTGATTATTTTTTTTAACCTACGTGACTTTACCGAAAAAAACAAAAGAGTATGCTGGACCTCTTACGCACCGTATGTAGCCAACCTATGTCGGTAAGCATATTTGTTGAACTTTTAGCGCATCGTATGTACCCAACGTTTGTATGTTGGACGCTTTTCGCGCCGTACGTAGCCAACGCGTGTATGTGTGTGGAGGCCCTCACTCGCACTGACGATGTCTTATCGGCGAAAGTGACCTGCCTCTGAAAATTAGTGAAAAACACTGGTATTAGAGTGTTTGGTTGCTATTACATGTCCACCTGACGATGAAGATAAGCCCACTTCGTTGGGTTATCATTTGTGTCGCTTCTGAAGAAGAGCTACGGAGCTCAGTGGGGGCTTACCTGGTAAAATAAAAACGTGTTTGGGTTCATTGGCTGGCTTTTTCGTCCGATTAAACATTACCTGTTCCATGAGTGTAATCTATCGGCTGGTGCTGGAGTCTGATTGGACGTTACCTGTGCTGTGAGTGTAATCTATTGGCTTGTCCTGGAGTCTGATTGGACGTTACCTGTGCCGTGAGTGTAATCTATCGGCTGGTCCTGGAGTCTGATTGGACGTTACCATGGCCGTAAGTGTAATCTATTGGCTGGTCCTGGAGTCTGATTGGACGTTAGCTATGCCGTGAGTGTAATCTATTGGCTGATCCTGGAGTCTGATTGGACGTTACCTGTGCCGTGACTGTAAACTATAGACTGGTCCTGGAGTCTGATTGGACGTTACCTGTGCCGTGAGTGTAATCTATCGGCTGGTCCTGGAGTCTAATTGGACGTTACCTGTGCCGTGAGTGTAATCTATTAGCTGGTCCTGGAGTCTGATTGGACATTACCTGTGCCGTGAGTGTAATCTATTGGCTGGTCCTGGAGTCTGATTGGACGTTACCTGTGCCGTGACTGTAAACTATAGACTGGTCCTGGAGTCTGATTGGACGTTACCTGTGCCGTGAGTGTAATCTATTGGCTGGTCCTGGAGTCTAATTGAACGTTACCTGTGCCGTGAGTGTAATCTATAGGCTGGTCCTGGAGTCTGATTGGACGTTACCTGTGCCGTGAGTGTAATCTATTGGCTGGTCCTGGAGTCTGATTGGACGTTACCTGTGCCGTGAGTGTAATCTATTGGCTGGTCCTAGAGTCTGATTGGATGTTACCTGTGCCGTGACTGTAAACTATAGACTGGTCCTGGAGTCTGATTGGACGTTAGCTATGCCGTGAGTGTAATCTATTGGCTGGTCCTGGAGTCTGATTGGACGTTACCTGTGCCGTGAGTGTAATCTATTGGCTGGTCCTGGAGTCTGATTGGACGTTACCAGTGCCGTGAGTGTAATCTATCGGCTGGTCCTGGAGTCTGATTGGACGTTACCTATGCCGTAAGTGTAATCTATTGGCTGGTCCTGGAGTCTGATTGGACGTTAGCTATGCCGTGAGTGTAATCTATTGGCTGATCCTGGAGTCTGATTGGACGTTACCTGTGCCGTGACTGTAAACTATAGACTGGTCCTGGAGTCTGATTGGACGTTACCTGTGCCGTGAGTGTAATCTATTGGCTGGTCCTGGAGTCTAATTGAACGTTACCTGTGCCGTGAGTGTAATCTATAGGCTGGTCCTGGAGTCTGATTGGACGTTACCTGTGCCGTGAGTGTAATCTATTGGCTGGTCCTGGAGTCTGATTGGACGTTACCTGTGCCGTGAGTGTAATCTATTGGCTGGTCCTAGAGTCTGATTGGATGTTACCTGTGCCGTGACTGTAAACTATAGACTGGTCCTGGAGTCTGATTGGACGTTAGCTATGCCGTGAGTGTAATCTATTGGCTGGTCCTGGAGTCTGATTGGACGTTACCTGTGCCGTGAGTGTAATCTATTGGCTGGTCCTGGAGTCTGATTGGACGTTACCTGTGCCGTGACTGTAAACTATAGACTGGTCCTGGAGTCTGATTGGACGTTAGCTGTGCCGTGAGTGTAATCTATTGGCTGATCCTAGACTCTGATTGGATGTTACCTGTGCCGTGACTGTAATCTATAGACTGGTCCTGGAGTCTGATTGGACGTTAGCTATGCCGTGAGTGTAATCTATTGGCTGGTCCTGGAGTCTGATTGGACGTTAGCTGTGCCGTGAGTGTAATCTATTGGCTGGTCCTGGAGTCTGATTGGACGTTACTTGTGCCGTGAGTGTAATCTATTGGCTGGTCCTGGAGTCTAATTGGACGTTACCTGTGCCGTAAGTGTAATCTATTGGCTGGTTCTGGAGTCTGATTGGACGTTACCTGTGCTGTGAGTGTAATCTATTGGCTGGTCCTGGAGTCTGATTGGACGTTACCTGTGCCGTGAGTGTAATCTATTGGCTGGTCCTGGAGTCTGATTGGACGTTACCTGTGCCGTGAGTGTAATCTATTGGCTGGTCCTGGAGTCTAATTGGACGTTACCTGTGCCGTAAGTGTAATCTATTGGCTTGTGTCAGGTCTTACCCATCACCCCACCACCACCCCCGTGGTGGTGGGGTGATGGCTGCCCCGTAGCGACGTTTTACCTTCCCACATTTGATCGTGACCGAAGACGCAGAGGGACAGGAGGCGAAATCGATCGGATCGTGAAAATTTTATGAGCGGCGGTGTTTTGTCTGCAATGAAACGGTTTCCTGTTTTTGAGGGCTCTAAGCCAATGACACTCGCTCGCTCCCTCGGTCACTCTCTCTCTCAATCGCTCTCTCCTACATACTCGCTCGCTCGGTCACTCACTGGCTCGGTTGGTCACTCACTCGCTTTGTCACTCACTCGATCGGTCGTCTGCTTGGTCACCCACTCACTCACTCGCTCACTCACTCGCTCGCTCAGTCACTCACTGGCTCGGTTGGTCACTCACTCGCTTGCTTGGTCACTCACTCGCTCGGCCACTTGCTTGGCCACTAACTCACTCGCTCAGTTACTCACTCGATCGCTCACTCACTCTCTAACTCGCTCAGTCACTCACTCGGTCACTCACTCTCTCACTCGCTCACTCACTCGCTCACTCGCATGGTCACTCACTCGGTCACTCACTCTCTCATTCGCTCACTCACTCGCACGGCCACTCACTCGGTCACTCACTCTCTAACTCGCTCGGTCACTCACTTGCGTGCTCACTCACTCGCTCGCTCACTTGCTGGGTCTCTCGCTTGGACACGCACTCGCACGCTCGCTCTCTCAGTGACTCCCAAGGTCACTCGCTCGAGATACAGGGGAACGGATGCTGCCGCCGTGCAACGAGAATGCTCAACGCGTTCGTCCGAATCAGAAGAAAATTCCCCATCGAGTATAAGCCCACTGAGCCAGGACGTTGTTGTTGTTCAAGTGAGGGACTCGGCTAGCAGACACCACCGCAGCATTGCACAATTACGGAACACGCTGGGCTCTTAGAATTATATTTCGGGCAATTACCATTCTGCAACACCATTGAGTAGCAGCAGCAGCAGCACAGTCAGCGCACTGGACTTGCAATTCAAAGTGTGGTAGATTCGATGCTGCAGCAGTGCCTATGAGATGTTAACTACCCCACCTGGTATACAGGAGGTCGTGGGTCCGATTCCGACCCTGACGCCTGCTGTATATTTGGCCTTTACGTGTCTCTCTCCCCGTGATCGCGTGGATTTTTCACCCGATCCTTCGGTTCACCTCCGTCCCCCCCCCCTCCTCATTTAGAATTCAACATCACGCGGTTTAGAGTATTTGGCGGCTATAAATGTCCACGTGATGATAAGCCACTTTGTCACGCTATCATTTGTGATAGCCAGGCCGCTTATTCAAAAATAGCTATCTAGGAGCTCAGTGGGCCTTACCTGCTAAAAATGAAGAAAAAAAATATGAATACATATTGCACAAAATGTGTTATAGGGAGCGACCCAAGTTTAATTATTGCTCATGACTAATATCGATGGTAAGTGACATGGCAATCCACAGTAGCGAGCATCCCTCAGACATCTCTCTCAATCTGTCTTATATGCACACCTATATTTGTCTCCTACACAAAGACACAATAATCGCACCAACTGTTGTCATCTTCTCACCAAGCTGCTTGGCAATGGTCCTGTAGCCCATTCCAGCCTTGTGTAGGTCTACAATCTTGTCCCTGACATACTTGGAGAGCTCTTTGGTCTTGGCCATGGTGGAGAGTTTGGAATCTGATTGATTGATTGCTTCTGTGGACAGGTGTCTTTATTACAGGTAACAAGCTGAGATTAGGAGCACTCCCTTTAAGAGTGTGCTCCTAATCTCAGCTCGTTACCTGTATAAAGGACACCTGGGAGCCAGAAATCTTTCTGATTGAGAGGGGATCAAATACTTATTTCCCTCATTAAAATGCAAATCAATTCATAACAATTTTGACATGCGTTTTTCTGGATTTTTGTTGTTGTTATTCTGTCTCTCACTGTTCAAATAAACCTACCATTAAAATGATAGACTGATAATTTATTTGTCAGTGGGCAAACGTACAAAATCAGCAGGGGATCAAATACTTTTTTTCCCCAACTGTATATTTGTCTCTCACACAAAGACACAAAGAGACAAAGATCCTCAGCATAGCAGGTCACGGGACAGGGACCAAGGTGGTGTCATGGGTTGACCGACTGAGATGCCTGGCCGATGCACCACCTGTGCCTACCTACTGTGCCAACCTGCTGCGTTTCAGCCACCCGGCGCTCCGCTCGTTGTTGTGAGCGTCGCTCCTCTGCCCTCCACTGTTGTTGGGAGGGCGACTGCCTCCAACTGCCCAGCAGCAGCGTCCTTCACGAGCCTCCTCCTCCTCCTCCACGGAGGCCGATCTTGACACCGCTGGTACCGGTCATCGGCAAGTCCACTCAGCTCCACATCCCCCTGTACCACGTCGCTCCATCTCTTCTCCAGCCCGTGCCGCGCCCGTTTAGCCCCCTCGATCCGGCCGAACAAAAGCTGTTTAGGCATGCGGTGGCTGGGCATGCGGCTACATGGGCCAGCTAACGCAGCCTCGCCTGCCGGAGGAGCTCACTGATGGGACCGTGTCCAGATCTCTTGAGGATTTGTGAGCTCCGCACACTGTGATCCGGCCAGGTTAAACCCACGATGGATCGTAGGCAGGTCAGCCTAAATGTTTCTAACCGGTGAAAATGTTCCATTAGGGGGGGCGGGGGTGGATGGAGTCTATATTTTCGCAAGTACGCACACTCATCTCAAACGTATCCATTTATCTTGTACACACAGTGCTCTGTCTTGCAAGACTTCACTCTGAGGTGCCAATGCTCACTGCACTGAGTTTCTGTGCCATTTATTCCCAATTTCCCCCACCACTCAGGCTCGGGCAAATTGGGCATGCTACCGCCGAGCAAAGGTCAACAGACAATCTCATCTCGACAGCGTGCGGGCTGGAAACAGATAGGGCTCCGATTCCGTTTCCTGCTTGCAGTCCGCCCGTCCTGACAATCTGCTCGTGCACTTTTAACGCTCATTTGCAATCGTCACCCGACCCCGGGTCACGGCGATGACGGAGAGCAATGATTGAACGGGGGGGGAAAAAAAATATAAGAACGTGAAATGAAACAAATAGAGACAGCCTGATAGAGATCAGCGACAGAGGCACACAGATGGAGATCAGAGCAGAGATAGATAGATAGATATTAGAGCAGAGACAGCCAGATGGAGATCAGAACAGAGACATCCAGACGGAGATCAGAGGAGAGACAGACAGATAGAGATCAGATTAGAGACAGAGACAGACAGAGATCAGATCAGAGACAGATAGAGATCAGAGCAGAGACAGACAGACAGACAGAGATCAGAATAGAGACAGACAGACAGAGATCAGAGACAGAGACAGACAGACAGAGATCAGAGACAGAGACAGACAGATAGAGATGAAAGTAGAGACATCCAGACGGAGATGAGAGCAGAGACAGACAGATAGAGATCAGAGTAGAGACAGACAGACAGAGATCAGAGACAGAGACAGACAGACAGAGATCAGAGCAGAGACAGACAGATAGAGATCAGAGCAGAGACATACAGAGATCAGAGCAGAGACAGACAGAGATCAGAGCAGAGACAGACAGATAGAGATCAGGGCAGTGACAGACAGACAGAGATCAGAGACAGACAGATAGAGATCAGAGCAGAGACAGACAGATAGAGATCAGAGTAGAGACAGAGATAAATCAGAGTAGAGACATCCAGACGGAGATCAGAGCAGAGACAGACAGATAGAGATCAGAGTAGAGACAGACAGACAGAGATCAGAGTAGATACAGACAGACAGAGATCAGAGTAGAGACAGACAGAGATCAGAGTAGAGACAGACAGAGATCAGAGTAGAGACAGACAGAGATCAGAGTAGAGACAGACAGACAGAGATGAGAGCAGAGACAGACAGACAGAGATCAGAGCAGAGACAGACAGAGATCAGAGCAGAGACAGACAGAGAGAGATGAGAGCAGAGACTTACAGAGATCAGAGCAGAGACAGACAGAGATCAGAGTAGAGACAGACAGACAGAGATCAGAGCAGAGACAGACAGACAGAGATCAAAGACAGAGAAAGACAGACAGATATCAGAGCAGAGACAAACAGACAGACAGAGATCAACGCAGAGACAGACAGACAGAGATCAGAGCAGAGACAGACAGAGATCAAAGGAGAGACAGACAGAGATCAGAGACAGAGACAGACAGACAGAGATCAGAGACAGAGACAGACAGAGATCAGAGACAGAGACAGACAGAGATCAGAGACAGAGACAGAGAGAGACAGAGATCAGAGTAGATACAGACAGACAGAGATCAGAGACAGACAGAGATCAAAGCATAGACAGACAGACAGAGATCAGAGACAGAGACAGACATACAGAGATCAGAGTAGAGACAGACAGACAGAGATGAGAGCAGAGACAGACAGACAGAGATCAGAGCAGAGACAGACAGAGATCAGAGCAGAGACAGACAGACAGAGATCAGAGACAGAGACAGACAGAGATCAAAGCATAGACAGACAGACAGAGATCAGAGACAGAGACAGACAGAGATCAGAATAGAGACAGACAGACAGAGATCAGAGTAGAGACAGACAGATAGAGATCAGAGTAGAGACAGACAGACAGAGATCAGAGACAGAGACAGACAGAGATCAGAATAGAGACAGACAGACAGAGATCAAAGCAGAGACAGATAGAGATCAGAGCAGAGACAGAGACAGACAGAGATCAGAGCAGAGACAGACAGAGATCAGAGCAGAGACAGACAGACAGAGATCAGAGCAGAGACAGACAGAGATCAAAGCAGAGACAGACAGACAGAGATCAAAGCAGAGACAGACAGACAGAGATCAAAGCAGAGACAGACAGAGATCAAAGCAGAGACAGACAGAGATCAGAGACAGAGACAGACAGAGATCAAAGCAGAGACAGACAGAGATCAAAGCAGAGACAGACAGAGATCAAAGCAGAGACAGACAGACAGAGATCAGAGCAGAGACAGACAGAGATCAAAGGAGAGACAGACAGAGATCAGAGACAGAGACAGACAGACAGAGATCAGAGACAGAGACAGACAGAGATCAGAGACAGAGACAGACAGAGATCAGAGACAGAGACAGAGAGAGACAGAGATCAGAGTAGATACAGACAGACAGAGATCAGAGACAGACAGAGATCAAAGCATAGACAGACAGACAGAGATCAGAGACAGAGACAGACATACAGAGATCAGAGTAGAGACAGACAGACAGAGATGAGAGCAGAGACAGACAGACAGAGATCAGAGCAGAGACAGACAGAGATCAGAGCAGAGACAGACAGACAGAGATCAGAGACAGAGACAGACAGAGATCAAAGCATAGACAGACAGACAGAGATCAGAGACAGAGACAGACAGAGATCAGAATAGAGACAGACAGACAGAGATCAGAGTAGAGACAGACAGATAGAGATCAGAGTAGAGACAGACAGACAGAGATCAGAGACAGAGACAGACAGAGATCAGAATAGAGACAGACAGACAGAGATCAAAGCAGAGACAGATAGAGATCAGAGCAGAGACAGAGACAGACAGAGATCAGAGCAGAGACAGACAGAGATCAGAGCAGAGACAGACAGAGATCAGAGACAGAGACAGAGACAGACAGAGATCAGAGACAGAGACAGACAGAGATCAAAGCATAGACAGACAGACAGAGATCAGAGCAGAGACAGACAGAGATCAAAGCATAGACAGACAGACAGAGATCAGAGACAGAGACAGATAGAGATCAGAGACAGAGACAGATAGAGATCAGAGCAGAGACAGATAGATAGAGATCAGAGCAGAGACAGAGACAGACAGAGATCAAAGCAGAGACAGACAGAGATCAGAGCAGAGACAGAGACAGACAGAGATCAAAGCATAGACAGACAGACAGAGATCAGAGCAGAGACAGACAGAGATCAAAGCAGAGACAGACAGACAGAGATCAAAGCAGAGACAGACAGACAGAGATCAAAGCAGAGACAGACAGAGATCAAAGCAGAGACAGACAGACAGAGATCAGAGACAGAGACAGACAGAGATCAGAGACAGAGACAGACAGAGATCAAAGCAGAGACAGACAGACAGAGATCAAAGCAGAGACAGAGACATCTGCTCTGCTCTCTTCGTCTGCCCCCTCCCCCCACCCCTTGTGACTCTTTGGCTGCCCTCCTCCCCCCCTCCCTTGTGACTCTTTACTACTCTAAAATGTGTTCCAGGAGGTCTCCGTTTTAACAACGTCGCAACGCCGTCCCTGGAAAAAAAACCGCCGTCGTACAGTCGGATACCCACAATGCACATGCTGTCAGATCGTGTGTGGTTTTTTTTTGTTTGCATGTTCACCGCAAGTTTGCGTGGTCAATGCAGACACGGTTCCTTGCAAAAGGTTTCAGTTTTGGCATTTATTTTCACATCTTCTTCCCGATATCACCTCTTGCCACGGGCAGCTCTCTCGCCTAATTCGGAGGCATTTTTCTCTCGCTGCGGTTCTTCCACCCGATGAAGAAGGTCGCTTGTGTTGCGATTTGAAACGTCGCGATGTGTTCGATTGTATTTCACGTCTACCCCACGTGATGACTTCACCGACAGAACCCAAAGAGTGTGGATTTTGCTGCAGTCACGAAAGCTTCAAATCGAGAAGGATCGAACGCGTTCTTAAGACGTTCGCCGTTTGTAGGCTTCAGATTGGCAGTCCGCTGATAAAGTCCCCGTCGCCCACGGAAGCTCCTGCCAAAGTTTGTGCGAATATACGAAGCTCAGAGCTGGTGGGGGAGGTGCTTTACACAAACGCGCTTGCTGTACAGGGCCACCACCAGCAACACCACCACCGCCACCACCGTCAGCACCAGCCCCAAACAAATGTCCCTCGACTCCCTCGACCCAGACCGCACCCCACCCGCCCCCTCCCCCAACTTTCTCTCCACCCCCAAGGTCACGGAGTACAGGTGTGCACCCGGGGAACAGGATTATAACACATCTGGAGAGTCAAATCCGAAGACATGTTCGCCCGGGAAAAAAAACTATAGGGGGTCAGATATACCCCCGTGCGCCGATGAACTAGAATTTAAAAATATATATATTTTTAAAAAATATATAAATAATTATATATTGTGTACCGTACGTAGCCAACCGCTCTAATCGGAGTCAAGTAGTTACGTGGTTATCCAATGATTAATTTACTCAAAAAAATGTCATCATCATCATCGTCGTCGTCGTACTAGGCCATGTCCTATCCACTGATAGATGGAGGCCTCTCCACTGATAACCAAACACAATCATCGCCACCACTACCGGCAGCAGACTGATGCACAGGGACAGCTGCCACTGGGGGTGCCCCTAGGCTAGACCACACAGCAGCGGCAATCATCGCTACCACTCCTACTGGCAGCAGACTGATGTACAGGGACAGCTGCCACTGGGGGTGCCCCTAGGCTAGACCACACAGCAGACTGATGCACAGGAACAGCTGTCACTGGGGGTGCCCCTAGGCTAGACCACACAGCAACGGCAATCAGGGACAGCTGTCACTGGGGGTGCCCCTAGGCTAGACCACACAGCAACGGCAATCAGGGACAGCTGTCACTGGGGGTGCCCCTAGGCTAGACCACACAGCAGCGGCAATCAGGGACAGCTGTCACTGGGGGTGCCCCTAGGCTAGACCACACAGCAGCAGCAGCAACAGCAATAATCGCCACGCGACTAAGTGGTAGCGGATTAAAAAAAATTCCCGGCACAATCTTGCGAACTCTTAATGGGGGCGTTCTTGAGTTCCTCTCCCCGGCTTATAATAAAAAAAAATCAACTTGAAATGATCGGATTAACAAAGGCTCGTCGCTCAGACGCGTGAAGCAGAGACGAGAGCTATTTGCATCGCGCTACGATTGGCCGTTATTCATTGTGTCTGTGTCTGTGTGCAGCAGGAGGCGTGATATTTAAATGTCACGGCAGAACGCACAATGTTTTAGAAGCATCAACAAAATATATCAAGTGTATGGGCAGCCACCATGCAGCTTATCAGGAGCTCTGCAGGTAACGGCGATGTAATGCTCCCTCCCACTCATCACACACTCACACCCCCCACTCACCCCACCCCCCCACTCACCCCCCACTCCCCCCCACACTCACCCCCCCCCACTCACCCCCCCCCCCACTCACCCCCCCCCCCACTCACCCCCCGCACCCACTCCCCCCCACTCACCCCCATACTCCCTCCCCCCCCCACTCCCCCCCACTCCTCCCCACTCCCCCCCCACTCACCCCACTCCCCCTACTCACCCCCATACTCCCTCCCCCCCCACTCCCCCCCCACTCCTCCCCACTCCCCCCCCACTCACCCCACTCACCCCCCACTCACCCCCCGCACCCACCCCCCCCACTCACCCCCCGGCACCCACTCCCCCCACTCACCCCCCCCACTCCCCCCCACACTCACCCCCCCCCACTCACCCCCCCCCCACTCACCCCCCGCACCCACTCCCCCCACTCACCCCCCCACTCCCCCACCCACTCACCCCCCCACTCACCCCCCCCCCCACTCACCCCCCGCACCCACTCCCCCCACTCACCCCCATACTCCATCCCCCCCCACTCCCCCCCCACTCCTCCCCACTCCCCCCCCACTCACCCCACTCACCCCCCACTCACCCCCCGCACCCACCCCCCCCACTCACCCCCCGAACCAACTCCCCCCACTCACCCCCCACTCACCCCCTCCACTCCCCCCCCCACTCACCCCCCGCACCCACTCCCCCCACTCACCCCCATACTCCCTCCCCCCCCCACTCACCCCCCCCACTCACCCTCCCCCCACTTACCCCAACCACTTACCCCAACCACTTACCCCCACCACTTACCCACCCCCCCCCACTCACCCCTCAATCACCCCCCACTCACCCCTCACTCACCCCCACTCACCCGCCACACTCACCCCCCCCCCACTCACCCCCACTCACCCCCACTCACCCGCCCCAATCACCCCCCCAATGACCCCCACTCACCCGCCACACTCACCCCCACTCACCCCCACTCACCCACCCCACCCCCCCACCCACCCCCCCCCTTGCCCCCCACCCACACACCAAAAGCCCTCCGACAAAACGACCCACGATGTATATCGGGTCACGATTCCGCGATTAAATTCCAAAAGCGATCCAAGAAATCGTCGAAGCGTCCGAATCGTCCCGCCCGGGGCAATCCGATTGGCTGCGAGGCTCATTAAATTTTAGTTTCATTTCACCACGCGTCCAATATTGCTATCTTGTACCGGTGAAATTCCGGGACAGCCGTCGACCTTAACAAGCAATTGGAATTCAAGCAAGCGTGAATTATAATTGTTTTGACGGTTAATTATACGTGATAATGAATACGGTCGATCGTGATTCACATTTTTACATAGAACCAGCTGGGTGATACGAATTGGTGGGGTGAAAAAATTACAAATTAACCAGCAAACTCACTCGCCCCATTCACTCACCCGAGATGGGGTGAGATGTGAACTACCTCGCCTGGTATACAGGAGGTCGTGGATTTTGATCCCAACCCTGACGCCTGCTGCTGCTGTATTATTTGGAGTTTCTGTGTCTCTCTCATCACCATCATCAGTGGTGAAATGTTAACTACCTCGCTTAGTATACAGGAGGTCGTGGTTTTTGATCTCAACCCTGACGCCTACTGCTGTATATTTGGAGTTTCTGTGTCTCTCTCATCACCATCATCATCATCAGTGGTGAGATGTTAACTTCCTCGCCTGGTCTACAGAAAGTCGTGGTTTTTGATCCCAACCCTGACGCCTTCTGCTGTATTATTTGGAGTTTCTGTGTCTCTCTCGTCACCATCATCATCATCAGTGGTGAGATGTTAACTTCCTCGCTTGGTATACAGGAGGTCGTGGATTTTGATCCCAACCCTGACGCCTGCTGCTGCTGTATTATTTGGAGTTTCTGTGTCTCTCTCATCATCATCATCATCAGTGGTGAAATGTTAACTACCTCGCTTGGTATACAGGAGGTCGTGGATTTTGATCCCAACCCTGACGCCTGCTGCTGTATTATTTGGAGTTGCTGTGTCTCTCTCATCACCATCATCATCAGTGGTGAGATGTTTACTTCCTCGCCTGGTATACAGGAGGTCGTGGTTTTTTATCCCAACCCTGACGCCTGCTGCTGTATATTTGGAGTTTCTGTGTCTCTCTCGTCACCATCATCATCATCAGTGGTGAGATGTTAACTTCCTCGCCTGGTATACAGGAGGTCGTGGTTTTTTATCCCAACCCTGACGCCTTCTGCTGTATTATTTGGAGTTTCTGTGTCTCTCTCATCACCATCATCATTATCAGTGGTGAGACGTTAACTTCCTCGCCTGGTATACAGGAGGTCGTGGTTTTTTATCCCAACCCTGACGCCTTCTGCTGTATTATTTGGAGTTGCTGTGTCTCTCTCATCACCATCATCATCAGTGGTGAGATGTTAACTTCCTCGCTTGGTATACAGGAGGTCGTGGTTTTTGATCCCAACCCTGACGCCTTCTGCTGTATTATTTGGAGTTTCTGTGTCTCTCTCGTCACCATCATCATCAGTGGTGAGATGTTAACTTCCTCGCCTGGTATACAGGAGGTCGTGGATTTTGATCCCAACCCGGACGCCTGCTGCTGCTGTATTATTTGGAGTTTCTGTGTCTCTCTCATCACCATCATCATCAGTGGTGAGATGTTAACTTCCTCGCCTGGTATACAGGAGGTCGTGGTTTTTGATCCCAACTCTGACGCCTGCTGCTGTACATTTGGAGTTTCTTTCCACGTGGTCGCGTGGATTTATCTCCCGGTTCCCCCGGTCGATCGCCCCTCCACATTTAGCGCGAACATCACGCGAGTTTAGAGTCATTTGGCCGCTCGTACAATGACGATGAGCCGTTTCGTCGTCGAGAAATCATTCACGATAGTCATGTCGCTTCTGATAAAAACTAAAAAAAAAAACAGCTACGTAACTTCGTGGTGCCCTAGCTGGTAAGAGTAAAACAAAGTCAATAGGCGAAGCAGTTTTCTTGCACAACGTGACCAGGTACTAATTTGAGGCTGAGTGGACCTAGGGGAGGCCCAGACGCAGGGACGCGCTATGCAGCCGCCGCAAGATGTCCCGGCGCAAATGTCTCTGAGCCGGGCATAGCCTGGCAGAGAGGGGGAGGGGGGGAGGGGCGAGTGGTGGGGGGGGGGGGTGTGGGGGAAGGGGGTGGGGCGAGTAGGGAGGAGGGGGCGGGCGAGTGTGGTAGGTTGGGGGGATCGTGATGGAGGGGAGGGGCTGGTGGGGGAGAGGGGGGGCTAGTGGGGGAAGGGCTAGTGGTGGAGAGGGGGGGGGCTAGTGGTGGAGAGGAGGGGGGGGGGCTAGTGTGGTAGGTTGGGGGCTGATGATGGAGGGGAGGGGCTGGTGGGGGAGAGGGGAGGGGCTAGTGTGGTAGGTTGGGGGATCGTGATGGAGGGGAGGGGCTGGTGGGGGAGAGGGGGGGCTAGTGGGGTAGGTTGGGGGATCGTGATGGAGGGGAGGGGCTGGTGGGAGAGAGGGGGGGCTAGTGGGTAAGGGGGGGGGGCTAGTGGGTTAAGTGGGGGGCTAGTGATGGAGGGGAGGGGCTAGTGGGGGAGGGGCCAGTGGGGGAGGGGCTAGTGGGGGAGGGGCTAGTGGGGGAGAGGGGGCGGGGCTAGTGGAGGAGGGTTCTAATGCGTTTCATTGCCAGAGTGTCAGTGCAGAGACACTCATCCTCAGTGCGAAGGGAGTTCAGGGCAGGCGTTAGACATTATTCAGAATGATCACAACACGTATTCATTACAACCGGCGGAATCCGATGAGCTATAAAGCTCTATTTTTTTTTTCCCACAGACGTCCACACCACGCTATACACTGCACTATACACTACTATAAACTATCTTGATTTGAAGCTTGCGTGCCTGCAGCAATCCGTAGTCTTTGGTTCTTTGGGTAAACAAAACATTAAATCTCGACGTTTCGCTCGCAACGCAAGCGGTAGTCCCCAGGCGTATATAAAAAAAAAACAAAATAGCAATCCAGCGGTGAAACTGCTGAACCAGCCAGAGAGCTGCTACAACCAGAGGCCTGCGCTGGAAATGAATCCCATCGCCGGGCGAAAGGACGTCAGTCGTGTTAATGGAGGAGATTAGGGAGAGAGAGAGATTAGGGAGAGATGTGACGGGCTGTGTCTCTCACTGGCGCGACCACCAGCTTGCGTTGCAGATAGACGTGACATGAACTTGCTAATCTCCCACGGACACTGCTACCGTGCGTATGTGCGGGGACGATGGTGTTTCAGCGGCGACGGAAGCTCATTTCGCGCTGTGCAATGGGCAAGGGAAGTTTGTCACGTAAAAAAAAAAAAAAATTCAACGTGGCCAATGTCGTTGCTGGTTCAGCACGAACCGGTTGTGCGTTGGAGAGAAAACCCACTAGAACATTTACAATTATAGTGTAGCGTATGGTGTAATGTATAGTGCAGTGTATAGTGTAGCGTATAGTGTAGTGTTTAGTGCAGTGTCTAGTAGTGTATAGTGTAGAGTAAAGTAGTATATAGTGTAGTGTTTATTGTAGCTTATAGTGTAGTGTATAGTGTAGTGTATAATGTAGTGTATAGTGTAGTGTATAGTGTAGTGTATAGTGTAGTGTATAATGTAGTGTATAGTGTAGTGTATAGTGTAGTGTAGTGTATAGTGTAGTGTATAGTAGTGTAGTGTATAGTGTAGTGTATAGTGTAGTGTATAGTGTAGTGTAAAGTATAGTAGTGTATAGTGTAGTGTATAGTGTAGTGTATAGTAGTGTATGGTGCAGTGTAAAGTAGTATATATTGTAGTGTTTACTGTAGTTTATAGTGTATTGTATAGTGTAATGTATAGTGTAGTGTATAGTGTAGTGTATAGTGTAGTGTATAGTAGTATAGGGTATAGCAGTGTAGTGTATAGTGTAGTGTATAGTATATAGTGTAGTGTATAGTGTAGTGTATAGTAGTCTAGTGTATAGTGTAGTGTACAGTGTAGTGTATAGTGTAGTGTATAGTAGTGTAGTGTATAGTGTAGTGTATAGTAGTACAGTTTTTTAGCAGTGTAGTGTATAGTGTAGTGTATAGTATAGTAGTATATAGTGTAGTGTATAGTGTAGTGTATAGTGCAGTGTGTAGTAGTGTATAGTAGTGTATGGTGCAGTGTAAAGTAGTATATAGTGTAGTGCTTATTGTTGTTTATAGTGTATAGTGTAATGTATAGGGTAGTGTATAGTGTAGTGTATAGTGTATAGTAGTGTAGTGTATAGTGTAGTGTATAGTGTAGTGTAGAGTAGTATACAGTGTAGTATATAGTGCAGTGTATAGTAGTATATAATGTAGTGTATAGTGTAGTGTAAAGTAGTGTAGTGTATAGTGTAGTGTATAGTAGTATATAGTGTCGTGCATAGTGTAGTGTATAGTAGTATATAGTGTAGTGTATAGTGTAGTGTATAGTAGTGTAGTGTTTAGTGTAGTGTATAGTAGTATAGTGTAGTGTATAGTGTAGTGTATATTAGTATAGTGTATAGTAGTGTAGTGTAAAGTGTAGGGTATAGTAGTATAGTGTATAGTGTAGTGTATTGTGTAGTGTATAGTAGTATATAGTGTAGTGTATAGTGTCGTCTATAGTAGTGTAGTGTATAGTTTAGTGTATAGTAGTATAGTGTATAGCAGTGCAGTGTATAGTGTAGTGTATAGTAGTATATAGTGTAGTGTATAGTGTAGTGTATAGTAGTGTAGTGTATAGTGTAGTGTATAGTGTAGTGTATAATGTAGTGTATAGTGTAGTATATAGTGTAGTGTAGTGTATAGTGTAGTGTATAGTAGTGTATAGTGTAGTGTATAGTGTAGTGTATAGTGTAAAGTATAGTAGTGTATAGTGTAGTGTATAGTGTAGTGTATAGTAGTGTATGGTGCAGTGTAAAGTAGTATATAGTGTAGTGTTTATTGTAGTTTATAGTGTATTGTATAGTGTAATGTATAGTGTAGTGTACAGTGTAGTGTATAGTGTAGTGTATAGTAGTGTAGTGTATAGTGTAGTGTATAGTAGTACAGTTTTTAGCAGTGTAGTGTATAGTGTAGTGTATAGTATAGTAGTATATAGTGTAGTGTATAGTGTAGTGTATAGTGCAGTGTGTAGTAGTGTATAGTAGTGTATGGTGCAGTGTAAAGTAGTATATAGTGTAGTGCTTATTGTTGTTTATAGTGTAGTGTATAGTGTAATGTATAGGGTAGTGTATAGTGTAGTGTATAGTGTATAGTAGTGTAGTGTATAGTGTAGTGTATAGTGTAGTGTAGAGTAGTATACAGTGTAGTATATAGTGCAGTGTATAGTAGTATATAATGTAGTGTATAGTGTAGTGTAAAGTAGTGTAGTGTATAGTGTAGTGTATAGTAGTATATAGTGTAATGTATAGTAGTGTAGTGTTTAGTGTAGTGTATAGTAGTATAGTGTAGTGTATAGTGTAGTGTATATTAGTATAGTGTATAGTAGTGTAGTGTAAAGTGTAGGGTATAGTAGTATAGTGTATAGTGTAGTGTATTGTGTAGTGTATAGTGTACTGTATAGTGTAGTGTATAGTGTAGTGTATAGTGTAGTGTATAGTGTAAAGTATAGTAGTGTATAGTGTAGTGTATAGTGTAGTGTATAGTAGTGTATGGTGCAGTGTAAAGTAGTATATAGTGTAGTGTTTATTGTAGTTTATAGTGTATTGTATAGTGTAATGTATAGTGTAGTGTATAGTGTAGTGTATAGTGTAGTGTATAGTAGTATAGTGTATAGCAGTGTAGTGTATAGTGTATAGTATATAGTGTAGTGTATAGTGTAGTGTATAGTAGTCTAGTGTATAGTGTAGTGTACAGTGTAGTGTATAGTGTAGTGTATAGTAGTACAGTTTTTAGCAGTGTAGTGTATAGTGTAGTGTATAGTATAGTAGTATATAGTGTAGTGTATAGTGTAGTGTATAGTGCAGTGTGTAGTAGTGTATAGTAGTGTATGGTCCAGTGTAAAGTAGTATATAGTGTAGTGCTTATTGTTGTTTATAGTGTAGTGTATAGTGTAATGTATAGGGTAGTGTATAGTGTAGTGTATAGTAGTGTAGTGTATAGTGTAGTGTATAGTGCAGTGTAGAGTAGTATACAGTGTAGTATATAGTGCAGTGTATAGTAGAATATAATGTAGTGTATAGTGTAAAGTAGTGTAGTGTATAGTGTAGTGTATAGTAGTATATAGTGTAGTGTATAGTGTAGTGTATAGTAGTGTAGTGTATAGTGTAGTGTATAGTAGTGTAGTGTATAGTGTAGTGTAGAGTAGTATACAGTGTAGTATATAGTGCAGTGTATAGTAGTATATAATGTAGTGTATAGTGTAAAGTAGTGTAGTGTATAGTGTAGTGTATAGTAGTATATTGTGTAGTGTATTGTGTAGTGTATAGTAGTGTAGTGTTTAGTGTAGTGTATAGTAGTATAGTGTAGTTTATAGTGTAGTGTATATTAGTATAGTGTATAGTAGTGTAGTGTAAAGTGTAGGGTATAGTAGTATAGTGTATATTGTAGTGTATTGTGTAGTGTATAGTAGTATATAGTGTAGTGTATAGTGTAGTGTATAGTGTAGTGTATAGTGTAGTCTATAGTAGTGTAGTGTATAGTGTAGTGTATAGTAGTATAGTGTATAGCAGTGCAGTGTATAGTGTAGTGTATAGTAGTATATAGTGTAGTGTATAGTGTAGTTTATAGTGTAATGTTTAGTGTAGAGTTTAGTGTAGTGTATAGTGTAGTGTATAGTGTAGTGTATAGTGTAGTGTAGTGTATAGTGTAGTGTATAGTGTAGTGTAGTGTATAGTGTAGTGTATAGTGTAGTGTTGTGTATAGTGTAGTGTATAGTGTAGTGTATAGTGTAGTGTATAGTGTAGTGTATAGTGTAGTGTATAGTAGTGTAGTGTATAGTGTAATGTATAGTGTAGTGTAGTGTATAGTGTAGTGTATAGTGTAGTGTATAGTGTAGTGTATAGTGTAGAGTATAGTGTCGTCTATGAGTTCAGCACTCAACGCCTTATTGTGTGTCCGTGAGTAAACCCCGACAACAACATTTACAACTCGATTACCGTGACGTTTCGCCGGTAATTACAACAACAAAAACAACAACAACCAGCATCATCAGGCGGCAAAATGTAGTGTATAGTAGTGTAGTGTAAAGTATAGTCTATAGTAGTATATAGTGTAGTGTATATCTCTCATTCTGAACGGTTGGAACGAATGGAGGAAGGTAACTCCCCCATGTAACACGTTCAGTTGTCACCCACCCCAAAGACAAAGATCCCCCGTGTAGCCTGTAACAGGCTGCAGGGGCAAGTGCTGTTAGCGAGCACCTCCGAAGGCCGGAACGGCACACGAGGGGGTGGGTGGCCAGCACCACGCCCGACCGCCTTTGTCTCCCCCAGTGGCGATGTTTACTACACACCGCTACACCAGGGACTAATTTGAGGCTGAGTCGACCTAGGGGAGGCCCACGACCGGTGCAGATAATCGTCGCCGGTGTTGGCCGTGAGCGGGAATCGAACTCGGGTCACCGGGTTCGTAGCGCAGCGTAGCGCTAACCATAACACCACAGCTCCCCACCCACCAGCACGCCCACCCCCCCACCCACCCACCCTCCACCCACCCTCCACCCACCACGTTGTCTAGAGTCACAAAGACCTCCGCCTCTGAGCGCAGCTCTGGGAAATCTGTGGATGTCCCTCCACGCTCTGCCGGGCTCAGATAGCGCGCTGCGGGTTGAGGGACCCCCCCACCATCACCCCCCCCACCACCACCCCCCACCACCACCCCCCCACCACCCCCCCCCACCACCCCCCCCCCCCCCACCACCACACCCCCCCACCACCACACCCCTCCCCTCCACTCCGCTAACACAATGGGCTAATTTATCTCAACGTCAACCGCTGCTTGACCAGGACGAGGATGAGAACGAGGAGGAGAGGGAGATAGAGAGGGGTTGAAGGAGGCTGGAGAGAGAGGAGGAGGAAGAGGGAGAGGAGGAAGGAGGAGAGGAGGAGGGGGAGGAGGAGGAGGGAGAGGAGGAGGAGGAAGGAGGAGAGGAGGAGGGGGAGGAGGAGGAGGAAGGAGAGGAGGAGGGGGAAAAGGAGGAGGAGGTTGAGACGTCGCCTGCCCGGTTGGGTGAGTTAGTTAGTGGATGAGTGAGTGAGTCAGTGAATGAGTGAGTAATTGAGTGAGTGAGTCAGTGAATGAGTGAGTGAGTGATTGAGTGAGTGAGTGAGTCAGTGGATGAGTGAGTGATTGAGTGGATGAGTGAGTGATTCAGTGGATGAGTGAGTGAGTCAGTGGATGAGTGACTGATTCAGTGGATGAGTGAGTCAGTGGATGAGTGAGTGATTGAGTGAGTAGGTGGATGAGTGATTCAGTGGATGAGTGAGAGAGTCAGTGGATGAGTGAGCGAGTCAGTGAATGAGTGAGTGAGTGACTGAGTGAGTGAGTCAGTGGATGAGTGAGTGAGTGAGTCAGTGGATAAATGAGTGATTGAGTGAGTGGATGAGTGAGTGAGTGAGTCAGTGGATGCGTGAGTGAGTGAGTAAGTCAGTGAATGAGCGAGTGATTGAGTGAGTGAGTCAGTGGATGAGTGAGTGATTGAGTGAGTGGAGGAGTGAGTGAGCGGAGGAGTGAGTGAGCGAGTGGGTGAATGAGTGAGCGATTGAGTGAGTGGATGAGTGAGTGAGTCAGTGAATGAGTGAGTGATTGAGTGAGTGAGTCAGTGGATGAGCGAGTGAGTGATTCAGTGGGTGAGTGAGTGAGTCAGTGGATGAGTGAGTGAGTCAGTGGATGTGAGTGAGCGAGTCAGTGGATTAGTGAGTGAGTAAGTCAGTGGATGAGTGAATGATTCAGTGGATGAGTGAGTGAGTCAGTGGATGAGTGAGTCAGTGGATGAGTGAGTGAGTGGATGAGTGAGTCAGTGGATGAGTGAGTGATTGAGTGAGTGGATGAGTGAGTGAGCGAGTCAGTGGATGAGTGAGTGAGTGAGTCAGTGGATGAGTGAGTTAGTGAGTCAGTGGATGAGTGAGTGAGCGAGTCAGTGGATGAGTGAGTGAGTGAGTCAGTGGATGAGTGAATGATTCAGTGGATGAGTGAGTGAATCAGTGGATGAGTGAGTGATTCAGTGGATGAGTGAGTGAGTCAGTGGATGAGTGAGTGATTGAGTGAGTGGAGGAGTGAGTGAGCGAGTGGGTGAATGAGTGAGTGATTGAGTGAGTGGATGAGTGAGTCAGTGGATGAGTGATTCAGTGGATGAGTGAGTGAGTCAGTGGATGAGTGAGTGCGTGAGTCAGTGGATGAGTGAGTGATTCAGTGGATGAGTGAGTCAGTGGATGAGTGAGTGAGTCAGTGGATGAGTGAGTCAGTGGATGAGTGAGTGATTGAGTGAGTCAGTGGATGAGTGAGTGAGTGAGTGTATGAGTGATTGAGTCAGTGGATGAGTGAATCAATGGATGAGTGAGTGAGCGAGTCAGTGGATGAGCGAGTGAGTCAGTCAGTGGATGAGTGGGTGAGTCAGCGAGTCAGTGGATGAGTGAGTGAGTGAGTCAGTGGATGAGTGAGTGAGTGAGTCATTGGATGAGTGAGTGAGTGAGTCAGTGGATGAGTGAGGGAGTGGATGAGTGAGTTAGTCACTGAATGAGGGAGTGATTGAGTGAGTGGATGAGTGAGTGAGCGAGTCAGTGAATGAGTGGATGAGTGTGTGAGTGAGTCAGTAGATGAGTGAGTGATTCAGTGGATGAATGAGTGAGTCAGTGGATGAGTGAGTGAGTCAGTGGATGAGTGAGTAATTCAGTGGATGAGTGAGTGAGTCAATGGATGAGTGAGTGAGTAAGTCAGTGGATGAGTGAGTAAGTGGATGAGTGAGTCAGTGGATGAGTGAGTGTTTGAGTGAGTGGATGAGTGAGTGAGCGAGTCAGTGGATGAGTGAGTGAATGAGTCAGTAGATGAGTGAGTGAGCGAGTCAGTGGATGAGTGAGTGAGTGAGTCAGTGGATGAGTGAGTGATTCAGTGGATGAGTGAGCGAGTCAGTGGATGAGTGAGTGAGTCAGTGGATGAGTGAGTGATTCAGTGGATGAGTGAGTGAGTCAGTGGATGAATGAGTGAGTGAGTCAGTGGATGAGTGAGTGATTGAGTGAGTGGAGGAGTGAGTGAGCAAGTGGGTGAATCAGTGAGTGATTGAGTGGGTGGATGAGCTAGTCAGTATATGAGTGAGTGAGTCAGTGGATGAGTGATTCAGTGGATGAGTGAGTGAGTCAGTGGATGTGTGAGTGAGTCAGTGGATGAGTGAGTCAGTGGATGAGTGAGTGAGTGAGTCAGTGGATGAGTGAGTGAGTCAGTGTATGAGTGAGTGAGTCAGTGGATGAGTGAGTGAGTGAGTCAGTGGATGAGTGAGTGAGTGAGTCAGTGGATGAGTGAGTGATTGAGTGGATGAGTGAGTGAGTAAGTGGATGAGTGAGTGATTTAGTGGATGAGTGAGTGATTCAGTGGATGAGTGAGTGAGTCAGTGGATGAGTGAGTGATTCAGTGGATGAGTGAGTCAGTGGATGAGTGAGTGATTGAGTGAGTAGGTGGATGAGTGATTCAGTGGATAAGTGTGAGAGTTAGTGGATGAGTGAGCGAGTCAGTGGATGAGTGAGCGAGTTAGTGGATGAGTGAGTGAGTCAGTGGATGAGTGAGTCAGTGGATGAGTGAGTGATTGAGTGAGTCAGTGTATGAGTGAGTGAGTCAGTCAGTGTATGAGTGAGTCAGCGAGTCAGTGGATGAGTCAGCGAGTCAGTGGATGAGTGAGTGAGCGAGTGGGTGAATGAGTGAGTGAGTCAGTGGATGAGTGAGCGAGTCATTGGATGAGTGAGTGAGTCCGTGGATGAGTGAGTGAGTCAGTGGATGAGTGAGTCAGTGGATGAGTGAGTGAGTGAGTCAGTATATGAGTGAGTGAGTCAGTCAGTGTATGAGTGAGTCAGCGAGTCAGTGGATGAGTGAGTGAGCGAGTGGGTGAATGAGTGAGTGAGTGAGTCAATGAATGAGTGAGCGAGTCAGTGGATGAGTGAGTGAGTCCGTGGATGAGTGAGTGAGTCAGTGGATGAGTGAGTCAGTGGATGAGTGAGTGAGTGAGTCAGTGTATGAGTGAGTGAGTCAGTCAGTGTATGAGTGAGTCAGTGAGTCAGTGGATGAGTGAGTGAGCGAGTGGGTGAATGAGTGAGTCAGTGGATGAGTGAGTGAGTCCGTGGATGAGTGAGTGAGTCAGTGGATGAGTGAGTCAGTGGATGAGTGAGTGATCGAGTGAGTCAGTGTATGAGTGAGTGAGTCAGTCAGTGTATTAGTGAGTCAGCGAGTCAGTGGATGAGTGAGTGAGCGAGTGGGTGTATGAGTGAGTCAGCGAGTCAGTGGATGAGTGAGTGAGCGAGTGGGTGAATGAGTGAGTGAATTAGTGGATGCGTGAGTGAGTCAGTGTATGAGTGAGTCAGTGGATGAGTGAGTGAGCGAGTGAGTGAATGAGTGAGTGAGTTAGTGGATGAGTGATTGAGTCAGTGGATGAGTGAGTGAGCGAGTGGATGAATGAGTGAGTGAGTTAGTGGATGAGTCAGCGAGTCAGTGGATGAGTGAGTCAGTGGATGAGTGAGTGAGCGAGTGGGTGAATGAGTGAGTGAGTTAGTGGATGAGTGAGTCAGTGGATGAGTGAGTCAGTGTATGAGTGAGTGAGCGAGTGGGTGAATGAGTCAGTGGATGAGTGAGTGAGCGAGTGGATGAATGAGTGAGTGAGTCAGTGGATGAGTGAGTGACCGAGTGGGTGAATGAAAGAGCGAGTCAGTGTATGAGTGAGTGAGTGAGTCAGTGGATGAATGAGTGAGTCAGTGTATGAGTGAGTGAGTCAGTGGATGAATGAGTGAGTGAGTCAGTGGGTGAGTGAGTGGCACATCGCATCACATGATTCGCAGCGTTAACGCCGTGGAAGGCTACACACACACCACACAACACACCACACAACACACGACACAACAACAACAACAACACACACGCGCGTGTGTGGCGTGAACGTCGATAGTGCTTCGTTTTCAATTACAAAATGCACCACCACCACGCCCCCCAAGATAAAGATCCCCCGTATAGCCTGTAACAGACTGTAGGGGCAAGTGCTGTTAGCGAGCTCCTATGAAGGCCGGCACGGCACACGAGGGGGTTGGTGGCCAATACCACGCCCGGCCGCCTTTGTCTCCCCAGAGGCGATGTTTACTACACACCGCACCAGGTTACTCATTTGAGGCTGAGTCGACCTAGCGGAGGCCCAGGACCGGTTCAGATAATCGTCACCGGGTGTTGGACCGACAGCGGGAATCGAACCCGGGTCGCCAGCTCCGTAGCGCAGCGTAGCGCTAACCGCGACACCACCGCTCGCTACACACACAGAAATACACACAGACACACACACAGTCACACACACACACAGTCACACACAGAAACACACACAGACACACACAGACACACACACACAGACACACACACAGTCACACACACACACAGTCACACACAGAAACACACACAGACACACACAGACACACACACACAGAGACACACACAGACACACACACACAGACATAGACCCACACACTCACAGACACACACACACACTGATACACTCTCAGACAGACACTCAAAGACACACACACACACAGATACACACACACACACTCACAGACACACACACTTACACACACACAGAAACACACACAGACACACAGACACAGACCCACACACTCACAGACACACACACTCACACACACAGACACACTTACAGACAGACACACACACAGACACACACACAGACACACACACAGACACAGACCCACTCACAGACACACACACTCACACACGCACAGCCACACACACAGACACACACAGACACACACACATACACACAGACACACACACACAGACACACACTCACAGACACACACACACACTCACACAGACACACACACAGACACACACACACACTCACAGACACTCACACACACAGAAACACACACAGACACACAGACACACACACAGACCCACACACTCACAGATACACACACTCACACACACACTGACACACTCACAGACATACACAAACACAGACACACAGAGACACACAAACAGACACACTCACAGATACACACACACACAGACACACACAGACACACACAAACACACACGAGCACGGGCATGTGCTCACGGACATTTCCATACCCGTCGGCAGGAGATAGACGGATCAGATAAACAAGATGCTAGAAGGTTATGCCGCCCCTGGAGGATAGATCAGTCCATGCCATGGCTGCCGAAAATCATTTTTTCCCTGAGCCACTCCCCACCCACCCCCCCACGATGCATCTCGCCCCGCCAGCCCTCGGCATTGAGAGCCGCGATGACATTTTGCAGGCGAATGCAAATTGCCCCCCCCCCCCCGGAATTTCTGTACACGGGAGGACAAGAATACAGATTCCCCCCCCCCCCCGCCGCGCCCCCCCAAACCTCCAAAAGCCGGGTCTGGGGTTACTCACTCACCCCCCCCACTACCCCCTCGACCCAGTGTCGGATTATTACCCTCGTGGCAAAAGTCGCTCCATATGTAGGGGCTACGCATGTAAGGTTTATGCATGTAGGGATCTACGCATGTAGGGGCTACGCATGAAGGGGCTACGCATGTAGGGGTCTACGCTTGTAGGGGTCTACGCATGTAGGGGTCTACGCATGTAGGGGTCTACGCATGAAGGGGCTACGCATGAAGGGGCTACGCATGAAGGGGCTATGCATGGAGGGGTCTACGCATGTGGGGTCTACGCATGTAGGGGTCTACGCATGTAGGGGCTACGCATGTAGGGGTCTACGCATGTAGGGGTCTACGCATGTAGGGGTCTACGCATGTAGGGGTCTACGCATGTGGGGGCTACGCATGTAGGGGTCTACGCATGTAGGGGCTACGCATGTAGGGGCTACGCATGTAAGGTTTATGCATGTAGGGGTCTACGCATGTAGGGGTCTACGCATGTAGGGGTCTACGCATGCAGGGGGCTACGCATGTAGGGGTCTACGCATGTAGGGGTTTACGCATGAAGGGGCTACGCATGTAGGGGCTACGCATGTAGGGGTCTACGCATGTGGGGATCTACGCATGTGGGGTTCTACGCATGTGGGGATCTACGCATGTGGGGTTCTACGCATGTGGGGGTCTACGCATGTGGGGATCTACGCATGTGGAGGTCTACGCATGTAGGGGTCTACGCATGTAGGGGTCTACGCATGTAGGGTCTACGTATGTAGGGGTCTACGCATGTAGGGGCTACGCATGCAGGGGCTACGCATGCAGGGGCTACGCATGTAGGGGTCTACGCATGCGGGGGGCTACGCATGCAGGGGTCTACGCATGTAGGGGTCTATGCATGTAGGGTCTACGCATGTAGGGGTCTACGTATGTAGGGGTCTACGCATGTGGGGTCTACGCATGTAGGGGTCTACGCATGTAGGGGTCTACGCATGTGGGGCCTACGCATGTAGGGGCTACGCATGTAGGGGTCTACGCATGTAGGGGTCTACGCATGTAGGGGTCTACGCATGAAGGGGCTACGCATGAAGAGGGCTACGTGCCCCTGCACTTTCAATGTGAAACAAACACAGCAGGAGAACTGCTGACGTAGGGGGTCTCCTGCCCTGTTTGTTTCACCCGATGACGGTCGCTTGTGTTGCGATCGAAACGTCACGTGATCTATTAATTATTCTACCTCCGTGACTTCACCGAGAGAGCCAAGGAGTATGGAACGTTGCAGGGCTAGTGCTGTGAGCGGGGTAGCGCCTGCGAAGTCTTCCCAGTGGCGAAGACTTACACGTCACACCGGGTAGTCATTTGAGGCTGAGTCGACCTTGGGGGTCGAGGGGAGGCCCCCCCCCCCGGGTTATCGAACTCATCTGGCCGGGCCCGGCAGGCGCGGCGCGCTAACCGTTGCGCCACCGCTCCCCGCGTTTCACTTTAAATTAGAAGATTGTCGCAAGCGCCGGTGGAGTTCTAAAAAAAAAAAGTTTACTGCTTCGATTGCCTGGCGATGATTCACTCTCGTCTTGGCGAGGTGTGACGTAACCCTCCAACCCATCCCCCCCTCCCACCCCCAATGATCCGATCGAAATCATTGTGGTTTATTAGTAACTAGCTAAGACCACGCCGCTTCGCCCGGGACTTGGATTCACCACGCCGGGCCGCCTTTGTCTCCCCAGTGGCGATGTTCACTACACACCGCACCAGTTACTCGTTTGAGGCTGAGTCGACCTAGGGGAGGCCCAGGACCGGTTGTAATAATCGTCACCCGTATTGGCCGTGAGCGGGAATCGAACTCGGGTGGCCGGGTTCGTAGCGCAGCGTAGCGCTAACCGCTACACCACCGCTCCCCACACACAAAGACAAAGATCCCCCGTATAGACTGTGGGGGCAAGTGCTGTCAGCGAGCACCTATGAAGGGCAGAACGGTACCCGAGCGGGGTGGGTGGCCAGCACCACGCCCGACCGCCTTTGTCTCCCCCAGTGGCGATGGTTCACACACCACGCCGATTACTCGGTTGAGGCTGAGTCGACCTAGGGGAGGCCCAGGAGCGGTTAAAATAATCGTCACCGGTGGTGGCCGTGAGCGGGAATCGAACTCGGGTCGCCGGGTTCGTAGCGCGGCGTAGCGCTAACCACTACACTACAATGCGTTACGCTTACACACACACACACACAGATTACACACACACAGACACAGATTACACACACACACACACAGATTACACACACACACAGCGCGCTAACCACTACACTACAATGCGTTACACTTCCACACACAGACACACAGATTACACACACACACAGATTACACACACACAGCATGCTAACCACTACACTACAATGCGTTACGCTTACACACACACAGATTACACACACACAGACACAGATTACACACACACACACACACAGATTACACACACACACAGCGCGCTAACCACTACACTACAATGCGTTACACTTCCACACACACAGACACACAGATTACACACACACACAGATTACACACACACAGCATGCTAACTGCTACACTACAATGCGTTATGCTTACACACACACACAGACACAGATTACACAAACACACACAGATTACACACACACACAGATTACACACACACACAGACACATATTACACACACACAGCACGCTAACCACTACACTACAATGCGTTACACTTCCACACACATACAGACACAGATTACACACACACATACAGCACGCTAACCACTACACTACAATGCGTTATCCTTACACACACACACAACATACTAACCACTACACTACAATGCGTTACACTTCCACACACACAGACACAGATTACACACACACACAGATTACACACACACACTGCACGCTAACCACTACACTACAATGCGTTATGCTTACACACACACAGACACAGATTACACACACACAGCACGCTAACCACTGCACTACAATGCGTTACGCTTACACACACACACAGCATGATAACTGCTACACTACAATGCGTTATGCTTACACACAGACACAGTTTACACACACACACACAGCGCGCTAACCACTACACTACAATGCGTTACACTTACACACACACACAGACAGATTACACACACACAGCATGATAACTGCTACACTACAATGCGTTATGCTTACACACACAGACACAGATTACACACACACAGCACGCTAACCACTACACTACAATGCGTTACGCTTACACACAGACACAGATTACACACACACACAGCACGCTAACCACTACACTACAATGCGTTATGATTACACACACACACAGACACAGATTACACACACACACAGCACGCTAACCACTACGCTACAATGCGTTACGTTTCCACATGCGCGGGTCACGTGACGGATTTGACGTCACAGCTCACTTGCCGTGCAAAAAATATAGATATGCATTATTGAGCTCCCCCCCCCCAAAAAAAAAAGTGTATTTTTATAATTGTTGCATGGTGTACAGTCTGGAAAGTACCCACATGGCAAATTTCAAGTTTGTTGCATGTCGGGAAGTACGCTAAACTTTTTGAACAAACACACACAATCACAACTTTGCCTTTCATATAGATATGGAGACAAATCGGCATTTCGCGACCCCCACTGCCACTGTGTAGCATATTATTATTATTATTACGTGGCCAGGGACTCTTACGAGATGATAGGACAATAGTCCGAGTCCACAATTGGCAATAAGTAACGGCAAAGCGGTTGTGAGCGACTCACAGAATTGTGCGCGGTTGCGTCTACAGAGTCCACGACTTCCCTGAAGGCATCAGCACCTTCAGCTAGCGCGGTGCCGATCACTAACAACGCGGTTCGCAATTCGACCCCTCGTTCGATGGCCGAGCCATCGCCGCACACGCGTCTAAAATAAAAATAAAACGAGGGACAAGTCCTTACTTTTCGATTTAAAGCTTTCGTGACTGCAAGGATTCATCTTCTTTGGTTCTTTCGGTAAAGTCACCACCACGTAGAATGAGAATAAAATAATAAATTGATACAATAAAATAACGCGATAATAATATTCTCACGACGTTTCGGCCGCAACACAAGCGGCCTTCATCAGGTGAAGGGACGAGACTTGACTTTACCGAAAGAACCAAAGAAGATGAAGTCCTTACTTACTCTTTAAAATAAAAATAAAAAAACGACTAAATGAAGTCACGACGTTTCGGAGGCAACACCAGCTTCCGTCTTCAGGTGGAACAGTCACAGCAAGATAGCTGCATCACGTGATGCACTTGATCACGTGATACACTTGATGCAGCTATCTTGCTGTGACTGTTCCACCTGAAGACGGAAGCTGGTGTTGCCTCCGAAACGTCGTGATTTAATTTAGTTGTTTTCTTTTATTTCACGTTTCATTTTACCTACGTGACTTTACCGAAAAAAAAACAAAGAGTATGAAGTCCTTACTCACTCACAACTTCTATAATTTTTCATTGCTGGAGGTGTTGCTCCCCCCCCCCCACTCTACCTGAAAATCGTGGCTCCGTCATTGCCCCAGGGGTAGCGTGCATCCCAGGTGAAGAACCAATGCTCTATAATGATCTCCATTAATCTGTGTCTCTCTATCTTTCTCTCTCTCTCTCTCTCTTAGGCCACTCTTCCAAATTATTTCTGCTTTTCTGGTCTATCTAAAATTTCTCACCTGCCTAAACAAAATGATCTTGAATCTCTCTCTATGCTCTCGGTGTCTCCGTAATGATCTCCATTAATCTCTGTCTCTATCTCTCTCTCTCTCGCGAATAATTCCACCATTCTAGTCTCTCTATAATTTCTCTCACCTGGCGATAGAAATTAATCTCGAATCTGTCCCTCTATTCTCGCGATGCCTCGGTAATAATATATATTCATCTCTGTCTCTCTATCTATCTCTCTCTCTGTCTCTCTCTATCTCTGTCTCTCTCGGGTCACTCCTGCAAATGAGAATTCTCTGCCCCCGGTCTCCAGAGAATCCCTCAATTGGCGAGATACAACAAAATATATAATCAATCTGACACTTACGCGGACGGCACAACGGCACTTCGGCATTCAACATCGGCCCCTGCTGATCTTTTTTCACTCGCACATTGACCTGTCACAAGGGGTCGGGTGCTGCAATTGGTCGAGGAATCATCCGGTTCGACTCCAAGTTCAAAGAACGATGGGAATTCCCTAGCACCGCCCATCTCTCCCCGCCCGCTATACATTGGGAGTTTGCTGTGTCTCTCTGTGTCTCTCTCCGTGGTCAACGTGTGGATTCATCTGCGGGTCTTCCCAGGTTCACTGCCACCACCCCCCCCCCCAACTCCAGCACCTCCATATTTAGAATCAACATCCACGCGTTCAGAGTTATTTGGCTGCTAGCTTCAAATTTCCACGCGATGACCACCACGGTGATGGCGGTGATGATGATGATGATGGACGATCAGACACTTTTTGTTATTGAGCTGCTAACATTTGCGATAGCCCAGGGTCTCTTCTGCAGAAGAAAAACAAAGATAGCGACATGGCATCACGGTGAGCCTTGCCTGGTAACAATAACCAGTGGTGACAGCGAAGTCGCTTCTGAACAACAACAACATCAACAACAACAATCACAGAACGAGCTGCAGAGGTTGGCAGCGTCGGCTGGTTGGTAAACGTGCAAGTGGGAAATCGGCAAAAACAACATTCCAATAGGAAGAGGAGGAGGAAAAAGAAGATGAAGATGAAGAGGAAGAAGAGGAGGAGGAGCAAACGGATGAGGAAGTGGAGGAGGAAGAGGAGGAAGAAGAGGGGGAGGAGGAGGAAGAAGACGAGGAAGAGGAGGACGAAGAGGAGGAGGAAGAAGCAGAGGATAATTCATATTCTTGATTTTTTTCGGTAATATATAAAAATAATTCTTTCCAATTTATTTTAATTTTATTTTCTCTCTATGTGACGTTTACCGAAAGAACCCAGAATATCCAGTCGTTTTTTTTCCTTTTTTCACTGTAGCTCTAGAGGCAGATGTCACGCGCGCGCACACACACTTCGACTTGAACAAAATAAGTGGTGTAACAAACTACCGTCCACTCGATTTCTTAAACAAACAAAAATAAAATGTCTCGCTTAAGTCGTCGAGAAACAAGAACGGCTCGTGACCGTACGGCAGTCGTCGTGGTGGCCACTGACAACATCCACAGCGACCACCACCACCCCTCCCCACCCACCTCCTCATACCCTGCTATATCTAATCAATTATCTTCACGTTCGATTACGTTCAAGATTATTTCTTTCTAAAAACAGCTGCCCGTAAAACGAGGGGGAGAGGGGGCGGGCGATACCAAAGAGGGACACGGAGGGGGGGGGGGGTTATACCAAAAAGCCGTAAGTTCGGGGGGGTGGGCGAAACCAAAGAGCGACACGGGAAGGGGGGGGGGGCAAATAGTCGCAAGGGGGGGGGTGGGCGAAACCACAGAGCGACACGGGGGGGGGGTAACCAAAGAGCCGCAATGGAGCGGGGAAGATCCCAAAGAGACAACGCCACAGATTGCCTACGAACCTTGAGCTAAGGGGGGGGGGGGGGGTAGAGACGAGGGGGGGGGGTAGCCAGGTGGGGGGAATGGGGGCACACCCCCCCGTGTAGCCTTCAACCTGGGTACACATTTCAGGCTGAGTCGATCTAGGGGAGGCCCAGGACCGGTTCAGATAATCGGCACCGGTCCTTGAGCGGGAATCGAACCCGGGGCGCCAGGTTCGTAGCGCTAAACCGCTACACCACCGCTTCCCACACACACGCACAGACACTCACACACACTCACACACAGACACACACACACACAAACTTACATACAGACACACACACTCACACGCATACACAACAACAACCGCCATTCGCCACTAAGTGGCGGTGACGTCACCACGACGCTTGTGCCAGGCTATGTGCACCCTGAGGTCCCGTGAAGTGTCGAACGCCCGCTGGCAGGAGGTCACGGGGCAGACCCAGGTGCCACGGGTCGACTGACTGAGATGACTGGCTGATGCACCACCTGTGCCCCCTACTGTGCCAACCTGCTGTGCTTTAGCCACCCGGCGCTCCGCTCGTTTTTGTGAGCGTCGCTCCTCCGTCCTCCGTTGTTGTTGGAGGGCGACTGCCTCCAACTGCCCAGTAGCGTCCTTCACGATCCTCCTCCACAGAGGCCGATCTTGATACCGCTGGTACCAGCCATCGGCAAGTCCACTCAGCTCCACGTCCTCATGTACCACATCACTCCATCTCTTCTCTAGCCCGTGCCGCGCCCGTTCAGCCCCCTCGATCCGGCCGAACAAAAGCTGTTTCGGCATGCGGTGGCTGGGCATGCGGGCTACATGACCCAGCCAACGCAGCCTTGCCTGCCAGAGGAGCTCACCGATGGGACCTTGCCCAGATCTTTAAAGGATTTGTGAGCTCCTCACACAATCCAACCTGGTTAAACCCAGGATGGATCGTAGGCAGGCCAGCCTAAATGTTTCCAACCGGCGAAGATGTTCCATTAGGGGGGGTCCACGTTTCGCAAGCGTAGAGAAGGGAGGGAATGACCGTGGCCGAGAAGACCTGACGCTTAGTGCGGAGCGACAGACCAGGTAGCTTCCACACAGCGTTACGCAACCGATGAAAATATATTGCCGCTCGACTGATTCGGAGTGAGACCTCTGCTGTTAAACACACACAGACACACACACACAGACACACACACACAGACACAGACACTCACAGAAACACTCACACACTCACACACAGACAATCACACACAGACAATAGGTCACTTGTGGAGTGACCTTTTTGTTGTTGTGAGAGATTGGTTACTGGAGGAACATTTAAAAAACAGCAACAGCGAAAACGTTGATATATCAGCAACAGCTTAGAAACCGGACCCACTGGAAATTCCGCGTTGAGTTCTCGATCTAGGAACGATCGATAGACAATCAGAGGTCGGTCTGCGGGTTTTAACTTCGATTGCTGTGTGAGTGTTGTTTTGTTTTCCTGATGGATGTTGGGTGGGTGGGGGTGACGAGGCGATGTCGCCCTCACCACCCCACCCCGAATCACTCCATCGCACCCCCCCGCTTACCTGCTTAAACAATGAGTCTGGGGGGGGTGAAGGTGGGGGGGGGGGAGTTGGTGGGGGGTTGGTGGGTGGAGGGGGCGGTATAGGAGACCAAAGCTGCGCTGACAATGTCGTATTAAGAAATAGATACACACACATTCTCCTGCAGGAGGGAGCTGGTAGGAACGTCGGGTTGGCTCGGTCAATGGCCAGGGTCAACAACAACGGAGGCACCACCACCACCACGTGGTGTGTTCAGCACCACGTGGTGTGTTCCGCACAATATGCCCGACTGTGAGGGCGGGCACAAGCCGGCGTGAGTAGGTGAAACGTTGAGTTTTATAAGGGGGGCACCACGGGGTGACCAGCCCCTCCCCACCCAGACCCACCCCTCCCACCCCCACCCACCCCACCCAGCCCCTCCCCACCCAGCCACTCCCCACCCTCCCCTCCCCACCCAGCCCCTCTCTCCTCAACCAGCCCCTCCCCACCCTCCCCACCCATCCCCTCCCCACCCTCCCCACCCTCCCCACCCAGCCCCTCCCCACCCTCCCCTTCCCACCCAGCCCCTTCCTCCCCACCCAGCCCCTCCCCTCCCTCCCCACCCAGCCCCTCCCCACCCTCCCCTCCCCACCCAGCCCCACCCTCCCCACCCAGCCCCTCCCCACCCTCCCCTTCCCACCCAGCCCCTTCCTCCCCACCCAGCCCCTCCCCTCCCTCCCCACCCAGCCCCTCCCCACCCTCCCCTCCCCACCCAGCCCCACCCTCCCCACCCAGCCCCTCCCCACCCTCCCTTCTCCACCCAGCCCGACCCCTCCCATTTTTGGATGCACGACGAACGGACGGACACAATCATAATAATAATAATCCCCTGTGGGCTGGTGTAACCACCAGGATGTTCCTACCAGTATCAACTGCCTCGCTTATTCATGGCGGTGCCATCGTCATCATCATAATCATTGGTGGTGGCGATGATCTGGTAATTGCAGCTCACTCAGAGGAGGAGTTGGAGACGCTGCTGCTGAGACTGGAGCGTGCCATTAAGAGGTGGGGCCTTACCATCAGCCCCACCAAAACTAAGCACCTGCCTGGGCATTTTGTACCATCGGACACTCCACCCCCACAACTCCCAATCGGTGATGGGGCAGTTGTGGAGAAAGTGGAGAGTTTCCCATACCTGGGCATTGTGCTTATGACCGGCTCGAGTTTAACAGCAGAGGTCGCACTCCGAATCAGTCGAGCGGCAATATCTTTTCATCGCTTGCTTAACGCTGTGTGGAAGCTACTTGGTCTGTCGCTCCACTAAGCTTCAGGTCTTCTCGGCCACGGTCATTCCCTCCCTTCTCTACGCTTGCGAAACGTGGACCCCCCTAATGGAGCATCTTCGCCGGTTAGAAACATTTAGGCTAGCCTGCCTACGATCCATCCTGGGTTTAACCAGGCTGGTTTGTGTGAGGAGCTCACAAATCCTTGAAAGATCTGGGCAAGGTCCCATCGGTGAGCTCCTCTGGCAGGCAGGGCTGCGTTGGCTGGGTCATGTAGCCCGCATGCCCAGCCACCTCATGCCGAAACACCTTTTGTTCGGCCGGACGTGGATCTGAGTGGACTTGCCGACGACTGGTACCAGCGGTGTCAAGATCGGCCTCTGTGGAGGAGGCTCGTGAAGGACGCTACTGGGCAGTTGGAGGCAGTCGCCCTCTAACAACAATGGAGGGCGGAAGAGCGACGCTCACAACAACGAGCGGAGCGCTGGGCGGCTAAAGCACAGCAGGTTGGCACAATAGGGGGCACAGGTGGTGCATCAACCAGCCATCTCAGTCACGTTAGTCAGTCAACTCGTGGCACTTGGGTCTGCCCCGTGACCTCCTGCCAGCGGGCGTTCGACACTTCACGTGGCCTCAAGGTGCACATGGCCTGGCACAAGCGTCGTGGTGACGTCACCGCCACTTAGTGGCAAATGACGGTTGTTGTTGGTGGCGGTGATGGTTGTGATGATGGTGGTGATTGTGGTGATGGTGGTGTTTTAGATGGTGGTGATATTGGTGATGGTGGTGATGGTGTTGATAGTGGTGGTGGTGATGGTGGTGATGGTGGTGATAGTGATGTTGGTGATGGTGGCGATGGTGGCAATGGTGGCGATGGTGGCAATGGTTATGGTGGTGATGGTGGTGATGGTGATGATAGTGATGGCGTTGATGGTGGTGATCGTTTTAATGGTGATGATGGTGGCGATGGTGGCAATGGTTATGGTGGTAATGGTGATGGTGATTGCGATGGTGGTGTTTGGTGATAGTGGTGTTTGGTGATAGTGGTGATGGTGGTGATTTTGGTGATGGTGATGGTGGTGATGGTGGTGATGGTGGTGATAGTGATGGTGGTGATGGTGGCGATGGTGGCAATGGTGGCGATGGTGGCAATGGTTATGGTGGTGATGGTGGTGATGGTGATGATTGTGATGGCGTTGATGGTGGTGATCGTTTTGATGGTGGTGATGGTGGCGATGGTGGCGATGGTTATGGTGGTGATGGTGATGGTGATTGCGATGGTGGTGTTTGATGATAGTGGTGTTTGGTGATAGTGGTGATGGTGGTGAGGGTGGTGATGGTGGTGGTGATGGTGATGATGGTGATGGTGGTGATGGTGGTGAGAGTGGTGATGGTGGTGATGGTGGTGATGATGGTGGTGGTGATGTTGGTGATGGTGGTGATGATGGTGGTGGTGGTGATGATGGTGGTGATGGTGGTGATAGTGGTGATAGTGGTGATGATGGTGGTGATGGTTGTGATTGTGGTGATAGTGATGGTGGTGATGGTGACGATGGTGGCGATGGTTATGGTGATGATGGTGGTGATGGTTGTCATGGTGGTGATAGTGATGGTGGTGATGGTGGTGATGGTGGCGATTGTTTATGGTGGTGATGGTGGTAATGGTGGTGATTATGGTGGTGCTCGGTGATAGTGGTGATGGTGTTGATGGTGGTGAGAGTGGTGATGGTGGTGATGGTGGTGATGATGGTGGTGGTGATGGTGGTGATGGTGGTGATGATGGTGGTGATGATGGTGGTGGTGATGGTGGTGATGGTGGTGATGATGGTGGTGGTGGTGATGGTGGTGATGGTGGTGATGGTGGTCATGGTGGTGATGGTGGTGATGGTGGTGATGATGGTGGTGGTGATGGTGGTGATGATGGTGGTGGTGATAGTGGTGATGGTGGTGATAGTGGTCATGGTGGTGATGGTGGTGATGGTGGTGATGATGGTGGTGGTGATGGTGGTGATGATGGTGGTGGTGATAGTGGTGATGGTGGTGATAGTGGTCATGGTGGTGATGGTGGTGATGGTGGTCCGTGCGAATCGCATCCACCACCACGCACTCATGCAGACTATTGGCGAAGGAGGGGAAACACAATTTCACGCGCTTATAATCTCGTCTTAAATATCCACGTTTAGCTTCACCGAAAGAACCAAAGAGCATGGATGCCTACAGTCACGAAATCTTCAAATCAAGATTGAGCTGTCCCCCTTTCACTGCGCCTACGTGAGCCTCAAGGGCAAGGCGTTGGGACCAGCCGCTGACCGAATACCAAACTCGCAGGTCCCGGAGAGAATTGATCCTTGAGGCGTTATCAGCGCGTGTCGCCGGGTGTGTCTGCGTGTCTGCGTGTCTCTCTGTGCGTGTGTGTCCGCGTCAAAGAGCCCTACGTAGCCTCAGCAGGCTGTTGGGTGGGGAGCGGCGGTGCAGCGGTTAGCGCTGCGCTGCGCTACGAACCCGGTGACCCGAGTTCGATTCCACGCTCACGGCCACCGACGCCGGTGACGATTATCTCTGAACCGGTCGTGCGCCTCCCCTAGGTCGACTCAGCCTCAAATCAGCACCTGGTGCGGTTGCGTAATAACATCGCCAGGTGAGGTGTGGTGACCCCGGCCGAGTGTGTAGGTCAGAGGTGAGAGGTGGTGACCCCGGCCGGGTTTTTGGGGCAGAGGTGAGAGGTGGTGACCCCGGCCGGGTTTGTGGGTCAGAGGTGAGAGGTGGTGACCCCGGCCGGGTTTGTGGGGCAGAGGTGAGAGGTGGTGACCCTGGCCGGGTTTGTGGTTCAAAGGTGAGAGGTGGTGACCCCGGCCGGGTTTGTTGTTCAGAGGTCAGAGGTGGTGACCCCGGTCGAGTGTCGGTCAGAGGTCAGAGGTGGTGACCCTGGTCTAGTTTGTGGGTCAGAGGTGCGCTGTACAGCTTGTTTTCAGAAGCTACCTGAGCCATCACAAATGAGAGTTCACGCGAAGTGGGCTTATCACCATCATCGTCCTCGTCATCTCCACGTGGCAATTTATAGTAGCAGCCCAATAACCCTAAACTCGGAGGGGGGAGGGAGGGGGGAACCGAAACACCCAGAGGAACTAACAAAATTCCACGCGGCTATGGGGAGAGAGAGAGACAGGCAAACTCTGATACACAGGGGGCGTCGTGGTCGGGATCGAACCCACGACCTCCTGTATGCCGGGCGAGGTAGTTAACATCTCCTAGCCAACGCAGGGCCCTGGTTAATCAGGCGCTCGATTGCAGACAAACAAAGCAATTACGCCGTGCTTAAGTAGCCTTAGATTGAGACCCACAGACTCGCATAGAGACCCATAGTGTCAGACAGAGACCCGTAGACTGGCATTGTGAGACCCACAGACTCGCATAGAGACCCATAGTGTCAGACAGAGACCCGTTGACTGGCATTGTGAGACCCACAGACTCGCATAGAGAGACCCATAGACTCAGACAGAGACCCGCAGACTGGCATTGTGAGACCCACAGACTCGCATAGAGACCCATAGTGTCAGACAGAGACCCGCAGACTGGCATTGTGAGACCCACAGACTCGCATAGAGACCCATAGTGTCAGACAGAGACTCGTAGACTGGCATTGTGAGACCACAGACTCGCATAGAGACCCATAGTGTCAGACAGAGACCCGTAGACTGGCAGACATACACAGAGACCCAGAGACATACACAGAGACCCACAGACACACGTAGAGACCCACATACATACACAGAGACCCACAGATATACACAGAGACCCACATACATACACAGAGACCCACAGACTTACACAGAGACACATAGACATACACAGAGACCCACAGACATACACAGAGACCCACAGACATACATAGAGACCCACAGATATACACAGAGACCCACAGATATATACAGAGACACACAGACATACACAGAGACCCACAGACATACACAGAGACACACAGACATACACAGAGACCCAGAGACATACACAGAGACCGATAGACATACACAGAGACACACAGACATACACAGAGACACACAGACATACACAAAGACCCACAGATATACACAGAGACCCACAGACATACACAGAGACCCACAGATATACACAGAGACCCACAGACATACACAGAGACCCACAGACATACACAGAGACCCACAGACATACATAGAGACCCACAGATATACACAGAGACCCACAGATATATACAGAGACACACAAACATACACAGAGACACACAGACATACACAGAGACCCAGAGACATACACAGAGACCCATAGACATACACAGAGACACACAGACATACACAGAGACCCACAGATATACACAGAGACCCACAGACATACACAGAGACCCACAGATATACACAGAGACCCACAGACATACACAGAGACCCACAGACATACACAGAGACGCACAGACATACACAGAGACCCAGAGACATACACAGAGACCCATAGAAATACACAGAGACACACAGACATACACAGAGACCCACAGATATACACAGAGACCCACAGACATACACAGAGACCCACAGATATACACAGAGACCCACAGACATACACAGAGACGCACAGACATACACAGAGACCCACAGACATACACAGAGACCCACAGACATACACAGAGGACCCACATACATACACAGAGACCCACAGATATACACAGAAACCCACAGACATACACAGAGACCCACAGACATACACAGAGACCCACAGACATACACAGAGGACCCACAGACATACACAGAGACACAAATACATACACAGAGGACCCACAGACACATAAATAGAGCCACCCATGACCATTATCACACCTCTCTCTCTCTCTGTCTGTGTGTCACCCTCCCGAGGGTGCTAGCCGCATCAACCCTGAATCAAAGCGGACAGACAGTCAATGGCGCCTCAGGGAGCATTTGGGCGAGGCGGGTTGGGGTGAAAGCCTTGACGGTATTTTATCCGGTGTGCCATTACGCGAAGAGAGAGAGAGAAGGGGGGAGAGATGGAGGTGGGGGGGAGACAGAGGGGAAAGAGAGGGAAGAGAGAGAGAGAGGGGAGAGAGGGGGGAAATAGAGAAAGAGGGGAGAGAGAGAGGGGTAAAAGAGAGAGAGAGAGAAGAGACGGAAGAGATAGGAAAGAGGGGCTAGAGAGGGGGTGGTAGAGAGAGGGGGTAGAGAGAGAGAGAGGGGGTAGAGAGAGGGGGTAGAGAGAGAGAGTGGGTAGAGAGAGAGAGAGGGGGTAGAGAGAGAGAGGGGGTAGAGAGAGAGGGGGTAGAGAGAGGGGGTAGAGAGAGGGGGTAGAGAGAGAGAGAGGGGGTAGAGAGAGGGGGTAGAGAGAGGGGGTAGAGAGAGAGAGAGGGGGTAGAGAGAGAGGGAGTAGAGAGAGAGAGGGGGTAGAGAGAGGGGGTAGAGAGAGGGGGTAGAGAGAGAGGGGGTAGAGAGAGAGGGAGTAGAGAGAGAGGGAGTAGAGAGAGGGGGTAGAGAGAGAGAGAGGGGGTAGAGAGAGAGAGGGGGTAGAGAGAGGGGGTAGAGAGAGGGGGTAGAGAGAGAGGGGGGAGAGAGAGGGGGGAGAGAGGGGGGGTAGAGAGGGGAGAGAGAGAGAGAGGGAGAGCGAGGGGGGTGTTTGTTGGGGGTGGCTCAGGTACATGTCGGTCTCTATAACAACAACAACAACCTCCGCTGGCCACAACGATTGTTATTTTACCCGGTAAAGTTCACTGAGCTTGTTTGCTATTTTCAGCTGTACAGCTCAGTTGTGCGGGTGCGTGCTATGTATAAAATAAAACTACGATTTTTATTTCATCATATCAGTTAAGTGCCCGACTGAGCTGCTATGTACTTTTATTTTGACAAGCCACCTGACCGTGGGTGTCAGGGTTGGGATCGGACCCACGACCTCCTATATACCAGGCGAGGTAGTCAACATCTCATCACCGTGGTGATGATGAGAGAGAGAGAGAGACACGCAAACTCCAAATATGCATCAGGCGTCAGAGTTGGGATCGAACCCACGACCTCCTGTACACCAGGCGAGGTAGTTAACATCTCCTAGCCACCGTGATGCTGATGATGAGAGAGAGACACGCAAACTCCAAATATACAGCAGCAGGCATCAGGGTCGGGATCGAACCCACGACCTCCTGTATACCAGGGGAGGTGGTTAACATCTCCTAGCCACCGTGATGATAATGAGAGAGAGAGACACGCAAAGTCCAAATATACAGCAGGCGTCTTGGTTGGGATCGAACCCACGACCTCCTGCCTAACTAAAACAGTCTTTTAGGGGGCAATTGCTCTTAGCGAAGAGCAGCAGCGGCTCCAGCACCTATGAAGGCCGACAAAGGCACACAAGCGCGAGTGGGTGGCCAGCAACCACCCCCGGCCGCCTTTGTCTTCCCGGCGTCGAAGTTTACTACGCAGGCACCAAGGTGCTCATCTTGCGGCCGAGTCGAGCTAGAGGGAGGCCCAGGAGCGGTGTCGAGATAATCGTCACTGGGTGTCGGTGGCCGCGAGCGGGAATCGAACTGCAGTTTCTGCACTCTTAGATACAAAGACAAACATTCCCCCCCTCCCAGTATAGCCTTAACAGACCGCTGGGGCAAGTGCTGTTCGCGAGCCACCGATGATGGCCGGCCAGGCACACCAGGCTGGGTGGGTTGGCAAGCACTGCCGCCTTTGTCTCCCCCCGTGGCGATGTCTACACACTCCTGTGCCGTGTGCCCATTTGAGGCTGAGTCGACTTAGGGGAGGCCCAGCCAGGGCCGGTCCAAGTTCAGAGAAGCATTCAGAGCTATTTGTCTTCTGCTGCTGCTGCTGCTGCACATCGGCACGTGACGTCTGATGGCACTTCGTTGAGAAGCTGCCGTTCTTTGATGGCCAGTGTCGCTCATGTGAATTGAATAAAAAAAAAACAGCGAGCTACACAGCAGCTCAGCGAACCTTAGCTGGCAAACAATAAAACTTGAGCTTCATAGCTCATGGGATTCCTTGCTGCAGCATGATATACAATATTGTCGGGAAGCAGAGCTACTTGACGTCTGCGAAAATGAGTCTTACTTGGGGGGGGGGGGGTCTTACTTGGTGAAGGTAAAAAAATATATATTCAGTTTAGTTTCCAACTAAGATCTAAATGGCCCTCCAAAAAAGTACCTTTTAGCTGCATAAAAAAACATAAAATATAAATACGTTCCGGTAATGTGAATCGTGTTCTATATTTTGGTATCCACAGAGAGACGCGAATACGTGGCTGTGTGTGCGAGGGGGCACAAGTAGGGGGTACAGATGGTACCAGTCGTCTCAGTCAGCCAATCTGCTGGATCTGTCCCCGTGACCCCCCGCACCTAGCCTGGCACAGCGGGGGATACAGGCGATGCATCTTCCAGTCATCTCAGTCAGCCAATCCATGGCACCTGCTGGGTCTATCCCATGACCTCCTGCACCTAGCCTGGCACAGCGGGAGATACAGGCGGTGCATCTTCCAGTCATCTCAGTCAGCCAATCCATGGTACCTGCTGGGTCTATCCCGTGACCTCCTGCACCTAGCCTGGCACAGCGGGAGATACAGCTGCTGCATATGCCCGGTCATCTCAGTCAGTCAACCCACGGCACCTGCTGGGTCTATCCCGTGACCTCTCGCACCTAGCCTGGCACAGCGGGAGATACAGGCGGTGCATCTTCCAGTCATCTCAGTCAGCCAATCCATGGTACCTGCTGGGTCTATCCCGTGACCTCCTGCACCTAGCCTGGCACAGTGGGGAGCAGCACACAGCTGCTGCATATGCCCAGTCATCTCAATCAGCCAATCCATGGCACCTGCTGGGTCTATCCCGTGACCTCCGGCACCTAGCCTGGCACAGCGGGAGATACAGGTGGTGCATCTGCCCAGTCATCTCAGTCAGTCAACCCACGGCACCTGCTGGGTCTATCCCGTGACCACCTGCACCTAGCCTGGCACAGCGGGAGATACAGGTGGTGCATCTTCCAGTCATCTCAGTCAGCCAATCCATGGTACCTGCTGGGTCTATCCCGTGACCTCCTGCACCTAGCCTGGCACAGTGGAGGATACAGGCGGTGCATCTTCCAGTCATCTCAGTCAGCCAATCCATGGTACCTGCTGGGTCTATCCCGTGACCTCCTGCACCTAGCCTGGCACAGCGGGAGATACAGGTGGTGCATCTACCAGTGATCCCAGTCAGCCAATCCATGGTACCTGCTGGATCTGTCCCGTGACCTCATGCACCTAGCCTGCCACAGCGGGAGATACAGGTGGTGCATCTGCCCAGTCATCTCAGTCAGTCAACCCACGGCACCTGCTGGGTCTATCGCGTGACCTCCTGCACCTAGCCTGGCACAGCGGGAGATACAGGTGGTGCATCTGCCCAGTCATCTCAGTCAGTCAACCCACGGCACCTGCTGGGTCTATCCCGTGACCTCCTGCACCTAGCCTGGCACAGTAGGGAGCAGCACACAGCTGCTGCATATGCCCAGTCATCTCAGTCAGTCAACCCACGGCACCTGCTGGGTCTATCGCGTGACCTCCTGCACCTAGCCTGGCACAGCGGGAGATACAGGTGGTGCATCTGCCCAGTCATCTCAGTCAGTCCACCCACGGCACCTGCTGGGTCTATCCCGTGACCTCCTGCACCTAGCCTGGCACAGCTCAAGATACAGGTGGTGCATCTGCCCTGTCATCTCAGTCAGTCAACCCACGGCACCTGCTGGGTCTGTTCCCGTGACCTCCTGGCAGCGAGACTTCGACACTTCACGTGGTCGTCTAAAAGCGCACCTAGCCTGGCACAGGCGGCGTGATGACGTCTAGGGGTGTTGGCATTTGGGGCTTCCGCGGAAATGTTTAAGAAAGATCTCGTGCTATATGGAGGGACGGACAGAGATAGTGGGTGGGGATGTGGGTGGGTGGGTGGGTGTGTGTGGGGGGTAGTCACCCCCACTCCCACCCACCCACACCCCCCCCCCCCACTAATCCCCCCCCACCATCGCAGCCGGGCGAGAGAAGAAAATTGAAGTGTAGTAGCCTCAATGGCTGCAGCGGTGGTGAAGCAGTCACGATGGGGACTGGCATCGTAAACCATCTAAAGCCTTAAACACCTTTTTAACTTGCAGCCTTGCAACACCGTAGGTCGTCAATCGTTAGAAGAAGAAGAAGAGGAAGAAGAAGATTTTTTTTTTTAATGTTGCGATGTTAATAAATACACGGGAGGCTCTGGTGAAACGGAGTAAGTTTTCGTACTCACGTGAGGCCCTCCTTCGTTTGTCTGCTCGTGGAACCAAACATTGGTCACGAACATCATCCAGGCCATGCGCCGCGCGAGCCTGAGAAAGGGCGTGATGCACCCCAGATGAACAACTGCTGGTGTAGTGTATAGTGTAGTGTATAGTGTAGTGTATACACACTCCACTCTACACTACACACTACACTATGCACTACACTACGCACTACACTATACACTACACTATGCACTACATTATACACTGCACTATACACTACACTATACACTACACTATACACTACACTACGTACTACACTACACACTACATTATACACTACACTATAAACTACACTATACACTACACTTTACACTATACACTACACTATACACTACTACACTATACACTACACTCTACACTACACTATACACTACACTATACACTACACTATGCACTGCACTATACACTACACTATACACTACACTGCATTATGCACTACACTATGCACTACACTCTACACTACACTATACACTACACTATAAACTACACTATACACTACACTATACACTACACTATGCACTACACTATGCACTACACTCTACACTACACTATACACTACACTATGCACTACACTATACACTACACTCTACACTACACTATACCCTACACTATACACTACACTGCACTATGCACTACACTATACACTACACTATACACTACACTGTATTATGCACTACACTATGCACTACACTCTACACTACACTATACACTACACTATACACTACACTATACACTACACTACACTATACACTACACTATGCACTACACTATGCACTACACTATACACTACACTATACACTGCACTATACACTACACTACACTATGCACTACACTATACACTACACTATGCACTACACTATGCACTACACTATACACTACACTATACACTACACTATACACTACACTATACACTACACTATACACTACACTATACACTACACTATACACTACACTATACACTACACTACACTATACACTACACTATACACTACACTACACTATGCACTACACTATACACTACACTATACACTACACTATACACTATACACTACACTACACTATGCACTACACTATACACTACACTACTATACACTACACTACACTATACACTACACTACACTATGCACTACACTATACAATACACTACACCAGTAGTTGTTCACCTCGGGCTGCCTGGTGTGTAACCGGTTACCGGACACGCTCCCGCTCTGAGCAAACCTCGCCTCTGCTGGGCCGCCGTCCACTGTGGAAACAGACTCCACTCCTCCTCCTCCTCGCAGCTCTCATTGGCTCGCTGCTTCCTTCCCGATGCTCCCTCTCCCTCGCTAATATCATCATCATCGTCATCATCACCCTCTCGTCATCATCATCATCACCTTCTCATCATCATCATCATCACCCTCTCATAATCATCATCATCATCACCCTCTCATCATCATCATCATCACCCTCTCATCATCATCACCCTCTCATCATCATCATCACCTTCTCATCATCATCATCATCACCCTCTCATCATCATCATCACCTTCTCATCATCATCATCATCACCCTCTCATCATCATCACCCTCTCATCATCATCATCATCATCCTCTCAGTATCATCATCACCCTCTCATCATCATCATCACCCTCTCATCATCATCATCACCCTCTCATCATCATCATCATCACCCTCTCATCATCATCATCATCACCCTCTCATCATCATCACCCTCTCATCATCATCATCACCTTCTCATCATCATCATCACCCTCTCATCATCACCCTCTCATCATCATCATCATCACCCTCTCATCATCATCATCATCATCCTCTCAGCATCATCATCACCCTCTCATCATCATCATCATCACCCTCTCATCATCATCATCACCTTCTCATCATCATCATCATCACCCTCTCATCATCATCACCCTCTCATCATCATCATCATCACCCTCTCATCATCATCACCCTCTCATCATCATCCTCAGCATCTTAGTCCCAGTAATTCCTCCCTCCCTCCCCTCACGTCCCTCCCTCCCTCCCCCCTCCCATCCTCCCCCCCTCCCCCCTCACCCCCCTCCCCCCTCCCTGCCCCTCCCCCCCTCACCTCCCTCCCTCCCCCCTCCCTCCCCTTGCTGCCCCACTGCTCCCCCTCCTCGTTTCTTCGTCCACCTGCTGCTGCTGCTGCCTTTCTTGAGCCGTGCCCTCCTCCCTGCCCATCTTGGGGGGACACCCCTCCCCCCCCCGCCGCTCCACCCCCCCCCTCCCTCCCCCCACACTTCTGCTGCCCTTCATCGCGAGGGTGAACGATTTCGCGCGAGTCGAAGACGCGCTTGGAAGCTTCCTCGGAGAGCGTGTGGACCCGAAACGTCGGACGATCGCTCCAAACAACAACAACAACAGCAGCAGCAGCAGCTTCAACAACAACACGTGACCCCAGCAGTGACTGCACCGTCTCGGCAAAAGGACAACATCAAAAATAAATAAATAAATAGATATACTTTATTTGTAAAAAAATACACCACGCTCTCATTTGAGGCTGAGTCGACCTGGGGGAGGCCCAGAACCGGTTCAGATAATCGTCACTGTGTGTTGACCGTGAGCGGGAATCGAACCCACACACATAGGCCCACACACACAGGCACACACACACACAGGTACACATACACAGGCCCACACACACAGGCACACACACACAGGTACACACACACAGGTACACACACACACACACAGGCCCACACACACAGACACACACACAGGCACAAACACACAGGTACACACATACAGGCCCACACACACAGGTACACACACACAGGCCCACACACTCAGGTACACAAAGACAAAGATCCCCCGTATAGCCTTAACAGACTGTAGGGGCAAGTGCTGTTAGCGAGCACTCAGGTACACACACACAGGTACACACACACAGGGCCACACACACACAGGTACACACACACAGGCACACACACAGGCACACACACAGGCACACACACACACAGGCCCACACACACAGGTACACACACACAGGTACACACACATAGGCCCACACACACAGGTACACACACACAGGCCCACACACACAGGCACACACTCACAGGTACACACACACAGGCACACACACACAGGCACACACACACACAGGCCCACACACACAGGTACACACACACAGGTACACACACATAGGCCCACACACACAGGTACACACACACAGGCCCACACACACAGGCCCACACACACAGGCCCACACACACAGGCCCACACACACAGGCCCACACACACAGGTACACACACACACAGGTACACACACACAGGCCCACACACACAGGCCCACACACACAGGCCCACACACACAGGCACACACACACAGGCACACACACACACAGGTACACACACACAGGCCCACACACACAGGCCCACACACACAGGTACACACACAAAGGCACACACACACAGGTACACACACAAAGGCCCACACACACAGGCCCACACACACAGGCACACACACACACAGGTACACACACACAGGCCCACACACACAGGCCCACACACACAGGCCCACACACACAGGTACACACACAAAGGCACAGACACACAGGTACACACACACAGGGCCACACACACACAGGCCCACACACACAGGCCCACACACACAGGTACACACACACAGGTACACACACACAGGCACACACACACACAGGTACACACACACAGGTACACACACACGCACGAACTCCGCCGGCCTTCCATACCTGAGAAAATTCCCATCGGCAGGGCATCGTCCGCGCCCAGCGAGGTCACCCCGGACGCGCTGCTGCTGCTGATGCTGCTGCTGATGATCACCAACAGCACCGAGGCCACGCGACATGCAGTCACTGATGCCATTGTCGGGATTCCACTCTTCGGGAACTCCCCGGCAACTCCCCGCAACTCACCGCAGCAACTCTCCGCAACTCTCCGGAAACTCTCCCCGCAACTCTCCGGAAACTCTCCGCAACTCTTCGGAAACTCTCCGGAAACTCTCCCCGCAACTCTCCGGAAACTCCCCGCAACTCTCCGGAAACTCCCCGCAACTCTTCGGAAACTCTCCCCGCAACTCTCCAGCAACTCACCGCAGCAACTCTCCCGGAAACTCTTCCGGAAACTCTTCCCTTCCTCCGTCTTACTCTCCTTTCCGCCACCCTCAACGCTCCGGTCACTCTCCCCGCAACCCTCCGTTAGCCTCAAACGCCTTTCAACTCTCCACGTCCTCTCCGGCAACTCTCCGCCAACTCTTCGCCAACTCTCCGCCAACTCTCCGCAAACTCTCCGCCAACTCTCCGCCAACTCTCCGCGTCCTCTCCGGAAGACAACGACTCTCTGCCTGAGCCTGAAAAAATGCAAAAAGGGGTGCTTTAGGTTCTGAGTGATTTGTAATTTCGATTCTTCTTCAGTATTAATTTGCAACGCTATAGAGTTCTTGTGATTTGTTTGTCTGTTGAAATTATTTCGCACCCCACGTAATCGGATGTGCGTGGGCGGGGGGGAGGGAGACGGACAACAAACTAAACACAACAACATCAACAACAAGCGCTTCTAAAGAAATTCGTTTTCAATTTATTATCGTGGTGTAGTGTATAGTGCAGTGTATAGTGTAATGTACGGTAGTGTAGTGTATAGTGTAGTGTAAAGTAGCGTAGCATATAGTAGTGTATGGTAGCGTCGTGTATAGTAGTGTAGTGTATAGTGTAGTGCATAGCGTAGTGTAAAATAGCGTAGTATAAATATGATAGGGACAATTGTAAATGTGTTTCTGTTCAAAATGTTTAGCATACTTCCCAACATGCAACAAACTTGAAATTTGGCATGTGGGAAGCTTCCAGACTGTACACAATGCAAAAAGTATAAAAAAAACATACTTTTGTATTTTATAATGGATATATTTGGCATGGCAACTGAGCGGTGACGTCACATCTGTGATGTCACCCGCATGCGGCAGCGTCACGCAGTATGCCTGCTGACGTCACGCAGTGTGCCTGCTGACGTCACGCATCCCCCCCCCGGCCCACCCTCCGCGTAGGCCATGTGTTAATCCAAGACAATAATCTAAGTCCCGGGCGAAGCTGGGTTGTCAAGCTAGTAGTATATAGTGTAGTGTATGTATGTTGAACTTCCATCGCACCCTTCGTAATGAACCGTGCAAATCGGAGATGGGGGGTGGGGACAAATAACTAAACACAACAACAAGCAGTTCTAAAGAAGTGAGTTTTCTAATTAGTATCGTGGTGTAGTTTATCGTGTATTGTATAGTGTAGTGTCAAGTAGTGTACCATATAGTCGTTTCAGTTTTCATTTCAGTTTTCAGTTTCATTTATTTTCGGTATAGCCTTGTGAGCCATTCGGCTCTTGACTCGGGTGAAACCGCAAGAAATAAAAAAAAACACGAACAGGAAAAACATCTTAAAGTGACTACGTGTGACTGGGCAAAACAGAAAATCCTGGAAAAAAAACCCAGCAAAATATTCCAGAAAAAGCACCGTACACCACCAACGCTGTGTGCAAAAATCCCAGTGGGATGCAAGTCAAACAACAACCACCACAAGACAAGTTAGATTAAGGCCAGCAGTCTAACTCCGTACTACAACAAAACAAACATGTCCAAACCAAAAAAACTTTCGACATCACCAAAATAAAGCCATAAAAGCAATGTAACAGTGATCGTAGGAACTGTGACCGAATTTTCACGATAAACGACATAAACAACATGTACCACCAAACCCTGCAGCCATAGCTGGCTGCATGAGTCACTCCACAACAACAGAAGCATCGGTCGGAGTATCAAATTTTTCAATGCACCTTTAAGATCAGCACGCTAAATCGAAATACAAGATAATACTTTGCAGCGGTCATCCGGAGCGAAACATTTTATTTTATTTTAGGCCACTGAATGGCAGTGGCAGCTAGGGGTGTACAAATCCTCTAGAGCAGTTTTGAGTGAAGATCTCATAAGTAGTGATTCAAGTTGCAATTTATTGGCAATAGCATTCCAGACCCTGGGGGCATCAATAGCAAAGGCCCTTCCTCCAGTATTTGTACGGCAATAGGGAATGTGAAGCTTGTAGATGAGCGAAGACCTTAGGTCAAATTTGTTCTTTGAAACAGAGCGGAGAACCAGCAGGTAGTCTGCGGATTTTTTGTAAGTACATCGTGAATAAATAAGATCTGGTGCACAAGCCGTCGGAACATTAAGAGATGTTAAGTTTGACCCAATGTAGAGATCACAGTGGCGAGTCCTATATGGGCAGTTCAATGCAAATCTTAAGGCCGAGTGATAGATGGAATCAAGCTTCTTCAGTACAGTACTTGGGTCTGATTTATACACGATGTCACAGTAATCAAGTAGAGGCAGTATGGTAGCCTTTATCAATTCCAAACGGAACATTGGGGGGAAGCAGTGCTTGTGTCGATACAGAAAACCAATTTTCATTTTTGTCTTTTTACCAATATAATCAATGTGATCTTCAAAATTAAGTTTTGAATCCAGGATGACCCCAAGATACTTATAGATCTTGACTTGCTCTATTTGATAATTATTTAAGGAATGTAATTGGGGAAAAATAACTTCCTGCCTTAGTCCTGGTGAGAAGCATAGCACTTTGGTTTTGGAGGTATGCAGGACTAGTTTAAGAGCAACCAGCTGATGTTGTAGTTTATTGAAATCACCCTGGAGCTTTGCAATCACGTCATCCGGAGAGCGGCCAGCAGTAATCAGTACCGTGTCATCTGCAAAAAGATTTACTCTGGAATGATCCAGGTCAGTGCCCAAGTCATTGACATAAAGAGAGAACAAGAGGGGGCCGAGGATGGAACCCTGTGGAACCCTTTTTGTTATCTTAACACTGTATGACCTCCAACCATCTGTGAATACAGTTTGGGTGCGAGAAAAGAGGTAATTTTGTAACCATTTTACTGAGTTTTCGGAACCCAGATTGTTTTAGACGTGGTAGATTTTGATTTAAAGCTTTCGTGACTGCAGTAATTCATATTCTTAGCTTTTTCGGAAAAGTCACGTTGAAGGGAAACAATAAAATAATTAAATATATATAAAACAATAAAATTCTCACGACGTTTCGACGGTTTTCACACCTGATGATGACCGTTTGTGTTATGGTCGAAACGTCGTGAAAATTGTATTGTTATATATATATATATATTATTTTATTGGTTCCCTTCAACGTGACTTTACCGAAAGAGCTAAGAATATGTGGTAGATTTACATTATGAGACCTCCTTTGCCAGAAACAAGATATAGGAATAGGTTTTACCCTTTTAACTGGCACAAAAACTGACACCTTTATTCAAGGCATCATGTTTGCATTTTTACTGCTTGTGTTGTGGTTATTGCAAACATGATGCCTTGAATAAAGGTGTCAGTTTTTGTGCCAGTTAAAAGGGTAAAACCTATTCCTATGTGGTAGATTGTTGGCGGACAGGAAACTGATAATTTGGTTGTTCAATAGTGTACAGTAGTGTCGTGTATGGTATAGTAGTGTAGTTTATAATGGCGTTGTAAAGTAGTGTAGTACGTAGCGGTGTATAGCGTAGTGTATGTATGTTGAACTTCGTTCGCAAAGCGGAGATGCGGGGGAAGGGAAGGGCAGCATTGAACACGCAATAAAAAGCTGTGCTCAGGCTAAGTTTTTCAATCGAGCCAAGTTACCTGCGATTGTAAGAATTCGTTTAGCCCTTCGTGGCATTAAAACAGTCGTGTTAAGATGTTAACACGGCAAACAGAAAGTTTGTGTTTTTTTTTTCTTTCCCGCAAGGAATCATGTCTGCGTGAAACCACCCATTCTTGTGGTGAACATGTAAACAAACAACACGCTCTGGTGGTATATGATGATGCATTGTCGTTGAAACCGATTGGCCTTACAGCAGAGACAGCTTCCTTAAAGGGCAGGGGTGTGGGAATCACGGGCCCCGCGTGCCGTATGAGGCCCGCGAAATCATTTGCGTCTCTGGCCCCTGCCAAGGCAATCGCAGGCGATACTCGGGATTCAATAAATCTAGGAGCGGAAACCTGGAAAAGCGGCTGTGAGTAGCAGAAACGTCGCCAACACCGGCTAACATCGCCACCACGCCTCGCCGAAGAGAAGCGGTTCGAGCCCATCGCGTTAGGGGCGAGTCAATTAAAACGTTTGACCAAATGTAACGGGCTAATTTTTTTTAAGTTGATGATTTTGTATGGCCCGCGAATGATGTTATATCAATATCCAAATGGCCCTTGGCAGTAAAAAAAAAAAAGGTTCCCTACCCCTGCTTTATGGCAATAAAACAGTTGCGTTTAAGACGTTAAAACACCCAAAAACTGAAACCTTTTGCAAGAAATCGTGTACTGCGTGAACCACGCTTACGTGTGGTGAACATGAAAACTACATATTGTTGTCTTCTTTGGTTCTTTCGGTAAAGTCACCACGTAGAATGAGAATAAAATAATAAATTTATAAAATAAAATAACGCAATACAAATTATCACGACGTTTCGGCCACAGCACAATCGGCCTTCATCAGGTGAAGGGACGAGACTGTCTGGAGGACAGCGCTGGAGCGAACACAGCCAAGCTCAGACCGCGACCTTTAAGCTGTGTGCGAAGAAACAGAGCGCCTTGACAAAGGAATTAGCATATAATTTAGCATTGAAATGGCTGAGTGATTAGCTTGTGACTGGTCACAGAAATGGCTACGTTAAAGTCAAAGCATACACATCCACAGAGGCACCCCTTGACAAAGGAATTGTCAAGGGGTGTCTCTGTGGATGTGTATGCACCCCTTGACAATTCCTTTGTCAAGGGGTGCCTCTGTGGATGCGTATGCTTTGACTTTAACATAGCCATTTCTGTGACCAGTCACAAAGTAATCACTCAGCTATTTCAATGCTAAATTCTATGCGAATTCCTTTGTCAAGGCGCTCTGTTTCTTCTCACACAGCTTAAAGGTCGCGGTCTGAGCTTGGCTGTGTTCGCTCCAGCGCTGTCCTCCAGACAGTCTCGTCCTTTCACCTGATGAAGGCCGCTTGTGTTGTGGCCGAAACGTCGTGAGAATTTTATTGTGTTATTTTATTTTATCATATTATTATTTTATTCTCATTCTACGTGACTTTACCGAAAGAACCAAAGAAGATGAATCCTTGCAGTCACGAAAGCTTTAAATCGAAATTTAACATATTGTTGGTTCATATTCTTGGTTCTACGTGGTAAAGTCACCACGTAGAAGGGAAACAATAAAATAAGAAAATATGAAACCAAAAAAATTATCACGACGTTTCGACTGCAACACAAGCAGTCATCACCAGGTGTGAAAACCACAGCTTTCTTTAGGGCCCAGTCTCACCACCGGTGTTAGACCAGAGGACGCCAAACAGGCGAACCGCACAAGGGCAATGCCACTAGCAGGACACTGAGAGCTCGGGCTAAAGCAGCTTCACCAATGGGAACTCCCTTGCCGGTGTCCAAAATTTCACAATTGGTTGAACTCCTTTCTGTCCATAATAAAAACAGTTGTGTTACGATGTTTAAAGCACCCAAAGTGAATACCTTTTTTGCAAGCAATCGTGTAGTGCATTAACCACGCACGCATACTTGTGGTGAACATGCAAACCAAAGACATCCTCTAGTAGCATATGCTGGCATCGTCTTTGAAACTGATTGATCCACACCAGAGACGGCTTTCTTTAGGGCCCAGTCTCACCACCGGTATCAGACCAGAGGACGCCAAACGGGCGAACAGCACAAGTGCAATGCCACTAGCAGGACATCGAGAGCTCGGAGCTGAGCAGCTACATTCTGGGAACTTCTTTGCCGCTATCAAAATGTCACACTTTTTTTTTCTTCCCGGCCGTAATAAAAACAGTTGCCTTCTTTGGTTCTTTCGGTAAAGTCACGTAGAATGAGAATAAAATAATAAATTGATAAAATAAAATAACACAATAATATTATCACGACGTTTCGGCCACAACACAAGCGGCCTTCATCAGGTGAAGGGACGAGAGTGTCTGGTAGGACAGCGCTGGAGTGCTGTCCTACCAGACACTCCAGCGCTGTCCTACCAGACAGTCTCGTCCCTTCACCTGATGAAGGCCGCTTGTGTTGTGGCCGAAACGTCGTGAGAATATTATTGTGTTATTTTATTTTATCAATTTATTATTTTATTCTCATTCTACGTGACTTTACCGAAAGAACCAAAGAAGATGAATCATTGCAGTCACGAAAGCTTTAAATCGAAAAGAAAAACAGTTGTGTTGAGATGTTAAATCGTGTTCCTTTGCTGCCCTTTTCAAAGCTTTGGACATTCACGCACTTACGCAATATGTTGAGAACAAGACAAAGATCCTCCCGTACAGCGTGAACAGGCTGTAGGGGGCAAGTGCTGTTAGCGAGCACTTATGAAAGCCGGCACGGCACACGAGGGGGTGGGTGGCAAGCACCACGCCTGTACGCCTTTGTCTCCCCAGTCGCGATGTTTACTACACACCGCACCAGGTACTCATCTGAGGCTGAGTCGACCTAGGGGAGGCCCAGGACCGGTTCAGATAATAGTCACCGGCGTTGGCCGTGAGCGGGAATCGAACCCGGGTCGCCAGGTTCGTAACACACACACACACACTTAATTTCATTCACGTGTGGACTTCTGTCGATTTGATTACCGCTCCGATACAATGCGCTGCTATCGCCACGTTCCTACGACTGGCTACTTGTGACGAAAAAAAAGAGCTTCATAGCTCATCGGATTTGTCCAGGATGAAGAGGAAGGTCCGATTGTCAGTGTGTGTGTGTGGGTGAGTGTGTGTGTGTGGGTGTGTGTGGGTGTGTGGGTGTGGGTGAGTGTGGGTGTGTGTGGGTGAGTGTGTGTGGGTGTGTGTGGGTGAGTATGTGGGTGAGTGTGGGTGTGTGTGGGTGTGTGTGGGTGTGTAGGTGTGGGTGTGGGTGTGTGTGGGTGAGTGTGTGGGTGTGTGTGGGTGAGTGTGTGTGGGTGTGTGTGGGTGAGTGTGGGTGTGTGTGGGTGTGTGTGGGTGTGTGGGTGTGGGTGTGTGTGGGTGAGTGTGGGTGAGTGTGGGTGTATGTGGGTGTGTGTGGGTGAGTGTGTGTGGGTGTGTGTGTGGGTGTGTGTGGGTGAGTGTGTGTGGGTGAGTGTGGGTGTGTGTGTGTGGGTGAGTGTGGGTGTGTGTGGGTGTGTGTGGGTGAGTGTGTGTGGGTGTGTGTGGGTGAGTGTGGATGTGTGTGGGTGTGTGTGGGTGTGTGTGGGTGTGTGTCGGGTGTGTGTGGGTGTGTGTGGGTGTGTGTGGGTGTGTGGGTCAGTGTGGGTGAGTGTGGTCTACAGGAGGTCGTGGGTTCGGTCCCGACCCTGACGCCTGCTGTTGTATATTTGGAGTCTGCGGTGTCTCTCTCCGTGGTAGCGTGGATTTTTTTCCTGGATCTCCGGTACTTCTCCCCCTCCACATTAAGCATCGACATCACGCGTTTAAGAGTGATTTTGGCTGCTGCTATACGTCACCACATGATGATGATGATGAAGATAAGACATCTTGGTCGAACAATCATTTGTGATAGCTTCCGGAAGCAAAAAAAAATCTTCTTAGCTCAGCGAGGCCCTTGCCTAGTAACAATAAAACTAAAATAGTTGAACAGATACACTTGATGATGACGTGGTTGGTGTCAATTGCCCTCTGTCTCGGGTACTCAATTATTATTTTCACTAACAGGGGTTTTTCCCATTTTTCCTTGCAACAAAACTGCGGGGTGCCTCTGCGGATGTGTATGCTTTAACTTAGCTATTTCAATGCTAAATTCTATGCTAATTCCTTTGTCAAGGGGTGCCTCTGCGGATGTGTATGCTTTAACTTTTAACATAACTATTTTTGTGACCAGTCACAAGCTAATCACTCAGCCATTTCAATGCTAAATTCTATGCTAATTCCATTGTCAAGGGATGCCTCTGCGGATGTGTATGCTTTAACTTAGCTATTTCAATGCTAAATTCTATGCTAATTCCATTGTCAAGGGGTGCCTCTGCGGATGTGTATGCTTTAACTTAGCTATTTCAATGCTAAATTCTATGCTAATTCCATTGTCAAGGGGTGCCTCTGCGGATGTGTATTCTTTAACTTAGCCATTTCAATGCTAAATTCTATGCTAATTCCTTTGTCAAGGGGTGCCTCTGCGGATGTGTATGCTTTAACTTTTAACATAGCTATTTCTGTGACCAGTCACAAGCTAATCACTCAGCCATTTCAATGCTAAATTCTATGCTAATTCCATTGTCAAGGGATGCCTCTGCGGATGTGTATGCTTTAACTTAGCTATTTCAATGCTAAATTCTATGCTAATTCCATTGTCAAAGGGTGCCTCTGCGGATGTGTATGCTTTAACTTAGCTATTTCAATGCTAAATTCTATGCTAATTCCATTGTCAAGGGATGCCTCTGCGGATGTGTATGCTTTAACTTAGCTATTTCAATGCTAAATTCTATGCTAATTCCATTGTCAAAGGGTGCCTCTGCGGATGTGTATGCTTTAACTTAGCTATTTCAATGCTAAATTCTATGCTAATTCCATTGTCAAGGGGTGCCTCTGCGGATGTGTATGCTTTAACTTAGCCATTTCAATGCTAAATTCTATGCTAATTCCTTTGTCAAGGGGTGCCTCTGCGGATGTGTATGCTTTAACTTTTAACATAGCTATTTCTGTGACCAGTCACAAGCTAATCACTCAGCCATTTCAATGCTAAATTCTATGCTAATTCCATTGTCAAGGGATGCCTCTGCGGATGTGTATGCTTTAACTTAGCTATTTCAATGCTAAATTCTATGCTAATTCCATTGTCAAGGGGTGCCTCTGCGGATGTGTATGCTTTAACTTAGCTATTTCAATGCTAAATTCTATGCTAATTCCTTTGTCAAGGGGTGCCTCTGCGGATGTGTATGCTTTAACTTTTAACATAGCTATTTCTGTGACCAGTTACAAGCTAATCACTCAGCTATTTCAATGCTAAATTCTATGCTAATTCCGTTGTCAAGGGGTGCCTCTGCGGATGTGTATGCTTTAACTTAGCTATTTCAATGCTAAATTCTATGCTAATTCCATTGTCAAGGGGTGCCTCTGCGGATGTGTATGCTTTAACTTAGCTATTTCAATGCTAAATTCTATGCTAATTCCTTTGTCAAGGGGTGCCTCTGCGGATGTGTATGCTTTAACTTTTAACATAGCTATTTCTGTGACCAGTCACAAGCTAATCACTCAGCCATTTCAATGCTAAATTCTATGCTAATTCCATTGTCAAGGGATGCCTCTGCGGATGTGTATGCTTTAACTTAGCTATTTCAATGCTAAATTCTATGCTAATTCCATTGTCAAGGGGTGCCTCTGCGGATGTGTATGCTTTAACTTAGCTATTTCAATGCAAAATTCTATGCTAATTCCTTTGTCAAGGGGTGCCTCTGCGGATGTGTATGCTTTAACTTTTAACATAGCTATTTCTTTGACCAGTTACAAGCTAATCACTCAGCTATTTCAATGCTAAATTCTATGCTAATTCCTTTGTCAAGGGGTGCCTCTGCAGATGTGTATGCTTTAACTTAGCTAATTCAATGCTAAATTCTATGCTAATTCCATTGTCAAGGGGTGCCTCTGCGGATGTGTATGCTTTAACTTAGCTATTTCAATGCAAAATTCTATGCTAATTCCTTTGTCAAGGGGTGCCTCTGCGGATGTGTATGCTTTAACTTTTAACATAGCTATTTCTGTGACCAGTTACAAGCTAATCACTCAGCTATTTCAATGCTAAATTCTATGCTAATTCCTTTGTCAAGGGGTGCCTCTGCAGATGTGTATGCTTTAACTTAGCTATTTCAATGCTAAATTCTATGCTAATTCCATTGTCAAGGGGTGCCTCTGCGGATGTGTATACTTTAACTTAGCTATTTCAATGCTAAATTCTATGCTAATTCCTTTGTCAAGGGGTGCCTCTGCGGATGTGTATGCTTTAACTTTTAACATAGCTATTTCTGTGACCAGTTACAAGCTAATCACTCAGCTATTTCAATGCTAAATTCTATGCTAATTCCATTGTCAAGGGATGCCTCTGCGGATGTGTATGCTTTAACTTAGCTATTTCAATGCTAAATTCTATGCTAATTCCATTGTCAAGGGGTGCCTCTGCGGATGTGTATGCTTTAACTTAGCTATTTCAATGCTAAATTCTATGCTAATTCCATTGTCAAGGGGTGCCTCTGCGGATGTGTATTCTTTAACTTAGCCATTTCAATGCTAAATTCTATGCTAATTCCTTTGTCAAGGGGTGCCTCTGCGGATGTGTATGCTTTAACTTTTAACATAGCTATTTCTGTGACCAGTCACAAGCTAATCACTCAGCCATTTCAATGCTAAATTCTATGCTAATTGCATTGTCAAGGAATGCCTCTGCGGATGTGTATGCTTTAACTTAGCTATTTCAATGCTAAATTCTATGCTAATTCCATTGTCAAGGGGTGCCTCTGCGGATGTGTATGCTTTAACTTAGCTATTTCAATGCTAAATTCTATGCTAATTCCTTTGTCAAGGGGTGCCTCTGCGGATGTGTATGCTTTAACTTTTAACATAACTATTTCTGTGACCAGTCACAAGCTAATCACTCAGCCATTTCAATGCTAAATTCTATGCTAATTCCATTGTCAAGGGATGCCTCTGCGGATGTGTATGCTTTAACTTAGCTATTTCAATGCTAAATTCTATGCTAATTCCATTGTCAAAGGGTGCCTCTGCGGATGTGTATGCTTTAACTTAGCTATTTCAATGCTAAATTCTATGCTAATTCCATTGTCAAGGGGTGCCTCTGCGGATGTGTATGCTTTAACTTAGCTATTTCAATGCTAAATTCTATGCTAATTCCATTGTCAAGGGGTGCCTCTGCGGATGTGTATTCTTTAACTTAGCCATTTCAATGCTAAATTCTATGCTAATTCCTTTGTCAAGGGGTGCCTCTGCGGATGTGTATGCTTTAACTTTTAACATAGCTATTTCTGTGACCAGTCACAAGCTAATCACTCAGCCATTTCAATGCTAAATTCTATGCTAATTGCATTGTCAAGGAATGCCTCTGCGGATGTGTATGCTTTAACTTAGCTATTTCAATGCTAAATTCTATGCTAATTCCATTGTCAAGGGGTGCCTCTGCGGATGTGTATGCTTTAACTTAGCTATTTCAATGCTAAATTCTATGCTAATTCCTTTGTCAAGGGGTGCCTCTGCGGATGTGTATGCTTTAACTTTTAACATAACTATTTCTGTGACCAGTCACAAGCTAATCACTCAGCCATTTCAATGCTAAATTCTATGCTAATTCCATTGTCAAGGGATGCCTCTGCGGATGTGTATGCTTTAACTTAGCTATTTCAATGCTAAATTCTATGCTAATTCCATTGTCAAAGGGTGCCTCTGCGGATGTGTATGCTTTAACTTAGCTATTTCAATGCTAAATTCTATGCTAATTCCATTGTCAAGGGGTGCCTCTGCGGATGTGTATGCTTTAACTTAGCCATTTCAATGCTAAATTCTATGCTAATTCCTTTGTCAAGGGGTGCCTCTGCGGATGTGTATGCTTTAACTTTTAACATAGCTATTTCTGTGACCAGTCACAACTAATCACTCAGCCATTTCAATGCTAAATTCTATGCTAATTCCATTGTCAAGGGATGCCTCTGCGGATGTGTATGCTTTAACTTAGCTATTTCAATGCTAAATTCTATGCTAATTCCATTGTCAAAGGGTGCCTCTGCGGATGTGTATGCTTTAACTTAGCTATTTCAATGCTAAATTCTATGCTAATTCCATTGTCAAGGGGTGCCTCTGCGGATGTGTATGCTTTAACTTAGCTATTTCAATGCTAAATTCTATGCTAATTCCATTGTCAAGGGGTGCCTCTGCGGATGTGTATGCTTTAACTTAGCCATTTCAATGCTAAATTCTATGCTAATTCCTTTGTCAAGGGGTGCCTCTGCGGATGTGTATGCTTTAACTTTTAACATAGCTATTTCTGTGACCAGTCACAAGCTAATCACTCAGCCATTTCAATGCTAAATTCTATGCTAATTCCATTGTCAAGGGATGCCTCTGCGGATGTGTATGCTTTAACTTAGCTATTTCAATGCTAAATTCTATGCTAATTCCATTGTCAAGGGGTGCCTCTGCGGATGTGTATGCTTTAACTTAGCTATTTCAATGCTAAATTCTATGCTAATTCCTTTGTCAAGGGGTGCCTCTGCGGATGTGTATGCTTTAACTTTTAACATAGCTATTTCTGTGACCAGTTACAAGCTAATCACTCAGCTATTTCAATGCTAAATTCTATGCTAATTCCGTTGTCAAGGGGTGCCTCTGCGGATGTGTATGCTTTAACTTAGCTATTTCAATGCTAAATTCTATGCTAATTCCATTGTCAAGGGGTGCCTCTGCGGATGTGTATGCTTTAACTTAGCTATTTCAATGCTAAATTCTATGCTAATTCCTTTGTCAAGGGGTGCCTCTGCGGATGTGTATGCTTTAACTTTTAACATAGCTATTTCTGTGACCAGTCACAAGCTAATCACTCAGCCATTTCAATGCTAAATTCTATGCTAATTCCATTGTCAAGGGATGCCTCTGCGGATGTGTATGCTTTAACTTAGCTATTTCAATGCTAAATTCTATGCTAATTCCATTGTCAAGGGGTGCCTCTGCGGATGTGTATGCTTTAACTTAGCTATTTCAATGCAAAATTCTATGCTAATTCCTTTGTCAAGGGGTGCCTCTGCGGATGTGTATGCTTTAACTTTTAACATAGCTATTTCTTTGACCAGTTACAAGCTAATCACTCAGCTATTTCAATGCTAAATTCTATGCTAATTCCTTTGTCAAGGGGTGCCTCTGCAGATGTGTATGCTTTAACTTAGCTAATTCAATGCTAAATTCTATGCTAATTCCATTGTCAAGGGGTGCCTCTGCGGATGTGTATGCTTTAACTTAGCTATTTCAATGCAAAATTCTATGCTAATTCCTTTGTCAAGGGGTGCCTCTGCGGATGTGTATGCTTTAACTTTTAACATAGCTATTTCTGTGACCAGTTACAAGCTAATCACTCAGCTATTTCAATGCTAAATTCTATGCTAATTCCTTTGTCAAGGGGTGCCTCTGCAGATGTGTATGCTTTAACTTAGCTATTTCAATGCTAAATTCTATGCTAATTCCATTGTCAAGGGGTGCCTCTGCGGATGTGTATTCTTTAACTTAGCCATTTCAATGCTAAATTCTATGCTAATTCCTTTGTCAAGGGGTGCCTCTGCGGATGTGTATGCTTTAACTTTTAACATAGCTATTTCTGTGACCAGTCACAAGCTAATCACTCAGCCATTTCAATGCTAAATTCTATGCTAATTGCATTGTCAAGGAATGCCTCTGCGGATGTGTATGCTTTAACTTAGCTATTTCAATGCTAAATTCTATGCTAATTCCATTGTCAAGGGGTGCCTCTGCGGATGTGTATGCTTTAACTTAGCTATTTCAATGCTAAATTCTATGCTAATTCCATTGTCAAGGGGTGCCTCTGCGGATGTGTATGCTTTAACTTAGCTATTTCAATGCTAAATTCTATGCTAATTCCATTGTCAAGGGGTGCCTCTGCGGATGTGTATTCTTTAACTTAGCCATTTCAATGCTAAATTCTATGCTAATTCCTTTGTCAAGGGGTGCCTCTGCGGATGTGTATGCTTTAACTTTTAACATAGCTATTTCTGTGACCAGTCACAAGCTAATCACTCAGCCATTTCAATGCTAAATTCTATGCTAATTGCATTGTCAAGGAATGCCTCTGCGGATGTGTATGCTTTAACTTAGCTATTTCAATGCTAAATTCTATGCTAATTCCATTGTCAAGGGGTGCCTCTGCGGATGTGTATGCTTTAACTTAGCTATTTCAATGCTAAATTCTATGCTAATTCCTTTGTCAAGGGGTGCCTCTGCGGATGTGTATGCTTTAACTTTTAACATAACTATTTCTGTGACCAGTCACAAGCTAATCACTCAGCCATTTCAATGCTAAATTCTATGCTAATTCCATTGTCAAGGGATGCCTCTGCGGATGTGTATGCTTTAACTTAGCTATTTCAATGCTAAATTCTATGCTAATTCCATTGTCAAAGGGTGCCTCTGCGGATCTGTATGCTTTAACTTAGCTATTTCAATGCTAAATTCTATGCTAATTCCATTGTCAAGGGGTGCCTCTGCGGATGTGTATGCTTTAACTTAGCCATTTCAATGCTAAATTCTATGCTAATTCCTTTGTCAAGGGATGCCTCTGCGGATGTGTATGCTTTAACTTTTAACATAGCTATTTCTGTGACCAGTCACAAGCTAATCACTCAGCCATTTCAATGCTAAATTCTATGCTAATTCCATTGTCAATGGATGCCTCTTCGGATGTGTATGCTTTAACTTAGCTATTTCAATGCTAAATTCTATGCTAATTCCATTGTCAAGGGGTGCCTCTGTGGATGTGTATGCTTTAACTTAGCTATTTCAATGCTAAATTCTATGCTAATTCCTTTGTCAAGGGGTGCCTCTGCGGATGTGTATGCTTTAACTTTTAACATAGCTATTTCTGTGACCAGTTACAAGCTAATCACTCAGCTATTTCAATGCTAAATTCTATGCTAATTCCGTTGTCAAGGGGTGCCTCTGCGGATGTGTATGCTTTAACTTAGCTATTTCAATGCTAAATTCTATGCTAATTCCATTGTCAAGGGGTGCCTCTGCGGATGTGTATGCTTTAACTTAGCTATTTCAATGCTAAATTCTATGCTAATTCCTTTGTCAAGGGGTGCCTCTGCGGATGTGTATGCTTTAACTTTTAACATAGCTATTTCTGTGACCAGTTACAAGCTAATCACTCAGCTATTTCAATGCTAAATTCTATGCTAATTCCTTTGTCAAGGGGTGCCTCTGCAGATGTGTATGCTTTAACTTAGCTATTTCAATGCTAAATTCTATGCTAATTCCATTGTCAAGGGGTGCCTCTGCGGATGTGTATACTTTAACTTAGCTATTTCAATGCTAAATTCTATGCTAATTCCTTTGTCAAGGGGTGCCTCTGCGGATGTGTATGCTTTAACTTTTAACATAGCTATTTCTGTGACCAGTTACAAGCTAATCACTCAGCTATTTCAATGCTAAATTCTATGCTAATTCCATTGTCAAGGGATGCCTCTGCGGATGTGTATGCTTTAACTTAGCTATTTCAATGCTAAATTCTATGCTAATTCCATTGCCAAGGGGTGCCTCTGCGGATGTGTATGCTTTAACTTAGCTATTTCAATGCTAAATTCTATGCTAATTCCTTTGTCAAGGGGTGCCTCTGCGGATGTGTATGCTTTAACTTAGCTATTTCAATGCTAAATTCTATGCTAATTCCATTGTCAAGGGGTGCCTCTGCGGATGTGTATGCTTTAACTTAGCTATTTCAATGCTAAATTCTATGCTAATTCCTTTGTCAAGGGGTGCCTCTGCGGATGTGTATGCTTTAACTTAGCTATTTCAATGCTAAATTCTATGCTAATTCCTTTGTCAAGGGGTGCCTCTGCGGATGTGTATGCTTTAACTTTAGCTATTTCAATGCTAAATTCTATGCTAATTCCTTTGTCAAGGGATGCCTCTGCTGATGTGTATGCCTTAACTTAGCTATTTCAATGCTAAATTCTATGCTAATTCCATTGTCAAGGGGTGCCTCTGCGGATGTGTATGCTTTAACTTAGCTATTTCAATGCTAAATTCTATCCTAATTCCTTTGTCAAGGGGTGCCTCTGCAGATGTGTATGCTTTAACTTTTAACATAGCTATTTCTGTGACCAGTCACAAGCTAATCACTCAGCCATTTCAATGCTAAATTATATGCTAATTCCTTTGTCAAGGCGCTTTGTTTCCTCTCACACAGCTTAAAGGTCGTGATCTGAACGTGGCTCTTTCACTCCAGCGCTGTCCTACCAGACAGTCTCGTCCCTTCACCTGATGAAGGCCGCTTGTGTTGTGGCCGAAACGTCGTGATAATATTATTGTGTTATTTTATTGTATCAATTTATTATTTTATTCTCATTCTACGTGACTTTACCGAAAGAACCAAAGAAGAAAAAAACTGACACCTTTTGCAAGGAATCATGTTTACATTAACCACAATACTTGCAGTCAAATGCAAACAAAAAAACAATTTTTGCGTTGTCCTTGAAGCTCATTGGTCCACACCAGAGACAGCTTTTCTTAGTGTGTTCGACCAGATGACGGCAAAAGGTGCACATTTGGTGTCGGTTTTGTTGCCAGAAAAAAGGGGAAAAACCCTATCAGTATATGTTGGTACTGGCGAAGGAAGCCCCGTGAAATTATCATTTTTGTAAGAATCATTACGGAACTTGAAGTGCTCATTAACCTAAAAATGCCGACGCACACAGTCAAATTAATTCACTCGTGTGGATGCATATATATAACGCGTACATATAAAATGAAAAAATCCATGAATTGTAACAAAAAATATAATTACCACTCCTAACGAAACAAGGACATTTACTTAAAAAAACAACCTTCCTCTGTCTGTCTCTCTCTCTCTCTCCCTCTCTCTTTGTCTAGAACATTTTTTTTCTGGAAGGTTGACACTGATGGCTGCTCTGTGCTGCTTGCAGTGTTCAGGGGCCTGCTCAAGGCGCGGCTCCGGCTGGAGCACGCCACGTACCACACACACGTGTCGGTGATGTGCAGCGCGTCTTCCTCGAACGCTGGGGAGCCGGACAAGCCCCTCTCTGTACCAGCGTGGACGGCACCACTCACGTGTTCACCTTCTGAAGCGCTCGCTCGTCACCGTGGCGTGCGCGATGATCATCACCACCACCACCACAACCACCAACACCACCACCACCACAACCACCAACACCACCACCACCACAACCACCAACACCACCACTATCACCACCATCACCACCACCATCACCACCACAACCACCAACACCACCACAACCACCACCACAACCACCAACACCACGACCACCACAACCACCACCATCACCACCATCACCACCACCACAACCACCACCATCACCACCACCACCACAACCACCACCACCACCACCACAACCACCACGTGACTTTTCTTTCGTGTTGTGCGCGGTGCATTTTAGCGCCGCAGCGCGTGGATTTATAGCGATTGTTTGATTTGTGTTGCTGGTGACTTCGTGTGCTTCGTATCGGAATCGCCTCCGGTGCCGGAGGCAAATTAAAGTTTAAAAAGTAAAAACAAAAAGTCTTCTCTCTTTCTCCCCTAACAATGCTGAAGAGGCACGTGATAATATCGCCACCATCCCCCACCACCATCACCCCCCACCACCACCACCCTCCCCCACCCACCACCACCCCCCACACCCCCCCGTTTCCGCGTAATGAAACCGCCAATGCGAGCTAGCATCCGACTTAATCAAAGCGCTAATTGCAGCTTGACAAATTGTTAATTAAGCTCGGCATTAATTTTTGTAACTTTTTATTTGGGGGGGGAGGGGCAGGGTGGGGGGAGCAGACAAGACAAAGAACCGCCGATTGAAGCGACGACCTAAAAAAAGTAAAATTTGGTTTTATTATTAAAATGTATTCGTGGAGGTAATGTTGGAGTCCACCCTGCAAGCGTCTGGACAATTTGGAGCTGTTTTGCGCGTTAAGACACCGGTCGGCAATCGTCCCCAAATCGCGACCGACCACCCACCAACCCATCCACCAACCCAGGCACAAACCCACCCACGCGCCCACCAACCCACGTAGCCACCCACCAACCCACACACCAACAAACCCAACAAGCCACCCACAAACCCACCCACCAACCCACGCACCCACCCACCAACCCACGCACCCACCAACCCACGCACCCACCCACCAACCCACGCACCCACCAACCAACGCACCCACCCACCAACCCACGCACCCACCAACCCACGCACCAACAAACCCACCAAGCCACCCACCCACCAACCCACGCACCCACCCACCAACCCACGCACCCACCAACCAACGCACCCACCAACCCACCCACCAACCCACGCACTCACCAACCCACTCACCAACCCACGCACCCACCAACCCACGCACCAACCCACGCACCCACCAACCCACGCACCCACCAACCCACGCACCAACCCACGCACCCACCAACCCACCCACACACCAACCCACGCACCCACCAACCCACGCACCAACCCACGCACCCACCAACCCACGCACCCACCAACCCACCCACTCAACAACCCACCCACCCTACCACACGACCAACCAAACAACCCCACCAACCATACCACCAACCGCCCACCAACCCACTCACGCTCCCCACCATTAAATGTTGAATGATTTAATCTCGGGGACGCCCATTAAAATGTTTGTGTAAAAATAAATAAATAAATATCGGACACTTTTGAGGAGCGATTTTAAATGTTATTCTGCTCCGTATGTTTATTTTTATTTAAAGAAATATCCCCCCCCCCATCCCCCGCACCCACAAACACGTCCACTCACCAGCTCTCAGCCTTCCCACTAAAACTCGTCCCACCAATTTTACGCTCATCAACAATTTTCGCCTCCGATGTATGTCATCGCATTTCTTGTTGAGATTACTTAAATTTGTATTTTTAAGGGGATTTTTTTTTTCTTCTTGGACTTTACATTAAATTGTTTATTTTTTTTTGTAAAGCGCTTCGAAAAAATATTAATCATGCCATTTCCCTCTTCACATCTCCCCCCCCCCCATACGCCCCACCCCCTCCAGCTTACAATGAATTCCGCTTGATTAATGAATCACGGGGAAATTTTGACTTTCAATTTAAAACAATTTACTTCACGGAGACGCTGATGTATTAATTGTGTTTCCACACATTTCGCAAGTCGTCATCCATTATAAACACCGTCATTAATGTTCGTTTAAATGTATCTACTCAAAGTTTCCCACAACCCCCCTCCCCCCCCACCGACGATCCCAGCCCTGACGATGCCTGCTGCTGTATATTTGGAGTTTGAGTGTCTCTCTCTCTCATCATCATCATCATCACGGTGTCTAGGAGATGTTAACTACCTCGACTGGTACGCAGGAGGTCGTGGGCTCGATTCCAACCTTGACGCCTGCTGCTGTATAATTGGAGTTTGCGTGTCACTCTCATCATCATCATCATCATCACGGTGGCTAGGAGATGTTAACTACCTCCCCCGGTATACAGGAGTTCGTGGGTTCGATCCCGACCTTCGCGCCTGCTGCTGTATATATATACAGTATTTGGAGTTTGCGTGTCTCTCTCTCTCTCCATGGTCACGTGGATTTTTCTCCGGGTCCACCGTTTACCCACCCCCCACCCCACCCCTTCCACATTCGGACTCAACATCACCACGCGTTGAGAGTTCTTTGGCTGCTGCTGCTCGTGCTGTTGAACGTGTGCACGTGGTGATGACGATGACGATTTGCCCAAACTTCGTTCAGCTGCTCGCGTTTGTGATAGCCAGGACGCTGGTGAAACAGGAGCTAGGTAGCAACTCAATTGTGCCGAAGCTGGTAAGATAAAGATAATATGTATTCATGTTTCTTTCGGTAGAGTCACGTAGATAGAAAATAAAATGAAAAAAAAGATTAAATAAAGTAAATGTTAAACATTTTTTTAAAGCTTTCGTGACTGCAGGGATTCATATTCTTGGTTATTTCGGTAAAGTCACGTAGAAGGGAAACAATAAAATAATAAAAAATATAATATTCTCACGACGTTTCGACTGCAACACAAGCAATCATCATCAGGTGTGAAAACCACAGTAAGAAAAATTGAAAAAAGTGGCGGGTTTTTTTTTTACGTTAGCACCACGGAGAGCGATTTGGCAGTTATTCAGATGGACGAGTCCATCTATGTTCGGAAAAGAGGAGGGGGGGGGGCAGACGAAAATAATGGATGCGGTCTGAAAGCCACTGGTAAGCGTGAACAATCAATTAAGACCCGAAATGGTTTATCAAATCCTTCCAATGATTGCTAAGCCAGAATCCATCTTCTCGGTTGAAATTGTCTCCGTGTTTGTATATGTGGATAGCCTCATGAACGAATCTCTCATGGTAGCCAGATGGCTTGCAGATAACCTCTGTCTTGGAGAAGTCAATTAATGAATCAAGAGGAAATTTTAAATATTTTTTTCTCATTTTTTATTAGAAATTTCACGTTATGATTGTTTTTATTATTATTTTTTATTTACGTGACTTTACCGAAACAATCTCGATTTGAAGCTTCCGTGGCTTGGAGGAATCCATCATACTCTGTGGTTCTTTCGGTAAAGTCACGTGGGTTAGAACATTAACAGGTCACGACGTTTCGATCGCAACGCAAGCGGCCGTCATCAGGCGAGAGACAGACACAGCAGGAGAACTGCTGACGAACGAACCCGGCATACGAATTCCCGCGGCCACGAAAGTTTTAAGTCGAAATATAAAGGAATGTAAGTTGAGCAGTTAAGTTTAAGTGCCCGCGAATCAAAGAAAACAACCGTGCTCCCAGTCATCACGACCTTCAAATCCACCACCTCTCGTCACTGCTTGAAGGCCAAGCCGAGGCACCTTTTTGGAACCCATGCGCTTAGAACCTTCAACGATGGCGAGTTCAACCTCCCCCGATGGCGCTTGGAGAGGGCCGAATGGAGTGCGAAACTAACTCAGAAAACTGAACGGACGCTCCCTTTACATTCTTAGCTCTTTCGGTAAAGTCACGTTGAAGGGAAACAATAATATATATATATAAAATATATATAAAACAATGAAACAAAAATTCTCACGACGTTTCGACCGTAACACAAACGGTCAACATCAGGTGTGAAAACCAACGGCAAGAAAATAATGGATGCCGTTGGTTTTCACGCCTGATGATGACCGTTTGTGTTATGGAATTTTTTTTATTGTTTTATATGTATTTTATTATTTTATTGTTTCCCTTCAACGTGACTTTACCGAAAGAGCTAAGAATATGAATTACTGCAGTCACGAAAGCTTTAAATAAAAATTTGGACGCTCTCTTTGTTTGTGAAAGGGTTCAACGCAGAAGATCCCCCCTCGGGGTTTTTTGAATCTTTCACGAAGCTCAACAAGTCCACCCCTAAACGGCACCCACTGCACAAACCATGGCAGCAGCAGATGCAGCATAAAGTGAAAATTAATTAAACAAAAACTCTCCAGCAGCGGTGGTGGTGGTGGTGTTGGTGGTGGTGTTGGTAGTGGTGGTGTTGGTGGTGGTGGTGTTGGTGGTGGTGGTGGTGTTGATGGTGGTGGTGGTGGTGGTGTTGATGGTGTTGGTGGTGGTGGTGTTGGTGGTGGTGGTGTTGGTGGTGGTGTTGATGGTGGTGGTGGTGGTGTTGGTGGTGGTGTTGGTGGTGGTGGTGATGGTGTTGGTGGTGGTGTTGGTGTTGGTGGTGGTGGTGTTGGTGTTGATGTTGGTGGTGTTGGTGGTGTTGGTGGTGGTGGTGGTGTTGGTGGTTCGGCCTTCATAGGTGCTCGCTAACAGCACTTGCCCCTACAGTCTGTTAAGGCTATATGGGGGATCTTTGTTGGTGGTGGTGTTTGTGGTGGTGTTGGTAGTGGTGGTTTTGGTGGTGGTGTTGGTGGTGGTGTTAGTGTTGGTGGTGGTGTTGGTGGTGGTGGTGTTGGTGGTGGTGGTGTTGGTGGTGGTGGTGTTGGTGGTGGTGTTGGTGGTGGTGGTGTTGGTGGTGGTGCGACTGTAGTCATCCAGACACCAGAGATCGTCGTGCAGGACGGAGCGACGCAACGCACCGGTGCACAAAATACGAAGAAGGAGACATCACAGCGATGATGATCCACTACTCTGCTAATGTTTCTGGGCTCGACCACCTGATTGCGACATCAGTGTAGCCGTTGCTCTGCATCATCATCATCAGCAGCCGTATGACAAGAACAATTAATTCCGGCTGCCGACTGATGATGCTGGTTGTTGTCGTAGTTGTTGTGATTTGGGTTCGATATTCCAACACACGGTCGGCTAGTGCTGTCCCAGGGCGACTAATTGACCACGTTTTGTTTACGTGACAAAGATCACCATTTGGCTGTGTCGGGCGGGTTAGCGGGTTAATATATTTACGTACGCGATCTAACCCCGCCCCCCCCCCCAAAAAAAAACCCTCCTTGATGGATGATATTGATCGCGAAAAGCCTACGTGTTAAACTCTATTATATGCATAATATTTGGCTCGCAAAAGTACCACGACTACCACGACTGCGACTTGTTGACCAAAGTTCCACCGCTCCCCAAAAAAAAATATTCCACACCGCATTTACCCCAAATCTCCACACCCCCCCACCCCCCACCCCCATCCCACCCCTAGCCGATCCTCCCTCCGCCCCTCTCGTCTCCATCCCCACTCTGCTGGCCTCCCGCAGTCTCGCGGTAATAGCCCTGAAGCCAATTAAACTACAGGCTAGGCCCCATTTAATATTTATTGGCCAACGCCACGCTTGCGCGAATGTGCCAGCCAGCCAGCCAGCCCGTCGGCCTGGGCCCGTTCTGTCTGGACGCTTTATATATCATCATCATTATTATTATCACGGCGGCAGGAGCAGCAGCAGCAGCAGCAAATAACTCTCTCTATCGTATCTATGTGTACGTATTTTGAACTTTGTGGGTGGGTTGGTTGGTGGGTGGGTTGGTTGGTGGGTTGGTTGGTGGGTGGGTTGGTTGGTGCTTTGGTGGGTGGGTGGGTTGGTGCTTTGGTGGGTGGGTTGGTGCTTTGGTGGGTGGGTTGGTGGATCGGTTGGTTAGTTGGTGGGTGGGTTGGTTAGTGGGTGGGTTGGTGGTAGGGTGAGTGAGTTGGTGGGTGGGTTGGTTAGTGGGTGGGTGGGTTGGTGGTAGGGTGAGTGGGTTGATGGGTGGGTTGGTTGGTTGTTGCGTTGGTTAGTGGGTGGGTTTGGGGTAGGATGGGTAGGTGGGTTGGTCGGTGCTTTGGTGGGTGGGTGGGTGGATTGGAGGTAGGGTGGGTTGGTTGGTGGGTTGGTTGGTGGGCAGGTTGGTTGGTGCGTTGGTTAGTGGTTGGGTGGGTGGGTTTGTTGGTGCGTTGGTTAGTGGGTGGGTGGGTTGGTGCTAGGGTGGGTGGGTTTGTTGGTGCGTTGGTTGGATCAGTGGGTGGGTTAGTTGTATTTATGTTAAACCTTTATTCGCACCGTACGTAGCCAACCGTGCTAATCAGAGGTGGGGGTGGGTGAGGGGGTGGAAGGACAACAAGCTAAACACAACAACAACAACAACAACACGCAGTTGTAAAGAAATGAGTTTCCAAACTCGATGATTTCAAAGTACAAAGATCTCAATGGCTTCCTAATATCGGAAGGGGAGAGCGTTCCAGACGGCCTCAGAAGCGCCACCTGAAGGCGCGCGATGCGGTAACCACCACCGCCTTTGTTAGGTGGCTGAGCCAAGAGTCGCTGCTGCTCCCTGCGAGGATGACCAATGATTATATTTTCATAGTGGCAAGGAAGGTCCCATGGTGTAGCTGCTCAGCCCGAGCTCCCAATGCCCTGCTAGTGGCATTGCACTTGTGCTGTTCGCCCGTTTGGCGTCCTCTGGTCTAACACCGGCGGTGAGACTGGGCCCTAAAGAAAGCTGTCTCCGGTGTGGACCAATCAGTTTCAAAGACGATGCCAGCATATGCTACTAGAGGATGTCTTTGGTTTGCATGTTCACCACAAGTATGCGTGTGTGGTTAATGCACTAGACGATTGCTTGCAAAAAGGTCTTCACTTTGGGTGTTTTAAACATCGTAACACAACTGTTTTTATTATGGACAGAAAGGAGTTCAACCAATTATGAAATTTTGGACACCGGCAACGGAGTTCCCATTGGTGTAGCTGCTTTAGCCCGAGCTCTCAATGTCCTGCTAGTGGCATTGTCCTTGTGCGGTTCGCCTGTTTGGCGTCCTCTGGTCTGACACCGGTGGTGAGACTGGGCCCTAAACAAAGCTGTCTCTGGTGTGGACCAATCAGTTTCAAAGACAATGCCATCATCTTATACGACCAGAGCGTGTTGTTTGTTTGCATATTCACCACACATACGTGCGTGGTTAATTCACTGTAGGATTCCTTTGCATAAAGGTTTCAGTTTGTTGTTTCGACATCTTAACACAAACACACTCTTTGGTGTTCTTCGTTCTTTCGGTAAAGTCACCACGTAGAAGGGAAACAATGAAATAATACAAATATAAAACAATAAGATTCTCGCGACGTTTCGACTGCAACACAAGCAATCATCATCAGTCGAAACGTCGTGAGAATATTATTGTTTGATATTTTTATTATTTTATTTGCTTCCCTTCTACGTGGTGACTTTACCGAAAGAACCAAGACTATGAATCCCTGCAGTCACGAAAGCTTTAAATCAAAATGTACACTCTTTGGTGCTTTCGGTAAGGTTACGTGGTCAGAAATAAAATAAAATTTAAACAAGTCACGACGTTTCGATTGCAACACAAGCGATCATAAGCAGGTGGGAAAGCCACAGCAGAAATCGTGATTTGTCATGATTTGTTTTAATTTTGTTTTCTAAGCCACGTGGTGGCTTTACCGAGAGAACCAAAGAGTATGGATTCCAGCAGTCACGAATGCTTCAAATTGAGATTGACACAACTCTTTCATTGCCACAAAGGGTAAAAACAACGCTTATATTTTGATGCTGGCATTAAAGGTTTCGTGGTGAAATAAAGTTCAACAAAGATCCCCCGTATAGCCTGTAACAGACTGTAGGGGCAAGTGCTGTTAGCGAGCACCTATGAAGGCCGGCACGGCACACGAGGGGGTGGGTGGCCAGCACTACGCCCGACTGCCTTTGTCTCCCCAGTGACGATATTTACACACCGCACCAGGTACTCATTTGAGGCTGAGTCGACCTAGGGGAGGCCCAGGACCGCTGCAGATAAATCGTCACTGGTGTTGGCAGTGAGCGGGAATTGAACCCGGGTCGCCAGGTTCATAGAGCAGCGTAGCGCTAACGACTACACCACCGCTCCCCAGTTCAACACACACAGACACATGACACACACAGGTACACTCATACTCAGACACACACAGGTACAACAACAACAACAACCGCCATTCGCCACTAAGTGGCGGTGACATCACCACGACGCTTGTGCCAGGCCATGTGCACCTTGAGGCCACGTGAAGTGTCGAACCCCCGCTGGCAGGAGGTCACGGGGCAGACCCAAGTGACACGGGTCGACTGACTGAGATGACTGGATGATGCACCACCTGTGCCCCCTACTGTGCCAATCTGCTGTGCTTTAACCACCCGGCGTTCCGCTCGTTGTTGTGAGCGTCGCTCCTCCGCCCTCCGTTGTTGTTGGAGGGCGACTGCCTCCAACTGCCCAGTAGCGTCCTTCACGAGCCTCCTCCACAGAGGCCGATCTTGACACCGCTGGTACCAGTCATCGGCAAGTCCACTCAGCTCCACGTCCTCCTGTACCACGTCACTCCATCTCTTCTCTAGCCCGTGCCGCGCCCGTTTAGCCCCCTCGATCCGGCCGAAAAAAGCTGGGCATGCGGGCTACATTACCCAGCCAACGCAGCCTTGCCTGCCGGAGGAGCTCACCGATGGGACCGTGCCCAGATCTTTAAAGGATTTGTGAGCTCCTCAAACAATCCAGCCTGGTTAAACCCAGGATGGATCGTAGGCAGGCCAGCCTAAATGTTTCTAACCGGCGAAGATGTTCCATTAGGGGGGTCCACGTTTCGCAAGCGTAGAGAAGGGATGGAATGACCGTGGCCGAGAAGACGTGAAGCTTAGTGCGGAGTGACAGACCAGGTAGCTTCCACACAGCGTTACGCAACCAATGAAAAGATATTGCCGCTCGACTGATTCGGAGTGAGACCTCTGCTATTAAATTGGAGCCGGTCATGAGCACACTGCCCAGGAATGGGAAACTCTCCACTCTCTCCACAACTGCCCCATCACCGATTGGGAGTTGTGGGGGTGGAGTGTCCGATGGTACAAAATACCCAGGCAGGTGCTTAGTTTTGGTGGGGCTGATGGTAAGGCCCCATCTCTTAGTGGCACGCTCCAGTCTCAGCAGCAGCGTCTCCAACTCCTCCTCTGAATGAGCAGCTATTACCAAATCATCGGCATACATAACGTGGTTGAGCAATAGGGAGCCATCCCTTGACCGCACCCGGGCATCGATCAGCCTCCCATTATATCTGCACCATATGGAGATTCCCCCGGTGCAGCTATTGAAGGCTTCACGAACTTCGTGGTCAAAATAAACACACAGACACACACACACGCAGGTGTCTCTCCGCTCATATCTCACTCCCCCTCGCTCTGACCCAGTTCCCTCTCCGTCACCCCCAACACTTTCCCTGCCTCCTCCCTCTATCCTCTCCCTCACCCCGAAGCACATCCTCCCCACCTCCTCCCTCTGCTCCCTCCGTCAGCCCGAAACCTCACCTCCCCATGCCTCCCTTCCACACCTAACTCTCATTCCCTTTCCACTCTCCAATCCGATCTCCACTCTCCCTCTCTCCACTCTCCCTCCCTCGCTTCACTCTCCCTCCCTCTCCACTCTCCCTCCCTCTCTCCACTCTCCCTCCCTCTCCACTCTCCCTCCCTCTCTCCACTGTCCCTCCCTCTATCCACTCTCCCTCCCTCTCCACTCTCCCTCCCTCTCTCCACTCTCCCTCTCTCCACTCTCCCTCCCTCTCCACTCTCCCTCCCTCTCTCCACTCTCCCTCCATCTCTCCACTCTACCTCCCTCTCTCCACTCTCCCTCCCTCTCCACTCTCCCTCCCTCTCTCCACTCTCCCTCCCTCTCCACTCTCCCTCCCTCTCCACTCTCCCTCCCTCTCGCCACTCTCCCTCCCTCTCTCCACTCTCCCTCCCTCTCCACTCTCCCTCCCTCTCTCCACTCTCCCTCTCTCCACTCTCCCTCCCTCTCTCCACTCTCCCTCCCTCTCTCCACTCTCCCTCCCTCTCTCCACTCTCCCTCCCTCTATCCACTCTCCCTCCCTCTCTCCACTCTCCCTCCCTCTCTCCACTCTCCCTCCCTCTCTCCACTCTCCCTCCCTCTCGCCACTCTCCCTCCCTCTCTCCACTCTCCCTCCCTCTCTCCACTCTCCCTCCCTCTCTCCACTCTCCCTCCCTCTCTCCACTCTCCCTCCCTCGCTCCACTCTCCCTCCCTCTCTCCACTCTCCCTCCCTCTCTCCACTGTCCCTCCCTCTCCACTCTCCCTCCCTCTCTCCACTCTCCCTCCCTCTCTCCACTCTCCCTCCCTCTCTCCACTCTCCCTCCCTCTCTCCACTCTCCCTCCCTCTATCCACTCTCCCTCCCTCTCCACTCTCCCTCCCTCTCTCCACTCTCCCTCTCGTTGTAGTCGGCACTTTGTTCCGTTCATCATTTCGTTTTTTTGATGCTTTGCTTTATGTAACCCCCCCCCCCCCCTCTTTTAAATGAAAGACCCAACAAAATATTTTTTCTTCTTTTTTTTTTCTGCTCTCCTTACCCCCTTCCCTCTCTCTCTACCCCCCTCTCTGCCCCCCTCACTCTCTGCCCCCTCTCTTCCTACTCCTCTCTCTCGCTCTCTCTCATTCACTCTCTTTTTTATAACTACGACAAGTGCTGCATCTGCACGCAGCCCTTCCCACAGTCAAACGGCCTCCGACGGGTAGCTCACGATCTGCACGCACAGAGCTCTCTACCGTCATCTGCCACCGAGCACACGGCCTCCTCCAGCGCCCACTGCTCCTTGAAGGCCGGCATGGCGTGGGTCAGCCACGCACGGCGGAACTCCAGCCCACACACTCACCCTGGCTCCGACCAGAGCGTGGAAGATGCCCAGGCTGCTGGCCGGACGTTGCCCCTCCAGGGCCACCTTCCTCGCCCTGTACACGGCGAGCTTGGCGTAGCCGAAGAGCACGTTGACCGGCCCCTGAAGATGTTGGGGTCCGTCGCCCTTCGGGTATCTCTCCCTCTCTCTCCACTCTCTCCACTCTCTCCACTCTCCCTCCATCTCTCCCCACTCTTCTCACTCTCTCCCCACTCTCTAACCACTCTCTCCCCACTCTTCTCAATCTCTCCCCACTTTCTCCCCACTCTCTCCCCACTCTCCCCACTCTTCTCACTCTCTCCCCACTCTCTAACCACTCTCTCCCCACTCTCTCCCCACTCTCTCCCCACTCTCTCCCCACTCTCTCCCCACTCTTCTCAATCTCTCCCAACTCTCTCCCCACTCTCTCCCCACTCTCTCCCCACTCTTCTCAATCTCTCCCCACTCTCTCCCCACTCTCTCCCCACTCTCCCCACTCTTCTCAATCTCTGCCCACTCTCTCCCCACTCTCTCCCCACTCTCCCCACTCTTCTCACTCTCTCCCCATTCTCTCAGCACTCTCTCCCCACTCTCTCCCCACTCTTCTCAATCTCTCCCCACTTTCTCCCCACTTTCTCCCCACTCTCCCCACTCTTCTCACTCTCTCCCCACTCTCTAACTACTCTCTCCCCACTCTCTCCCCACTCTCTCCCCACTCTCTCCCCACTCTCTCCCCACTCTTCTCAATCTCTCCCAACTCTCTCCCCACTCTCTCCCCACTCTCTCCCCACTCTTCTCAATCTCTCCCCACTCTCTCCCCACTCTCTCCCCACTCTCCCCACTCTTCTCAATCTCTGCCCACTCTCTCCCCACTCTCTCCCCACTCTCCCCACTCTTCTCACTCTCTCCCCATTCTCTCAGCACTCTCTCCCCACTCTCTCCCCACTCTCTCCCCATTCTCCCCACTCTCTCCCCACTCTTCCCACTCTTCTCACTCTCTCCCCACTCTCTCCCCACTCTCTCCCCACTCTCTCCCACTCTTCTCACTCTCTCCCCACTCTCTCCCCACTCTCCCCACTATCTCCCCACTCTCTCCCACTCTTCTCACTCTCTCCCCACTCTCTCCCCACTCTCTCCCACTCTTCTCACTCACTCCTCACTCTCTCCCCACTCTCTCCCCACTCTCTCCCACACTCTCTCCCCACTCTCTCCCACTCTTCTCATTCTCTCCCCACTCTCTCCCCACTCTCTCCCCACTCTCTCCACTCTCTCCCCACTCTCTCCCCACTCTCCCCACTCTCTCCTCACTCTCCCCACTCTCTCCCCACTCTCTCCTCACTCTCCCCACTCTTCTCACTCTTTCCCTACTCTTCTCACTCTCTCCCCACTCTCCCCACTCTCTCCCCACTCTCTCCACTCTCTCCCGACTCTCTCCCACTCTTCTCACTCTCTCCCCACTCTCTCCTCACTCTCCCCACTCTCTCCCCACTCTCTCCCCACTCTCCCCACTCTTCTCACTCTTTCCCTACTCTTCTCACTCTCTCGCCACTCTCTCCCCACTCTCCCCACTCTCTCCCCACTCTCTCCCCACTCTCCCCACTCTTCTCACTCTTTCCCTACTCTTCTCACTCTCTCGCCACTCTCTCCCCACTCTCCCCACTCTCTCCCCACTCTCTCCCCACTCTCCCCACTCTTCTCACTCTTTCCCTACTCTTCTCACTCTCTCCCCACTCTCCCCCCACTCTCTCCCCACTCTCGACATCTCTAGCTCCCACGGCATCTCTGCTCCTGTGTATCTCACCCTCTCCATAACCCCATCTCTCATTCTCTCCCCCCGTGTCTGTGTGCCCCACAGACTCCCGTTCACCCTCTCTCTCTCTTTTATTTTGTACGCTCAGAGGAAACGAGAAGATGCTCGGTGTAGTCGGCACTTTGCTCCGTTCATCATTTCGGTTTTTTTTTCAATGCTTTTGCTTTATGTAAACCTCCCCCCCCCCCGCCCCCTCCTTTTTAAATGAAAGATTTCACAAAATATTTCACTCTCTGCTCTCCTCCTTCTTACCCCTTCCCTCTCTCTCTCTCTACCCCCCCTCTCTCTACCCCCCCCTTCTCTAACCCCTATCCCCCTCCTCTATGTCTATGTTCTCTCTCCTCTCCCCCTCTCTGCCTCCCCCCTCTCTCTCTCCTCTCTCTTTGCCCCCCCCCCCCATCTCTCTCCCCGTATCTGTGTGGCCACCTCCTCCCGTCCACCTGCAGCTATCCCACCCCCCACCCCCCGTATCCCCACAACGGTCTACGCCGTGTTTTGAATGATTTTGAGTAATTTGGCTGCTGCTATAAACGTCCACGTGGTGATGATGATGATGATGACGATGTTGATCACGACGATGATCATGACGATGATCATGACGATGATCGCGACGATGATCACGACGATGATCACGACGATCACGATGATGATCACGACAATGATCACGACGATCATCACAACGATGATCACGACGATGATCACGATGATGATCACGACGATGATGATCACGACGATGATGATGACGACGATGATCACGCTGATCACAACGATGATCACGACGATGATCATGACGATGATCGTGACGATGATCACGATGATCACGATAATGATCACGACGATGATCACGGCGATGATCACAACGATGATCACGACGATGGTCACGACGATGATGATCACGACGATGATGATCACGACGATGATTATCACGACGATGATGATCACGACGATGCTCACGACGATGATCACGATTATGATTACGACGATGATCGCGATGATGATGATAATGATGATGACGATGATCACGACGATGATCACGATGACGATGATCACGATGATGATGATGATGATCACAACGATGATCATGACGATGATGATGATGCTGCTGATAAGGCGACATCCTTAAGCTATCATTTGCGATGGCCAGTGACCGCATGTTGAAAATAAGTGAATAGTTCAGTGGCTAAGATGAACAAACAATAGTTTAGTTGTGTTTGTATATTAGTCATTTGTTTAGCTTTCATATAATGTGCAACTCCTATCGTCATTGTTGTTGTTTTTTACGTTCGAACCCGGCGCCCCTAACTGTGCATAAAGAGCTTCATAGCTCATCGGATTCCTCGTCCGAGTGTCAATAAATAATCTCGTCCCGTTCATCTGCAAGACGCAGGCAGGGATGGGTCGGGTGCTGGTTGGGGGGGGGTTCACGAAACCCACCTGAATAAATAAACGAAATATTTAAAAAATCAACAACAACAGAAATAATAATAACTAGAAGCAGCATTGGTAGCGAGCATGGTGGTGGTGGTGGGGGGGTTGTGCAAGAGAACACACGGACAAAGATCCCCCGTAAAAAAAAATTTGATTTAAAGCTTTCGTGACTGCAGGGATTCATATTCTTGGTTCTTTCGGTAAAGTCACCACCACGTAGAAGGGAAACAATAAAATAATAAAAAAATATAAAACAATAAAATTCTCACGACGTTTCGACTGCAACACAAGCAGCAATCATCATCAGGTGCGAAAACCACAGCAATATTTTTTTTATTGAAACGTCGTGAGAATTTTATTGTTTAATATATTTTTTAATTATTTGATTGTTTCCCTTCTACGTGGTGACTTGACCGAAAGAACCTAGAATATATATATCTCGTATAGCCTGTAACAGACTATCGGGGCAAGTGCTGTTTGGTAGCGAGAGAGTGGCAGCGTCCTATGAAGAGGCCGGCGGAGTGGCACACGGCGGGGTTGGAAGGCGTCCACCACGCTCGCCCACCTTCAACACTAAACTATCGTGCTGTATTTGTAGTAGCTGCTATATGTGTAGTAGCTACTACAATTGTAGTGCTATGGTAATAGAGCAAGTTAAGAAGGAGTATGTAGTAGCTACTACATACGTAGTAGTTACTATATATGTAGCAGCTACTACATATGTAGCAGCTGTAGTAGCTACGACAATTGTAGTACTATAGTAAGAGCAAGTGCAGAAGTAGTGGCTACTACATATGTAGTAGCTACTACATATGTAGTAGCTGTAGTAGCTACTACATATGTAGTACTATAGTAATAGAGGAAGTGCAGAAGTAGTAGTAGCTGTAGTAGCTACTACAATTGTAGTACTATAGTAATAGAGCAAGTGAAGGAGTACGTAGTAGCTACTACATATGTAGTAGTAGCTACTCCATATGTAGTAGCTGTAGTAGCTACAACAATTATAGTACTATAGTAATAGAGCAAGCGCAGAAGTAGTAGTAGCTACTACATATGTAGCAGCTACATATGTAGTAGCTACTACATATGTAGTAGCTGTAGTAGCTACTACATATGTAGTAGCTACGGGCCCCGGACTTTCAAGGGCTAAACGCTTTCAAGCTATCAATTGCAGTTTCAGTAATTCTGCACTTGCTATGTTACTATAGTACTATACCGCCCTTCAACTTTTACGAACGAGCGGGTGCTTAAGGTTAGCGATTTGTCGCATTATCCGGCTGTAGAGCAAATGAAAAAAAAAAAGTTACGATTACTTTACTATGCAAGTTTAAAAAAGAGAAAATGCGTGTGTTTTAATATTTACGTGCTATTTATTTATTTATTTATGGGGCCCCTTTATAATGTCACACGTGACAGGCTGCGCTTAGCTTCATCCGGCACTGATGAGGCTCACTGAGCCATCTAGCTCTCGTGGTCAGAAGCGACTGTCACAAATGATAGCTCCGCGAGGCACGCTTCATAATCATCATCATCTAAACTTTGAGGGACGTACTAAACTGCTAAACTAAACTAATCCCTCTAGCAGCGCTCCACTCCCCTACCCCCCCCTCTCCATCTCTCCCCCCTTGCTCCTCCTCCCCCACCTCTCTTACCTATAAAGCCTCTTGTTACAAGCAGACCAGTTCAGCAATTGATTTTTGCTGTGGTTGTCCCCACCTGATGACGGACGCTTGTGTTGCGCCCGAAACGTCGCGATTTAATTCATTTCATTTTCTACCTTACCTGCAAGTCACGGAAAAAACTTCAAATCTAGATTGCTAAATTATGTTTTAAACAAAAAAAATAATAATCTGTAACTGCTTCGGCACCATTGAGTTGCTACCTAGCTCCTGTTTCACCAGCGTCCTGGCTATCACAACCACGAGCAGCTGAAGGAAGTTTGCACAAATCGTCATCGCCATCACCACGTGCACACGTTCAGCAGCAGGAGCAGCAGCAGCCAAAGAACTCTAAACGCGTGGTGATGTTGAGTCCGAATGTGGAAGGGGTGGGGTGGGGGGTGGGTAAGCGGTGGACCAGGAGAAAAATCCACGTGACCATGGAGAGAGAGAGAGAGACACGCAAACTCCAAATAAATATACAGCAGCAGGCGTCAAGGTCGGGATCGAACCCACGACCTCCTGTATACCAGGCGAAGTAGTTAATATCTCCTAGCCACCGTGATGATGAGAATGAGAGAGACACGCAAACTACAAATATGCAGCAGCAGGCGTCAAGGTCGGGATCGAACCCACGACCTTCTGTGTACCAGGCGAGGTAGTTAACATCTCCTAGCCACCGTGATGATGATGATGATGAAAGAGAGAGAGAGAGACACGCAAACTCCAAATACTGTATATATATACAGCACCAGGCGCGAAGGTCGGGATCGAACGCACGACCTCCTGTGTACCAGGCGAGGTAGTTAACATCTCCTAGCCACCGTGATGATGATGAGAATGAGAGAGACACGCAAACTCCAAATATACAGCAGGAGGCGTCAGGGTGAGAGCTGGGAATATTCTGTGCATGGATGGAAAGACGAGGGGGGGGGGGAGGATCGATACAGGGTGGATGGAAACAGCCTCATTGGAAGGGCCTCGATCTAGCAGTGGATAGATGATTATGAAGACGACGATGATTAGTATCGTCATCAAGGACGATCGCTAATGGAAAAGCATCGCGAGGAAAAAACATATTTATTTATTTTGTTGTAGTAGGAACATCATACCACATTTGTCACGCGCGCATGCACACACCAACAACAAAAACAAAGATCCCCCGTATAGCCTCACCAGGATGTAGGGGCAAGTGCTGTCAGCGAGCGGCTATGATGGCACACGAGGGGGTGGGTGGCCAGCTAACCACGCCCGGACGCCTTTGTCTCCCCAGTGGCGATGTTTACTACGCACCGCACCAGGTGCTCATTTTGAGGCTGAGTCGACCTAGGAGAGGTCCCAAACCGGTTTAGAAAGTCGTCATCGGTTTTGGCCGTGAGCAGGAATCGAACCCGGATCCTCAGATTCGTAGCGCAGCGTGCTGACCGCTACACCGCCGCTCCCCACACACACGATGGCACACATTGGCACACTGACACACACACACTGACACACACACACTGACACACACACTGACACACACACTGACACACACACTGACACACACGCGCCCACACACTGACACACACTGACACACACACACTGACACACGCGCCCACACACTGACACACACAATGACACACACACTGACACACACACACTGACACACATTGACACACACACTGACACACACACACTGACACACACACTGACACACAAAGATAAAGACAAAGATCCCCCATATAGCCTGTAACAGACTGTAGGGGCAAGTGCTGTTAGCGAGCACCTATGAAGGCCGGAACGGTACACGAGGGGGTGGGTGGCCAGCACCACGCCCGACCGCCTTTGTCTCCCTAGTGGCGATGTTTACACACCGCACCAGGTACTCATTTGAGGCTGAGTCGACCTAGGGGAGGCCCGGGACCGGTTCACATAATCGTCACTGGTGTTGGCCGTGACACACACACACTGACACACTGACACACACACTGACACACACACTGACACACACACACTGACACACGCGCACACACTGACACAAACACACTGACACACACACTGACACACACACTGACACACACACACTGACACACTGACACACACACACTGACACACACACTGACACACACACACATTGACACACTGACACACACACACACTGACACACACACTGACACACGCGCACACACTGACATACACACTGACACACACACTGACACACTGACACACACGCACACACAATGACACACACACACACACACTGACACACACACACACACACTGACACACACACACACTGACACACACACACACTGACACACACACACACACACACTGACACACACACACACTGACACACACACACACTGACACACTGACACACACACTGACACACACACTGACACACACACACTGACACACACACTGACACACTGACACACACACTGACACACACACTGACACACACACTGACACACACACTGACACACTGACAGACTGACACACACACTGACACACACACTGACACACACACTGACACACACACACTGACACACACACTGACACACACACTGACACACACACACTGACACACACACTGACACACTGACACACACACTGACACACACACTGACACACACACACACTGACACACACACTGACACACTGACACACACACTGACAGACTGACACACACACTGACACACACACTGACACACACACTGACACACACACACTGACACAAACACACTGACACACACACTGACACACACACTGACACACACACACACACACTGACACACACACACACTGACACACACACACTGACACACTGACACACACACTGACACACTGAAACACAAACACACTGACACACACACACTGACACACACAGACTGACACACTGACCCACACACTGACACACACACACTGACACACACACTGACACACACACACAAACACACTGACACACACACTGACACACACACTGACACACACACTGACACACACACACACACTGACACACACACTGACACACACACACACACACTGACACACACACACTGACAGACTGACACACACACTGACACACACACACTGACACAAACACACTGACACACTGACACACACATTGACACACACACTGACACACACACACACTGACACACACACACACTGACACACACACACTGACACACACACACTGACACACTGACACACACACTGACACACACACACTGACACACTGACACACACACACACTGACACACACACACACACTGACACAAACACACTGACACACTGACACACACACTGACACACTGACACACACACTGACACACACACACACTGACACACACACACTGACACACACACACACACACTGACACACTGACACACACACTGACACACACACTGACACACACACACACTGACACACACACACTGACACACTGACACACACACACACTGACACACACACACTGACACACTGACACACACACACTGACACACGCGCACACACTGACACAAACACACTGACACACTGACACACACACTGACACACACACACACACTGACACACACACACTGACAGACTGACACACACACTGACACACACACACACACTGACACACACACACACTGACACAAACACACTGACACACTGACACACACACTGACACACACACTGACACACACACACTGACACACACACTGACACACACACACACTGACACAAACACACTGACAAACTGACACACACACACTGACACACACACTGACACACACACACACTGACACACACACACTGACACAAACACACTGACAAACTGACACACACACACTGACACACACACACACTGACACACACACACACTGACAGACTGACACACACACACACTGACACACACACTGACACACACACACTGACACACACACTGACACACACACTGACACACACACACTGACACACACACTGACACACACACACACTGACACAAACACACTGACAAACTGACACACACACACTGACACACACACTGACACACACACACACTGACACACACACACACTGACACAAACACACTGACAAACTGACACACACACACTGACACACACACACACTGACACACACACACACTGACAGACTGACACACACACACACTGACACACACACTGACAAACACACTGACAGACTGACACACACACACTGACACAAACACACTGACAAACTGACACACACGTGAGCCCGCACAATCACGGCAATTTATCCTCATTAGGGGCGAAAGGGATGGAAGACGAGCGGGAGAGACGAATGACAAAGTCAGAAAAAATAAAAAATAAATAAAAATCCATTACGTCCTGCTTCTTCGCCTGGAAATTAGAACGCTTCCAAAACGTAGCGGTCCTGAGTGGGTGAATGAGTGGGTAAATCAGTGGGTGGGTGGGAGAGTGAGTGGGCGAGTGAGTGGGTAAATGAGTGGGTGGGTGAGTGGGCAAATCAGTGGGTGGGTGGGTGGGAGAGTGAGTGGGTAAATGAGTGGGTGGGTGGGAGAGTGAGTGGGCGAGTGAGTGGGTAAATGAGTGGATGGGTGAGTGGGTAAATTAGTGGGTGGGTGAGTGAGTGGGCGAGTGATTGGGTAAATCAGTGGGAGGGTGAGTGAGTGGGTAAATTAGTGGGAGGGTGGGAGAGTGAGTGGACGAGTGAGTGGGTAAATGGGTGGGTGGGTGGGTGAGTGAGTGGGCGAGTGAGTGGGCGAGTGAGTGGGTAAATGAGTGGGTGGGTGAGTGGGCAAATCAGTGGGTGGGTGGGAGAGTGAGTGGGTAAATGAGTGGGTGGGTGGGAGAGTGGGTGGGAGAGTGAGTGGGCGAGTGAGTGGGTAAATGAGTGGGTGGGTGAGTGGGTGGGTGAGTGAGTGGGCGAGTGATTGGGTAAATCAGTGGGAGGGTGAGTGAGTGGGCGAGTGGGTAAATTAGTGGGAGGGTGGGAGTGTGAGTGGACGAGTGAGTGGGTAAATGGGTGGGTGGGTGAGTGAGTGGGCGAGTGAGTGGGCGAGTGAGTGGGTAAATGAGTGGGTGGGTGAGTGGGCAAATCAGTGGGTGGGTGGGAGAGTGAGTGGGTAAATGAGTGGGTGGGTGGGAGAGTGAGTGGGCGAGTGAGTGGGTAAATGAGTGGATGGGTGAGTGGGTAAATTAGTGGGTGGGTGAGTGAGTGGGCGAGTGATTGGGTAAATCAGTGGGAGGGTGAGTGAGTGGGCGAGTGGGTAAATTAGTGGGAGGGTGGGAGTGTGAGTGGACGAGTGAGTGGGTAAATGGGTGGGTGGGTGAGTGAGTGGGCGAGTGAGTGGGCGAGTGAGTGGGTAAATGAGTGGGTGGGTGAGTGGGCAAATCAGTGGGTGGGTGGGAGAGTGAGTGGGTAAATGAGTGGGTGGGTGGGAGAGTGAGTGGGCGAGTGAGTGGGTAAATGAGTGGATGGGTGAGTGGGTAAATTAGTGGGTGGGTGAGTGAGTGGGGGAGTGAGTGGGTAAATCAGTGAGAGGGTGAGTGAGTGGGCGAGTGGGTAAATTAGTGGGAGGGTGGGAGAGTGCGTGGACTAGTGAGTGGGTAAATGGGTGGGTGGGTGGGTGAGTGAGTGGGTAAATCAGTGGGTGGGTGAGTAAGTGGGCGAGTGGGTAAATTAGTGGAAGGGTGGGAGAGTGAGAGGGCGAGTGAGTGGGTAAATGAGTGTGTGAGTGGGTAAGTGAGTTGGTATATGGGTGGGTGGCTGAGTGGGTTGGTGGCTGAGTGGGTGGGTGGCTGAGTGGCTGAGTGAGTGGGTGGGTGGGCGAGCGAGTGAGTAGGTGAGTAGGAGGGTGAATTAGTGGGTGAGTGGGGCGTGATGGGTGGATGGTTGTTTGAGTAAGTGGGTGGGTGAGTGGATGGGTGATTGAGTGACCAGGTAGGCGAGTGTGAGTGGGTGGATGAGTGAGTGGGTCAGTGGGAGGTTTAGTGAGTGAGTGAGTCGGTGGGTGATTGAGTGAGTGGGTGAGTGAGTAGGAGGATGAGTGAACGGGTGCATCGATGAGTGGCTGAGTGGGTGGGTGGGTGGTTGAATGGGTCAGTAAGTGGTGCGTGGGTGCGTGGGGGAGTGAGTGGGTAAGTGAGTGAGTGGATAAGTGAGTGAGTGGGTGGTTGGGTAAGTGGTTGGATGAGTGGGTGGTTGGGTGAGTGGTTGGGTGAGTGAGTGGGCGAGTGAGTGTGTAAATTAGTGGGTGGGTGAGTAAATGGGTGAGTGGGAAAGTGAGTGGGTGGGTGAGTGGATGAGTGAGAGTGGGTAAATTAGTGGTTGAGTGAGTGTTTGAGTAGCTGAGTGGGCGAGTGGGTGGGTAAGTGGGTGGGTGAGCAGGTGGATGAGCGAGTGGGTGAGTGACTGGGTGAGTGAGTATATGGGTGAGTGAGTGGATGGGTGAGTGAGTGGGTGGGTGATTGAGCAAGTAAGTGGGTGGGTGGGTGAGTGAGCGGGTGGGTGAGTGAGTAGGTGAGTGAATGAGTGAGTGGGTGGGTGGGTGAGTGAGTGAGTGAGCGAGTAAGTGGGTGGGTGGGTGAGTGAGTAGGTGAGTGAGTGAGTGGGTGAGTGAATGAGTGAGCGAGTAAGTGGCTCGGTGAGTTTATTGGTGGGTGAGTGAGTGAGTGGGTGGATGGGTGCGTGAGTGGGTGAGTGGGTAGGTGAGTTAATGAGTGGGTGGGTAGGTGGGTAGGTGGGTGAGTTGGTGAGTGAGTGGGTGAGTGAATGAGTGAGTGTGAGGTTGAATGGTGGCAGGGGTGGTGGTGGTGGTGACGATGGCTTGGTGGGTGCATGACACAGCTGACATCGAGAAAATAACTTCCAACACACGTTAAGTCATCATACATTCTAATCTCAACCCCCCCCCCGAAATGACACCACCGCTGCTATTACATGTTGTTATCATCAGCAGCAGCAGCAGCACCACCATTATCATCAGCCATGGGTCAATCATATTGTAAGGTCGCCCTTATTCCACCCCAAGTGCTCGCCACAAATGAACCACACAATACGCTCGCTGCTGATATCGCCAGCGAAGCTGTGAACCATCGTCACGCGAACTCGCGGAGATTATCCGCGCTGCAGCAGGAGCGGCTTTTCATTCAGCCGTCGATGGAGCTCACATGCTATATACACTACGTTATACACTACATTATACATTACATTATACACTACGTTGTACACTACGTTATACACTATACACTACACTATACACTACATTATATACTACATTATACATTACATTATACACTACGTTATACACTACATTATACACTATACACTACACTATACACTACATTATATACTACATTATACACTACATTATACACTACGTTATACACTACATTATACACTACGTTATACACTACACTATACACTACATTCTACACTACATTATACACTACATTCTACACTACATTATACACTACATTATACACTACATTATACACTACACTATACACTACATTCTACACTACATTATATACTACATTATACACTACGTTATACACTACATTATACACTATACACTACACTATACACTACATTATATACTACATTATACACTACACGATACACTACACTATACACTACATTATACAGTACACTATACACTACATTATACACTACATTGTGCACTACACTATACACTACATTATACACTACATTCTAGACTACATTGTACACTACATTATACACTACATTATACACTACATTGTACACTACGTTATACACTACAATATACACTACATTATACACTACATTGTACACTACGCTATACACTACATTATACACTACAATATACACTACATTATACACTACATTCTACACTACATTATATACTACATTATACACTACACGATACACTACACTATACACTACATTATACACTACACTATACACTACATTATACACTAAATTGTACACTACATTATACACTACATTATACACTACATTATATACTACATTATACACTACATTATACACTACATTCTAAACTACATTATACACTACATTATACACTACATTCTACACTACATTATATACTACATTATACACTACACGATACACTACACTATACACTACATTATACACTACACTATACACTACATTATACACTAAATTGTACACTACATTATACACTACATTATACACTACATTATATACTACATTATACACTACATTATATACTACATTATACACTACATTCTACACTACATTATACACTACATTCTACACTACATTATACACTACATTCTACACTACATTATATACTACATTATACACTACACGATACACTACACTACATTATACACTACACTATACACTACATTATACACTACATTATACACTACACTATACACTACACTATACACTACATTATACAATATACGATACACTACATTATACACTACATTATACACTACACTATACACTACACTATACACTACATTATACACTACATTATACACTACACTATACACTACACTATACACTACATTCTACACTACATTATACACTACATTATACACTACATTATACACTACACTATACACTACACTATACACTACATTATACACTACATTATACACTACATTATACACTACACTATACACTACATTATACACTACAATATACACTGCATTATACACTACATTATACACTACACTCTACTACACTTTACACTACAATGGTATATACTACTATACACTACACGACTATACACTCAACTATACACTACACTGTACACTACACTATACACTACACTTTACACTATACACTACAATTTACACTACACGACTATACACTCAACTATACACTACGTCATACACTTCACCTCCATACGTTACACTACCATACACTACATTACTATACACTATATTATACACTACACTACTGTACACTACACTATACATTACACTCTACAAAACGATACACTACACTGCTATACACTACATTATACACTAAACTACTATACACTATACTCTTTGTTTTTTTTCGGTAAAGTCACGTAGGCAAAATAAAATAAATGAGAACATCTAAAATTAAATCACGACGTTTCGGAGGCAACACAAGCTTCCATCTTCAGGTGGAACAGTCACAGCAAAATAGCTGTATCAAGTGGAGAGCTCTGAGACAACCGATATTATATATACAGGTTAAGGGGGGAGGAGCCAGGAGTGACGTGTGTGGGGGGGGAGGGCTAAGTTAAGGGGGGGGAGGAGCCAGGAAGGGACGTGGGTGGGGAGGGGAGGGCTAAGTTAAGGGGGTGGGGGAGGAGCCAGGAAGGGACGTGGGTGGGGAGGGCTAAGTTAAGGGGGGGGGGAGCTGGAAGGGACGTGGGTGGGGAGGGCTAAGTTAAGGGGGGGGGAGGAGCCAGGAAGGGACGTGGGTGGGGAGGGCTAAGTTAAGGGGGGGGGGGAGCTGGAAGGGACGTGGGTGGGGAGGGGAGGGCTAATTTAAGGGGGGGGGAGGAGCCAGGAAGGGACGTGGGTGGGGAGGGGAGGGCTAAGTTAAGGGGGGAGGAGCCAGGAAAGGACGTGGGTGGGGAGGGAGGGCTAAGTCAAGGGGGGGAGGAGCCAGAAAAGGACGTGGGTGGGGAGGGAGGGCTAAGTTAAGGGGGGGAGGAGCCAGGAAGTGGACGTGGGTGGGGAGGGGAGGGCTAAGTTAAGGGGGGGGAGGAGGAGCCAGGAAGGGACGTGGGTGGGGAGGGGAGGGCTAAGTTAAGGGGGGGGAGGAGCCAGGAAGGGACGTGGGTGGGGAGGGGAGGGCTAAGTTAAGGGGGGGGAGGAGCCAGGAAGGGACGTGGGTGGGGAGGGGAGGGCTAAGTTAAGGGGGGAGGAGCCAGGAAAGGACGTGGGTGGGGAGGGAGGGCTAAGTTAAGGGGGGGAGGAGCCAGGAAGAGGACGTGGGTGGGGAGGGGAGGGCTAAGTTAAGGGGGGGGGAGGAGGAGCCAGGAAGGGACGTGGATGGGGAGGGCTAAGTTAAGGGGGGGGAGGAGCCAGGAAGGGACGTGGGTGGGGAGGGGAGGGGCTAAGTTAAGGGGGGGGAGGAGCCAGGAAGGGACGTGGGTGGGGAGGGGAGGGGCTAAGTTAGGGGGGGGGAGGAGCCAGGAAGGGACGTGGGTGGGGAGGGAGGGCTAAGTCAAGGGGGGGAGGAGCCAGAAAAGGACGTGGGTGGGGAGGGAGGGCTAAGTTAAGGGGGGGAGGAGCCAGGAAGAGGACGTGGGTGGGGAGGGGAGGGCTAAGTTAAGGGGGGGGGAGGAGGAGCCAGGAAGGGACGTGGATGGGGAGGGCTAAGTTAAGGGGGGGGAGGAGCCAGGAAGGGACGTGGGTGGGGAGGGGAGGGGCTAAGTTAAGGGGGGGGGAGGAGCCACGAAAGGACGTGGGTGGGGAGGGAGGGGCTAAGTTAAGCCGCCTTTTGTTATGCTGCAGGGGTTCACTACTATACACTACATTACTGTACACTACATTAAACCCTATACCACACTATACACTTCACTTTTGTCTAGCCGCCGGACAAATACGGTGGCCACCGCATCGATCGCGCGGCGCTCTCAGATGCGCTTCTGCGGCCGTCTGGAACGCTCCTCCCTTTCGATATTAGATAGCCGCTTGGCGCTACACTGCAGCTTCTAAATCGTCATGTGCATGTAAAACGAGTTTCTTGAGAACAGTTTTTTTTTGTGTGTTGAGTTTGTTGGCCTTGCACCGGACCTGCAGTTAACACGGTTGGCTTACAAACGGTGCGAAATAAGTTCAATGTACAGGTACATACACTAGCACGGTTGGATACTTACAGGTGCGATAGTTCCACGTACAGGTACATACATGAGCACAGTTGGCTACGTATGGTGCGAAAGAAGTTCAACGTACAGGTACACGCATCCTCCAGTCCCCATGAGCATCACGTGGTTCATCTCTCTTCCCCCCCAGCACCGCCTCCTCCCACCCCCTTCTCCGGACTGTTCTCTAGAAGCCGTTGCGTGCCACGCACGAACGTTGGTGAGACGTTCGTGCGTGTTTATTTTTGGCATCACCCCAATGGGGCCAATTACGGCCAGAGAGCAGGATGAAATATTCATGCAGGCCGGTGTCTCTCTCTCTCTGTCTCTGTGTATCTCTCTGTCTCTGTGTCTCTCTCTGTCTCTGTGTCTCTCTGTCTCTGTGTCTCTCTGTCTCTGTGTATCTCTCTGTCTCTGTGTCTCTCTGTCTCTGTGTCTCTGTGTCTCTCTGTCTCTGTGTCTCTGTGCCTCTCTGTCTCTGTGTCTCTTGTCTGTCTCGCCATCTTCGCCTGTGCTCAGGCGAAGATGGCGGTGTACAGAACGGGGTGAAAGATGCTGCAAGGTGACACCCGCGGCTGCTCTGTGCTTCCCGTTCATGAGCCAGCATGCCCCCGCCAAGAACGAGGTGGCGTGCCAACTGCGGAGCTGAGCTCATCCCACGGCAACACAGGAGGGCGAGACGCTACCGGAGAAGCAGCGGATTTTCAGGTCCATCACGGACGAGCAGGCGCGCCGTGCATTTGTGCGCAGGAAGATGCAGCACCTGTCGCAGATGGACTCTCTCCCTCTAGATGTCTCCTTTCGCTTAAACAAAACAAGGGCCAGCACCACTCACATTTCAAAGTTTGCGAATCCCAGATGGACAAACAGCCACGTCTGAGAGAGAGATCGCCAAGACCGCCAGGGATTCCTACTCCAACAACTTTTCGCCGTCGAAACCAAACGCGACGAGGCTGCCCGGGAGCTACTGGACGGGGGCCCTACCTTAGTCATCCCTGAACGAGATCGTCTGGACAGCCCCGTCGCCCTGCAGGAGCTCCACACCGCTGTGAAAGGGCTCGCAGCCGGTAAAGCCCCGGAGATTGACGGCCTGCCGGTTGAGTTTTACGCGGCCTTCTGGGATGAGCTTGGCCCTCCACTACTACAATTGTTGACGGAGAGGCCTGCAGAAGGGGGAACTCCCCACAGAACTGCAGGAGAGCGGTGGTCTCCCTGCTACCCAAGAAGGGGGACCTGCACCTCCTCGTGAACTGGCGACCCGTGTCCTTCTTTGTGCGCCGACTACAAAATCTTCTCCAAGGTGCTGGCAAACGGTCTCAAGACAGCTCTGGGTCAGCTGATCCTGCCGGAACAGTCATATTGCATCCCCGGATGGTGCATATAACGACAACATCGGTACGGTCAGAGTTGTAATCTCCCTTGCAGTAGAGCACAGCGTGGACTTGGGCCTCCTCTTCGTGGATCAGGAGAAGGCCTTCGACAGGGTGAGCCACGAGCACCTGGACAAACTCCTAACGACGTTCGGCTTCGGCCAGGCCTTCATCTCGCACGTTAGGCTCCTGTACACGGGGGCACATCCAGCCTCACGAAGATAAACCAGCGGCTCGGCGCCCCCTTTCCCTGTGACGAGGGGGGGGCAGACCTGGGATGCCCCCTCTCGGGGCTGCTGTACCACCCTGTCCATTGAGCCACTGCTAACCCACCTGAGACGAAATCTGTCTGGCCTCAAAGTCTCGGGACCTGAGAACGCGATCATCATGCTCTCGGCTTACGCAGACGACGACGTGATGCATCATCCTCAACGACACGCATGACGTCTCCACGCTCTGCCAGGCGGTTGCAGTGTACGAGAGGGGGGCCTCCTCCGCCAGGGTCAACTGGGCCAAGTGCGAGGCCTCCCTCTGTGTGTTTGTGGTCGCGAGGCGGCGTTCGCTCCGTGCTCCTCCCAGGAGGAGTCAGTCGGCAGGACAACGGAGTCAAGTACCTGGGGGGTTCACCTGGGGAAACCACGTGACGTCGCTCTGAACAACTGGACCCAGCTAGCCGACACCATCGAGGCTAAATGACTGACATCGGCGCCACGCCTCGCTCCGCAGATGTCATTCAGGGGCCGAGTGCTCGTCGCTAAAACCCTGGCTGCGTCCGCGCTGTGGCACGAGACCCAAGGCCCCTCCAGCCTCCTGCTTGGCTACTCACCAGAGTCAACCGCTCATTCGCGCGCTTCGTCTGGCACGGGAAAGCACCGGCTCAGGCCGGGCGTTCTCTGCCTGCCGGTGGCCGAGGGCAGCCAGGGTCAGGTGGACGTCGCCGCCAGGGTCGTGAGCTCCAGGCTCATGGCCATCAGATGGCTGCTGTACGACCGGGAGGAGATACCCTGGAAGTCGCTGCAACTCACCCTGATGAGAAATGCAGGGGGGGGGTGCCTGGGGTACGGAAAGGAGCTCTTCCTGATGGATGTGATTCCTCGTCGACTACGCGAGGCTGCCAGGTTATTACTGGAGCCTTTTGTACGCATGGCAGAGCAGAGCAGAACACATGCGCACTACGACCTCGCACATTTCCTGAATGAGCCCCTCGTTCTGCAATGGCCTCTAGCGCAGGCCCCCACCAGCGCAAGTGGAAGACCGCGGCTGAGATCGCCAGCACCGCTAGGGGACTCCGCTCCACGCTCGCCGGGGAGAAGCTGCTGCGGGACGTCGCTCCGCGCCATGCAGGAGCTGCGCCTGAAGCTGGAGGTGCCGGGGGACGGTGGCGGCCCTCTTCCACCCTCCTTCCTCTCCTTCCCGGAGTTTCGCTTCTCCTGCACGCAACCTCGGCAGCCACAGCGACTCTGGCAAGCTACTGAAGCCCCGAGGCTGCAGGAACGTTGCCCCTGAAGAGCGTCCCGAACAAAGCGCTCTACACGTGGCTGTGTCAAGGCGCTGCATTCCCGGGACCTGGCCGACCTACCGGACACTAAATGGAGAGAACATTTCTCTCCCCTCATTGCGGCCGCCCCCCCAGTGTAAACAAATGTACAAAGTCTCCCGTAGCCAAACGCTGCGGTGACCTCCGGTGGAGGTTGGCACACTGCACGTTGCCATCGGCCGTGTGGCTCTGCCGAATCTCGCCGGGGGTAACAGACTTGGTGCATCTCCTGCGGTGCCAGGGAGGATCTGCCCCACCGGTACTTACGCTGCCAGCGGCTCAAGCTCAATGTTCCGCCTTTAGGGGAACATCTTCAGGAAACTGGGGTTGCCCTTCTACAACAGCAGCTTCGTATATGGGATGCTTAACCTGGCTAACAAACGCCATGATCTCTCCAACATCGTCTGCACTCAAGCGAAGATGGCGGTGTACAGAACGAGGAGGCCTGCTCAAGGCGCGGCTCCGGCTGGAGCACGCCACGTGACACACACACGTGTCGGTGATGTGCAGCGCGTCTTCTTCGAACGCTGGGGGGCCGGACAAGCCCCTCTCTGTACCAGCGTGGACGGCACCACTCACGTGTTCACCTTCTGAAGCGCTCGCTCGTCGCCGTGGCGTGCGCGATGATCACCACCACCACCACGTGACTTTTCTTTCGTGTTGTGCGTGGCGCATTTAGCACGACAGCGCGTGGATTTATAGCGATTGTGTTGTTTGTTGTTGGTGACTTTGTGTGTTTCGGATCGAAATTGCATTCCAGTGCTGTTGCTGCTGGCGGCAATAAAAAAAATGTTTAAAAGTCAAAGTTAAAAGTCTTGGAGTATCTCTCTATCTTTCTACCCATATCACTACCGAATCACTATCACTGCCCCTATCACTTCCACAACCCCTATCAGTGCCCCAACCCCTATCACTACCCCAGCCCCTATCACTACCCCTATCACTACCTCAGCCCCTATCATTACCCCAACCCCCTATCACTACCCCAGCCCCTATCACTATCCCAACCCCTATCACTACCCCAGCCCCTATCACTACTCCAACCCCTATCACTACCCCAGCCCCTATCACTACCCCAACCCCTATCACTACCCCAACCCCTATCACTACCTCAGCCCCTATCACTACCCCAATCCCTATCACTACCCCTATCACTACCCCAAACCCCTATCACTACCCCAACCCCTATCACTACCCTAACCCCTATCACTACCCCATACCCTATCACTACCCCAACCCCTATCACTACCCCACCCCTATCACTACCCCAACCCCTATCACTACCCCAACCCCTATCACTACACCAACCCCTATCACTACCCCAACCCCTATCACTACTCCAACCCCTATCACTACCCCACCCCTATCACTACCCCAACCCCTATCACTACCCCTATCACTCCCCAACCCCTATCACTACTCCAACTCCTGTCACTACTTCAACCCCTATCACTATCCTAACCACTATCACTACCCCAACAACTATCACTACCCCAGAAAGAGGCAAAACCCCCATCCATAAATACGAAGAAGGAGGCATAACAGCGATGATGATGATGATTCACTTCTATCCCGCGACTGCTCCTGTTGAAGCGGTTATCTGGGCCACCTGAATGTCACATCCGAGTCATTGCCACCGCATCTACCAAACTCCTTGTTTACTTACATTGTTACCAGGCAAGGCCCCACTGAGCTCCGTATCTCTTCTTGAGAAGCCACCCTGCCAATCACAAATGCGAGCTCAACGATGTGTGCCTATCATCATCATCATCATCACGTGGAAATGTATAACAGCGGCTACATCACTCTAAACGGGTCGCAATGATTTTCAAGGTGGAATTGGGGAATATAAAAAAGAGAAACGTTGGACTCGGAGTAAAATCCACGCGACCACGGGGAAAGTCTGACGCAAACACCAAATATACAGCGGCCAGGCGTCAGGGGTGGGGATCGGACCCAAGAGACCTCCTGTAGACCAGGCGAGGGAGTTAACATCTCCAGGCCACCGCGATGATGATGATGATGATGAGAGACACGCAAACTTCAAATATACAGCAGCAGACATCAGGATCGGGAATGAACCCACGACCTCCTAGTTGACCAGGCGAGGAAGTTAACATCTCCTAGCCACCGCGATGATGATGATGATGAGAGACAATCAAACTCCAAATATACAGCAGCAGGCATCAGGGTCGGGATTGAACCCACGACCTCCGAGTTGACCAGGCGAGGTAGTTAACATCTCCTAGCCACCGCGATGATGATGATGATGATGATGAGAGACAATCAAACTCCAAATATACAGCAGCAGGCATCAGGATCGGGATTGAACCCACGACCTCCTAGTTGACCAGGCGAGGAAGTTAACATCTCCTAGCCACCGGGATGATGATGATGATGAGAGACAATCAAACTCCAAATATACAGCAGCAGGCATCAGGATCGGGATTTAACCCACGACCTCCTAGTTGACCAGGCGAGGGAGTTAACATCTCCTAGCCACCGCGATGATGATGATGATGAGAGACAATCAAACTCCAAATATACAGCAGCAGGCATCAGGATCGGGATTGAACCCACGACCTCCTAGTTGACCAGGCGAGGGAGTTAACATCTCCTAGCCACCGCGATGATGATGATGATGAGATACAATCAAACTCCAAATATACAGCAGCAGGCATCAGGATCGGGATTGAACCCACGACCTCCTGTACACCAGGCGAGGGAGTTAACATCTCGTTACATCAGCGGAACAGATGAAGAAGAAGGGAGGTGGAGAGTAGGGGGGGGGAGAAGAGGGGGGATGGGGACCTCCCCCAACACCGAGTGCCATCAGCGCCCGTGGTGTGCCAGACGGCTCCACTTAGACAGCGGCGGCGCCTCGGTGGCGAGCTGCTCGGCAGAAGAAGCCTCACGTCCACTCAGACTCACCATCACTCACCATCACTCACCATCACTCACCATCACTTCACATCACTCAACATCACTCCACATCACTCACCATCACTCACCATCACTCACCATCACTAACCATCACTCCCCATCACTCACCATCACTCACCATCACTCACCATCACAACCCATCACTCACCATCACTCCACATCACTCACCATCACTCACCATCACTCACCATCACTCCACATCACTCACCATCACTCACCATCACGTCCACTCAGACTCCACATCACTCACCATCACTCACCATCACTCACCATCACTCCACATCACTCAACATCACTCCACATCACTCACCATCACTCCACATCACTCACCATCACTCCCCATCACTCACCATCACTCACCATCACTCACCATCACTACCCATCACTCACCATCACTCCACATCACTACCCATCACTCACCATCACTCACCATCACTCACCATCACTCCACATCACTCACCATCACTCCACATCACTCACCATCACTCACCATCACGTCCACTCAGACTCCACATCACTCACCATCACTCACCATCACTCCTCATCACTCACCATCACTCACCATCACTCCACATCACTCACCATCACTCACCATCACTCACCATCACGTCCACTCAGACTCCACATCACTCACCATCACTCACCATCACTCACCATCACTACCCATCACTCACCATCACTCACCATCACTGACCATCACTCCTACTACCCATCACTCACCATCACTACCCATCACTCACCATCACTCACCATCACTCACCATCACTACCCATCACTCACCATCACTCACCATCACTGACCATCACTCCACATCACTCCACATCACTCACCATCACTCCTCATCACTCACCATCACTCACCATCACTCCCCATCACTCATCATCACTCCCCATCACTCACCATCACTCACCATCACTCACCATCACTCCTACTCCCCATCACTCACCATCACTCCTCATCACTCACCATCACTCACCATCACTCACCATCACTCCACATCACTCCACATCACTCACCATCACTCCCCATCACTCACCATCACTCACCATCACTCCCCATCACTCACCATCACTCACCATCACTCCTCATCACTCACCATCACTCACCATCACTCACCATCACTCCTCATCACTCACCATCACTCCTCATCACTCCTCATCACTCCACATCACTCCCCATCACTCCCCATCACTCCTACTCCCCATCACTCCTACTCCCCATCACTCCCATCACTCCTACTCCCCATCACTCCTACTCCCCATCCCTCCCCATCACTCCCAATCACTCCCCATCACGCCCCATCACTCCTACTCACCATCACTCACCATCACTCCTACTCCCCATCACTCCCCATCACTCCTACTCCCTATCACTCCCCATCACCCCCCATCACTCCCCATTACGCCCCATCACTCCTACTCACCATCACTCCCCATCACTCCCCATCACTCCTACTCCCCATCACTCCCATCACTCCTACTCCCCATAACTCCTACTCCCCATCCCTCCCCATCACTCCCAATCACTCCCCATCACTCCCCATCACTCCTACTCACCATCACTCCCCATCACTCCCCATCAGTCCTACTCCCCATCACTCCCCATCACTCCTACTCCCTTTCACTCCTATTCCCCATCACTCCCCATCACTCCTACTCCCCATCACTCCTACTCCCCATCACTCCCCATCACTCCCCATCACTCCTACTCCCCATCACTCCTACTCCCCATCACTCCCATCACTCCTACTCCCCATCACTCCTACTCCCCATCCCTCCCCATCACTCCGAATCACTCCCCATCACGCCCCATCACTCCTACTCACCATCACTCCCCATCACTCCTACTCCCCATCACTCCCCATCACTCCTACTCCCTATCACTCCCCATCACCCCCCATCACTCCCTATTACGCGCCATCACTCCTACTCACCATCACTCCCCATCACTCCCCATCACTCCTACTCCCCATCACTCCCATCACTCCTACTCCCCATAACTCCTACTCCCCATCCCTCCCCATCACTCCCAATCACTCCCCATCACTCCACATCACTCCTACTCACCATCACTCCCCATCACTCCCCATCACTCCTACTCCCCATCACTCCCCATCACTCCTACTCCCTTTCACTCCTATTCCCCATCACTCCCCATCACTCCTACTCCCTTTCACTCCTATTCCCCATCACTCCCCATCACTCCTACTCCCCATCACTCCTACTCCCCATCACTTGTACTCTCCATCACTCCTACTCCCCATCACTCCTAATCCCCATCACTGGTACTCCCCATCACTCCTACTCCCCATCACTCCTACTCCCCTTCCTCCTACTCCCCATCCTCCTACTCCCCATCACTCCCCATCACTCCTACTCCCCTTCCTCCTCCCCATCACTCCTACTCCCCATCACTCAACATCACTCCTACTCCCCATCACTCCAACTCCCCATCACTCCTACTTCCCATTACTCCCCACCACTCCCTATCACTCCCCATCACTCCTACCCCCCATCACTCCTACTCCCCATCACTCCTACTCCCCATCACTCTCCATCACTCCAACTCCCCATCACTCCTACTCACCATCACTCCCCATCACTCCTACTCCCCATCACTCCTACTCCCCATCACTCCCCATCACACCTACTCCCCATCACTCCTACTCCCCATCACTCCTACTCCCCATCAGTCCAACTCCCCATCACTCCTACTCCCCATCACTACCCATCACACCTACTCCCCATCACTCCTACTCCCCATCACTCTCCATCACTCCTACTCCCCATCACTCCTACTCCCCATCACTTGTACTCCCCATCACTCCTACTCCCCATCACTCCTACTGCCCTTCCTCCTACTCCCCATCCTCCTACTCCCCATCACTCCCCATCCTACTACTGCCTATCACTCCTACTCCCCATCACTCCCCATCACTCCCCATCACTCCCCATCACTCCTACTCCCCATCACTCCAACTCCCCATCAATCCTACTCCCCATTACTCCCCATTACTCCTACTCCCCATCACTCCTACTCCCCATCACTCCCCATCACTCCGACTCACCATCACTCCTACTCCCCTTCCTCCTACTCCCCATCTCTCCTCATCACTCCTACTCCCCATCACTCCTACTCCCCATCACTCCCCATCACTCCTACTCCCCTTCCTCCTACTCCCCATCTCTCCTCATCACTCCTACTCCCCATCACTCCTACTCCCCATCACTCCCCATCACTCCTACTCCCCATCACTCCTACTCCCCATCACTCCTACTCCCCATCACTCCCCATCACTCCTACTCCCCATCACTCCTACTCCCCATCACTCCCCATCACTCGCCATAACTCCTATTCCCCCATTACTCCTACTCCCCATCACTCCTACTCTCCATCACTCCCCATCACTCCTACTCCTCATCACTCCTACTCCCCATCACTCCCCATCACTCCCCATAACTCCTATTTCCCCATCACTCCTACTCCCCATCACTCCTACTCTCCATCACTCCCCATCACTCCATCTCCTCATCACTCCTACTCCCCATCACTCCCCATCACTCCCCATCACTCCTGCTCCCCATCACTCCTACTCCCCATCACTCCCCATCACTCCTACTCTCCATCACTCCCCATCACTCCCCATCACTCCCCATCACTCCTACTCTCCATCACTCCCCATTACTCCTAATCCCCATCACTCCCCATCAGTCCTACTCCCCGTCACTCCCCATCATTCCTACTCCCCATCACTCCCCATCACTCATACTCCCCATCACTCCTACTTCCCATCACTCTCCATCACTCATACTCCCCATCACTCCTACTTCCCATCCTCCTACTCCCCATCACTCCTACTCCCCATCACTCCTACTCCCCATCACTCATACTTCCCATCACTCCTACTCCTCATCACTCCCCATCACTCATACTCCCCATCACTCATACTTCCCATCACTCCTACTCCTCATCACTCCCCATCAATCCTACTCCCCATCACTCCTACTCCCCATCACTCCTACTTCCCATCACTCCTACTCCCCATCACTCCCGATCACTCCCCATCACTCCTACTCCCCTTCCTCCTACTCCCCATCACTCCTACTCCCCATCACTCCTTCTCCCCATCACTCCTACTCCCTATCCCCCTCCTGTAGCGTGTGTTGCACGGCCACACTCACACTGCAGTATGTGTCTTTAATGCACATATATGGGTCTCTATGATTTTATTGAGTCGCTGTGTGTCTCTATGGGTCTCTAAGGGTCTCTATGTATATATTGGTGTCTCTAATAGTCTCTGTGTGTCTCTATGGGTCTCTAAGCTTCTCTATGTATATATTGGTGTCTCTAGTAGTCTCTGTGTGTCTCTATGGGTCTCTGTCGGTCTCTATGTAGCTATTGGTGTCTCTCGGAGTCTCTGTATGTCTCTATGGGTCTCTATGTATTTATATGGGTCTCTATGTATCTCTATGGGTCTCTATGTATGTGTATGAGTCTCTATGTGTCTCTATGTGTCTCCACGCATATCTATGGGTCTCTATGTATATCTATGTGTTTCTATGCATATATATGGTTATCTGTGTATCTCAATATATATCTTCGTATCTATATGGGTCTCTCCCTATCTCCCATGAGTATCTGTGTATCTCTATGGCACAAGTCTGCGTTGCATTGCCACAATCACATAACTGTGGTCTGTGTCATTAATGCATCTCTATGGGTCTCTAGGTATCTCTATGAGTATCTCTGAGAGTATCTATATATCTTAATGAGTCTATGTACAGGGTGTTTAAAAAAGAACGGACCCAATTTCAAAGCAGTATATTTCACGATGGCAACATGTTACAATTACACAAAAAGTTACAAACGGTTTAATGAGTTATCAAGTTTTACCAACCATTTTATAAATGCTCTATGCGCCCTCCACCTGCTGTACGGACAGCATCGAGACGATGGTTGACTTCGTCCCAAACGCCTCTCAAAGTGTCTTCTCTTATACTGGAGATCCACATATACATAGTAAACCCCCGGCAAACACGCAGAGATACATAGAGACTCCTAGATGTACAGGGTGTTTGACAAAGATGGACCCGATTTGAAATCCCTAAATCTCTGTCACCACGAACCGCCCATGAATGAAACTATTACCGCTTGAAAGGGCGGGGCATAGAAAGGGCGGGGCATAGATAGGGCGGGGCATAGATAGGGCGCTCTATAGAGAAGGCGGGGTATAGAGAGGGCGGGGCATAGAGAGGGCGGGGCATAGAGAGGGCGGGGCATAGATAGGGCAGGGCATAGAGAGGACATGGTATAGAGAGGGCGGGGCATAGAGAGGGCGGGACATAGCGAGGGCGGGGCATAGAGAGGGCGGGGCATATAGAGGGCGGGGCATAGCGAGGGCGGGGCATAGAGAGGGCGGGGCATATATAGGGCGGGGTATAGAGAGGGCGGGGCATAGAGAGGGCGGGGCACAGAGAGGGGCACAGAGAGGTGAAGGTTCTGGGGGGCGGGGCACAGAGAGGGCGGGGCATAGAGAGGGCGGGGCACAGAGAGGGCGGGGCAGTAGAGTTTCAAGTGATTGCCGCTCGATTGCCTCTCCCAGCGCACAAAGAGCCCCTAGCCTCGGTCGTTCGCGACACGTTGACCCCACGGCAACACAAGGGGCGTTTTGCGTTCCGTGGTTCAGCAAGACTGAATCCCCGTGATAGCGGCGCGGCGTTGCGTTTCAACGGCGTTTTGCCATCGATCCGCCAATGTCAAAGAGCACGGTGGCACAAAGGACCCGCGGTGTTTTTGTGACACCGTTAGCCACCGATCTGGATGACCTCAAAAAGCAGAATCACGGCAGCGGCGATTTCAGTGGAAGAGAGGACACTTTGAGAGGCGTTTGTGACGAATTCAACTGCATTCTCGATGTTATTATGTTATAATAATAATAACGATGGTTATTAAAACTTGACTACTCGTTCAACCGTTTGCAAACTTTTTGCGCAATTGTAACATGTTGCCATCGCTTTGAAATCGCCATCCGCCGTTATGAAACACCCTGGTATATTAAATCAGCCCGATCGCATTTGCGTCTAGACACTTGACAATAGTCAATGCTGCCTTTTAATATTGGAGATTAAATATGCCTCCTTGCGAAACGAAACAAAAAATTAAGAGAGCATGTCAGTGACTCCACGTGGCGACACGATTTTATTATTTCTTCTAAATCATAGCACATTGGGCAATTGCGCGCACAACTGTAGGATGCACTTAGGCACAAACACAAAGACAAAAGACCCCCCCCTCCCCCCACCGCATAGCCTTAACAGGCTGTTCGGGCAAGTGCTGATGGGGCAAGTGCTGTCAGCGAGCACCTATGAAGGCCGGCGCGGCACACGAAGGAGGTGGCGGGCAACCACGCCCGGCCGCCTTTGTCTCCCCCGAGGCGCGACGTTTACGCCACACACCGCAACCAGGTTACTCATTTGAGGCTGAGCCGACCTAGGGGAGGCCCAGGACCCCGGTTTCAGATAATCCTCACTGGGTGTTGGCCGTGAGCGGGAATCGAATTCGGTCCCGCGCGCTGACCGCTACACCACCGCTCCCCACTCAAGCAGACGCGCAAGCCAAAGGCAAAGGTCACCCGTATAGCCTTCGGCAGACTGTTGGGGGCAAGTGCTGCCAGCGAGTAGCAGCAGCAGCAGCAGCTATGAAGGCTCGGCACAACGAGGGAGCTGAGTGGTTCGCACACACACACACACAAAGACAAAGGTCCGCCCGATAGCCTTTAACAGACTGTTGGGTCAAGTGCTGTTAGCGAGCACCTATGAAAGCCAGAACGGCACACGAGGGGGTTGGTGGCCAGCACCACGCCCGACCGCCTTTGTCTCCCCAGTGGCGATGCATTATTTTTACGCACCGCGCCAGGTACTCATTTGAGGCTGAGTCGACCTAGGGGAGGCCCAGAACCCGGTTCAGACAATCGTCACCGTTGTTGATCGTGAGCGGGAATCGAACCCGGATCTGCGAGTTCGTAGCGTAGCGTAGCGCTAACCACTACACTACCGCTCCCCACAAACGCACACACACACAAAGACAAAGATCCCCCATATAGCCTGTAACAGACTGTAGGGGCAAGTGCTGTTAGCGAGCACCTATGAAGGCCTGAACGGTACACGAGGGGGTGGGTGGCCAGCACCACGCCCGACCGCCTTTGTCTCCCTAGTGGCGATATTTACACACCGCACCAGGTACTCATTTGAGGCTGAGTCGACCTAGGGGAGGCCCAGAACCCGGTTCAGACAATCGTCACCGTTGTTGATCGTGAGCGGGAATCGAACCCGGATCTGCGAGTTCGTAGCGTAGCGTAGCGCTAACCACTACACTACCGCTCCCCACAAACGCGCACACACACGCACACTCTTTCACACACACACACAAAAGCGTTATACACGTATCAATATATATATTTTTTTAACGATACTGATTAAATGTCCAAACATATACTGAGTAATGGATTGGAAGTGCCCTCGGTGAGCCTGAGGGTTAGCGGTTAGCCAGGCTTCAACCGAATACAAGTCGCAGCATATCAGTCGGAGATCTCTCTCTCTCTCTCACTCATTCACTCACTCATTCTCTCACTCACTCATTCGCTCATTCTCACTCACTCATTCAATCCTCACTCACTCACTCATACTCTCCTCACTCATTCACTCACTCACTCATTCACTCGTTCTCACTCACTCATTCCTCACTCACTCATTCGCTCACCCTCGCTCACTCATTCAATCCTCACTCATTCAATCCTCACTCATTCCCTCACGCATTATCTCACTCACTCATTCACTCACTCACTCTCTCACTCATTCAATCCTCACTCACTCACTCACTCATTCTCACTCACTCATTCACTCACTCATTCTCTCACTCACTCATTCACTCACTCCCACTCATTCAATCCTCACTTACTCATTCTCACTCACTCATTCAATCCTCACTCACTCACCCATTCAATCCTCACTCATTCACTCACTCATTCTCTCTCTCTCATTTACTCACTCATTCTCTCACTCACTCACTCATTCACTCATTCTCACTCACTCATTCAATCCTCACTCACTTATTCATACTCTCCTCACTCATTCACTCACTCATTCTCTCTCTCACTCACTCATTCTCACTCACTAATTCACTCACCCATTCTCTCACTCACTCATTCACTCACTCTCTCACTCATTCAATTCTCACTTGCTCATTCTCACTCACTCATTCAATCCTCACTCACTCACTCACTGATTCAATCCTCACTCATTCACTCACGCATTCTCTCACTCACTCATTCACTCAATCTCTATCAATTATTCAATCCTCACTCACTCACTCATTCTCACTCACTCATTCACTCACTCATTCTCTCACTCACTCATTCACTCACTCTCTCTCACTCACTCAATCCTCACTCACTCATTCTTACTCACTCATTCAATCCTCACTCACTCACTCAATCCTCACTCATTCACTCACTCATTCTCTCACTCATTCACTCACTCTCTCTCACTCATTCAATCCTCACTCACTCACTCATACTCTCCTCACTCATTCACTCACTCATTCTCTCACTCACTCATTCACTCACTCTCTATCACTCATTCAATCCTCACTCACTCATTCTCACTCACGCATTCACTCACTCATTCTCTCACTTACTCATTCACTCATTCATTCTCTCACTCACTCATTCTCTCACTCACTCATTCACTTACTCTCTCTCACTCATTCAATCCTCACTGACTCACTCATACTCTCTTCACTCATTCACTCAATCATTCTCTCACTCACTCATTCACTCACTCTCACTCATTCAAACCTCACTCACTCACTCATACTCTCTTCACTCATTCCCTCACTCATTCTCTCACTCACTCATTCACTCACTCGCTCACTCATTCAATCCTCACTCACTCACTCACTCATACTCTCCTCACTCATTCACTCACTCATTTTCTCACTCACTCATTCTCACTCGCTCACTCATTCAATTCTCACTCAGTCATACTGTCCTCACTCATTCACTTACTCATTCTCTCACTCATTCACTCACTCATTCTCTCACTCACTCAGTCTCACTCATTCACTCACTCGTTCTCTCACTCACTCATTATCTCATTCACTCATTATCTCACTCATTCACTCATTCTCATTCTCTCACTCACTCATTCACTCACTCACTCTTTCCTCATTCACTCACTCATTCAATCCTCACTCACTCACTCCTACTCTCCTCACTCATTCACTCTCTCATTCTCTCACTCAATCACTCACTCTCTCTCACTCTTTCAATCCTCACTCACTCACTCTCACTCGCTCTTCACTCACTCACTCTCACTCACTCATTCTTTCCTCATTCACTCACTCACTCTGACTCATTCTCTCACTCACTCATTCTCTCTCTCCTCACTCTCTCTCCTCACTCTCTCTCACTCACTGACTCTTTCTCTCACTCACTTCATAACTCTCCCCTCAATCTCTCTCCTCACTCACTGTCTCTCTCTCTCACACTCTATGCACATGCAGCGTATAGTGTAGTGTGTAGTGTATAGTGTAGCATGTAGTGTATGGTGTAGCGTGCAGTGTATGGTGTAACGTGTATTGTATGGTGTAGTGTGTAGTGTATAGTGTAGCGTGTAGTGTATGGTGTAGCGTGTATTGTGTATGATGATGTAGCGAGTAGTGTATAGTGTAATATTTAGTGTATGGTGTAGCGTGTAAGTGTATAGTGTAGCATGTAGTGTATAGTGTAGCATGTAGTGTATGGTGTAGCGTGCAGTGTATGGTGTAACGTGTATTGTATGGTGTAGTGTGTAGTGTATGATGTAGCGAGTAGTGTATAGTGTAATATTTAGTGTGTGGTGTAGCGTGTAGTGTATAGTGTAGCATATAGTGTAGAGTGTAGCATGTAGTATATGTTCTAGCGTGTAGTGTATAGTGTAGCGTGTAGTGTATAGTGTAGAATTTAGTGTAGCGTGTAGTGTATAGAGTATTTTGCAGTGTATGGTGTAGCGTGTAGTGTATAGTGTAGCGTGTCGGCTATAGTGTAGCACGTAGTGTATAGTGTAGCATGTAGTGTAAAGTGTAGTGTATAGTGTGGCGTGTAGTGTATAGTGTAGCGTGCTGTGCATGGTGTCACGTGCATTGTACGGTGTAGCGTTTAGTGTTCAGTGTAGCGCTACCACCACCCGCACCACCACCGCCACCACCACCTCGACCACCGCCACCACAACTAGACCATGGAAAATAAAAGTAGACTAAAAAGTAAAACGACAACTAAGAGTATTGTTTAATGTTGCTACCGAGGCAACGCCGGCAATGGGCTGGTATGCAGCTATCTTTTTTTCAGAAGCGACACTGCACAATCACAAATAATAGCTCGACAAAGTGGCCTCGTCGTCGTCATCATGATCATCATCACGTGGAGATTTATAGCAGCAGTAGCAGACAAATAATCTTAGCGCGTGACGTTGATTCACAGTGAACAATGTTACTCGTTTTAAAGCTTTCGTGACTGCAAGGATTCATCTTCTTTGGTTCTGTCGGTAAAGTCACGTAGAATGAGAATAAAATAATAAAATAAAATAAGACAAAAAAATTCGCACGACGTTTCGGCCACAACACAAGTGGCCTTCTTCAGGTGAAAGGAACAAACCTGTCGGGTTTGTTCTCTGTCGTCCCGACAGGTTTGTTCCTTTCACCTGAAGAAGGCCAACTTGTGTTGTGGCCGAAACGTCGTGAGAATTTTATTGTTTTATTTTATTATTGTATTACCATTCTACGTGACTTTACCGAAATAACCAAAGAAGAGGGTTACTCTTGATTTAAAGCTTTCGTGACTGCAGTAATTCATATTCTTAGTTTTTTCGGTAAAGTCACGTTGAAGAGAAACAACAAAATAACAAAATATATATAAAACAATAAAAAATTCTCACGACGTTTCGACCATAACTCAAACGGTCATCATCGTTTGAGTTATGGTCGAAACGTCGTGAGAATTTTTTATTGTTTTATATATATATTTTGTTATTTTGTTGTTTCCCTTCAACGTGACTTTACCGAAAAAACTAAGAATATGAATAAGAGGGTTACTCGTTTGAGGCTGAGTCGACATAGGGGAGGCCCAGGACCGGTCCAGATAATTGTCACAGGTGTTGGTGGCGGTGAGTGGGAATCGAACTCATGGGTCGCCGGGTTCGTAGCGCTATCGGATACACTGCAGCTCCAAAGACAAAGATAATATATAGCATACTGTAGGGGCAAGTGCTGTTAGCGAGCACCTATACAGGCCGGCACGGCACACGAGGGGGTGGGTGGCCAACACCACGCCCGGCCGCCTTTGTCTCCCCCGGTGGCGATGTTTACTCCACACCGCACCAGGTTACTCGTTTGAGGCTGAGTCGACCTAGGCGAGGCCCATGACCGGTTGGGTTAATCGTCACTGGTGTCGGCCGTGATCGGGAGTCGAACTCTGGTGACAGGGTTCGTAGCGCAGCGTAGCGCTAACCACTACACCAACTGCTTCCCGTACACACGCACACACACAAGGTCTCTGTTGTGTTAATGACGAATGTGTTGACGTTTTATTTTTACGCTTTTATTTAACTCACTCTGTCTGTTGTTGTTGCATCCTCAAATCTTGTAACTCAATCTTAACCCACTTCCCAATGTGGTATCGACTGCAAAACACGGTATACGTATGTCATACTGATGACAATACTATATTATATCATTAAAAAAATAAAATATATTTATTTTAAAAACATTATTTTTTTTTATATGTTATGTGTTCGGCTTGGGTTTAATTGTCCACGCTCAACTAACGTTGGCTGTAAAAAAAGCTTCGGGGCCACGTTGTGGAGTCGTGCAGTTCTGCCATTGAAGCGTGTTTTTTTTTAAATTAAATACTACTTTTAATTAATTAAGGTTATAACAGCAACGATGACATTCCAGCGCGCGAAGATCCCACAGTCCACTCTCCAGGGACCACGGGGAAGTGTCCTCTTGGGTTTTTTGGCAAGACTACATACGAAATAATTAAACGGGGAAATTTGCGCGGATTTTTTTGTTACTTAATTTATGGCCACAAATATCAATTATCTGTCAGATATAAGATCGGCATCATCACCATCATCATCGCCGCTGTCAAATGCACACTCAATCCTAAGCTCTAGATGAGCGAGGAGCGGATAATGATAACTCTGCGCTTTTAATAATATAAACGTTATAATCGTTTGATACATTTGTAATCACCACAAGCACGCTGTAAGTAACGCACAAAACGCCCTGGGCGAGACAAAGACACAGAGTTGCATAGAGAGAGAGAGACAGCTTCTTATACGCAAAGACAAAGACCCCCCGTATAAGCTCGCCAGACTTTTGAGGCAAGTGCTGTTCGCGAGTAGCACCAATGAAGGCCGGCACGGCACACGATGGGAGTGGTGTTGACGGGCCCATTACGCCCGACCGCCTTTGTCTCCCCAGTGGCGATGTTTCACACGGCACAACACGGACTCATTTCGGGCTGAGAGGACAGTTAAACAACCACCACTACCACAACCGTCACCACTGCCATCACCACTACAACCGCTACCTTCACCACCACCGCTCCCACCGCTACCACGACCGCTATCACCACCACCGCCACCACTACCACTACCGCCACCACTACCGCTCCCACTACCACTACTACTACCACCAACACCACCACCACCGCTCCCACCACCACCGCTATCACCGCCACGACCACCACCATCGCCACTACTACTATCACCACCACCACCGCTACCACCACCACCACCGCCACCACTACCACCACTACCACCACTATCACCACCACTACCATCACCACCACCACCGCCACCACTACCACGACCACCACCGTCACCACCGCAACAACCACCGCCACGGCCACCACCACCGCCACCACCACCACTACCACCACCACTACCATCACTACCACCACCACCGCCACCACTACCACTACCACCACCACCGCCACCACTACCACGACCACCACCGTCACCACCGCAACAACCACCGCCACGACCACCACCACCGCCACCACCACCACCACAACTACCACCACCACCACTACCACCACCACTACAGCCACCACCACCGCTACCACCGCAACAACCACCGCCACGACCACCACCACTACCACCACCACCACCACAACTACCACCACCACCACTACCACCACCACCACTACCACCACCACCACCGCCAGCGACAAAAAAATGTGTCAACTTCTCAAAACGACCTCGTGGCAAGCGCGATCGTGATGGGCCCGATGAGGCGATACCAGCCTCGCTGTGGTGCCCAGGAGGAGCACATGGGTTCGATCCCCGACTCTGGCCATGTCTCTTGCTGTACGTTGGGAGTTAAACGCGTAGTGGGCTTTCGCGACGAATATCATTCGTAATAAAATGTTTTTTTTTTTAGTTTTGTTTGTTGTGTCAGATCGCGAAAATAGGAATGTTGTGTCGCAAACCTTCAACCACCCGACACGGACAATTTAGTAAAGGATCTGTCACGTGAACAAAACGCCAATTAGTTACTAGTGTAGTGTACAGTGTAGTGTAGTGTATAGTGTAGTGTATAGTAGTGTATAGTGTGTATAGTGTAGTGTATAGTGTAGTGTATAGTGTAGTGTATAGTGTAGTGTATAGTGTAGTGTATAGTAATGTAGTGTGTAGTGTAGTGTATAGTGCAGTGTATAGTGTAGTGAATAGTGTAGTGTGTAGTGTAGTGTGTAGTGTAGTGCAGTGTGTAGTGTAGTGTGTAGTGTAGTGTATAGTTTAGTGTGTAGTGTAGTGTATAGTAGTGTATAGTGTGCATAGTGTAGTGTATAGTAGTCTAGTGTAGTGTACAGCGTCGTGTATAGTAGTGTAATGTATAGTAGTGTAGTGTATAGTAGTGTATAGTGTAGTGTATAGTAGTGTAATGTATAGTAGTGTAGTGTATAGTGTAGTGTATAGTGTAGTGTATAGTGTAGTGTATAGTGTAGTATAGTAGTGTATAGTGTAGTGTATAGTAGTGTATAGTGTAGTGTATAGTCTAGTATATAATAGGATAGTAGTTTATAGTGTAGTGTATAGTGTAGTGTATAGTTTTGTAGTGTATAATAGTATAGTGTCGTGTATAGTAGTGTATAGTGGACTTTATAGTAGTGTAGTGTATAGTAATATGGTGTAGTGTATAGTGCAGTGTATAGTAGTGTAGTGTATAGTGTAGTGTATAGTAATGTAGTGTATAGTAGTGTAGTGTATAGTGTAGTGTATAGTAGTGTAGTGTATAGTGTAGTATGCTACTTCAGCCCACCGGTGTTTTGCAGAGTAAACCCACAACATTCACAATTTTACTAGTACGACGTTTCGCTGGTAATTACATCAACCAACATCATTGGGCGATTTGCCAGGTTTTACGACAGATTCACACTCACGCGATCCAATCCAAAACCCCGTATCACGTTCTCCGAAACCAGCACATCTTTTTTTTCGTGTGCAACTGGAGGAATCCGATGAGCCATGAAGCTCTTTTCCTCACCGACACCCTACCGTCTGCACACATTTGAGAATCAACACGGGGGAGCCAGATGTTGATGATGATGATGATATCAGCCACTGCGATGCTGAAAGTTACCATCAGCTGTGGCCAGCTCGCCTGTGCACAGCTGATGGTTCAGCGAACGTAGCTTTAAGTGAATCACGTTCGTGCCAAATCGGCGAGCGAGCGAGGGAGAGTTGAATCGTTTTGAAATCCGAAAAAGGGGGGGGTGGAGAGCGGGGGGGGGGGGTCGTTTGACAATTCGTGATGAGCGGCGATTTGCGCCGATAGCAGTGGTGGGTAAGGGTGAGGAGAGAGAAAGGGAGAGTGCAGAGAGAGAGACAGAGAGTGAAATACAGAGAGAGAAAGACAGAGAGAGAGAGAAAGACACAGAGAGAGAGAAAGACAGAGAGAGAAAGAAAGACACAGAGAGAGAAAGACAGAGTGAAATACAGAGAGAAAGACAGAGAGAGATAAAGACAGAGAGAGAGAAAGACACAGAGAGAGAAAGACAGCGTGAAACACAGAGAGAAAAACAGAGAGAGAAAGACAGAGAGAGAAAGACAGAGAGAGAGAAAGACAGAGAGAGAGAAAGACAGAGAGAGAGAAAGACAGAGAGAGAGAAAGACAGAGATAAAGACAGATAGACAGAGAGAGAAAGACTGAGAGAGAAAGACAGAGAGAGAGAGCAGCAGAGGAGAGAGAGTAAATATTATGTACATAGAAAACAGGGGGAACATAGACATGGAGTAGGGAGAGAGGGGGTAGAGAGAGGGGGGGGGGGTAGAGAGGGGGGTAGAGAGAGGGGTTAGAGAGAGGAGGTAGAGAGAGAGAGAGGGGGTAGAGAGAGGGGTACAGAGAGGGGCGGGGGTAGAGAGGGGGGGGTAGAGAGAGGGGGTAGAGAGAGGGGGCTTAGAGAGAGGGGGTAGAGAGAGAGAGAGGGGTAGATAGAGGGGGTAGAGAGAGGGGGGTAGAGAGAGGGGGTAGAGAGAGGGGGGTAGACAGAGGGGGGGGTAGAGAGAGGGGGTAGAGAGAGAGAGAGAGGGGGTAGAGAGAGGGGGTAGAGAGAGAGAGAGAGGGGGTAGAGAGAGGGGGGTAGAGAGAGGGGGTAGACAGAGGGGGGGGTAGAGAGAGGGGGTAGAGAGAGGAGGTAGAGAGAGGGGGTAGAGAGAGAGAGAGGGGGTAGAGAGAGGAGGTAGAGAGAGGGGCGGGGGTAGAGAGGGGGGTAGAGAGAGGGGCGGGGGTAGAGAGGGGGGTAGAGAGAGGGGGTAGAGAGAGGGGGTAGAGAGAGAGAGAGGGGGTAGAGAGAGGAGGTAGAGAGAGAGGGGGTAGAGAGAGGAGGTAGAGAGAGAGAGAGGGGGTAGAGAGAGGGGGTAGAGAGAGAGGGGGTAGAGAGAGGGGGGGTAGAGAGAGAGGGGGTAGAGAGAGGGGGTAGATAGAGGGGGAGGGTAGAGAGAGAGGGGGTAGGAGATAGGGGGGTAGAGAGAGAGGGGGGAAGAGAGAGGGGGTAGAGAGAGGGGGTAGAGAGAGGGGGGTAGAGAGGGGGGTATAGAGAGGGGGGTAGAGAGAGGGGGTGAGAGGGGGGGTATAGAGAGGGGGGTAGAGAGAGGGGGTAGAGAGAGGGGGTAGAGAGAGGGGTGAGGGGGGGTAGAGAGAGGGGGTTGAGAGAGGGGGTAGAGAGAGGGGGTAGAGAGAGGGGGTAGAGAGAGGGGGGTAGAGAGAGAGGGGGTAGAGAGAGAGGGGGAGAGAGAGGGGGGGGTAGAGAGAGGGGGGTAGAGAGAGGGGGGGGTAGAGAGAGGGGGGGTAGAGAGAGGGGAGGTAGAGAGAGGGTGGGTAGAGAGAGGGGGGGTAGAGAGAGGGGTTTACTCTCGGTAGAGAGAGGGGGTAGAGAGAGGGGGTAGAGAGAGGGGGTGGAGAGAGGGGGGGGTAGATAGAGATAGAGGGGGTAGGAGAGAGAGGGGGGTAGAGAGAGGGGGTAGAGAGAGGAGGTAGAGAGAGGGGGTAGAGAGAGAGAGGAGGGGGTAGAGAGAAGGGGGTAGAGAGAGGAGGTAGAGAGAGAGCGAAGGGGTAAGGAGAACAGACCGTGAAATATTTCATTTAAAAGGGGGGCAGGGGGGGGACAACATAAAGCAAAGCATTGAAAAAAATACAAAAAAAGCTAAATGATGAATGAAGCAAAGTGCCGACTACACCGAGCATCTGTCTTGTTTCCTCTGATCGTAAAAAAAGTAGAGAGAGAGAGAGACAGAGACTCTTTTGACTTTTAAACAACTTTTATTGCCGCCAGCAGCAACAGCACCGCAGGGCGATTTCGATATTAAATACACAAAGTCACCAGCAACACAAATGCAAATAAACGCTGTACATCCACGCGGGCTTAGAGAGAGAGAGAGGGAAAGAGTAAGATGTTTGAGTCTTACCTACCGAGTGAAGTTGTTTTGCCTGGCCGGGAAATGAAAATAAATTCACGCGGATCGATCGATTGATTGATTGATTTTCTTCTGTCCCGCGATAGCGACCAGTTGGGGAGCTTTGTCCTTCGCTCGCTTCGTGTTCGCATTTTTTTGCTTTTGTTTTGCCAACGCGATGCCCATGGATGGTGAACGAGACTGACGGGTGCCCTACGAGTGCGAACAGCGGCGCGTTAGCACGGAACCACCCCACGGTGACTCCCGTGCTCCTCCACCCCCCCACCACACCAAAGACAAAGCTCCCCCGTATAGCCTTCAGCAGACCGAAGACTATACGGGAGCGTGGGGCAAGTGCTGTTAGCGAATAGCACCGAGTGAGGCCGGAACGGCACGCGAGATAAGGGGGGTTGGTTGGCCAGGACAATCACCCCCGGCCGCCTTTGTCTCCCCTAGGGGCGATGTTTACTGCACACCGCACCGGGGGACTAATTTGAGGCTTAGTCGACACGCACACAAAAGCAAAGATCGCCCGTACAGCCTTAACAGACTGTTGGGGCAAGTGCTGTTAGCGAGCCGCACCTAGGAAGGCCGGAACCGCACACGAGGGGGTGTGTTGGTGAGCACCACGCCCGGCCGCCTTTGTCTTCCTTAGTGGGGAGGTTTACTACACACCGCACCAGGTACTCATTTGAAGCTGAGTCGACCTAGGGGGGCCCAGGACCGGTTCGGATCATCGTCAGCGGTGTTGGCCGTGAGCGGGAATTGATCTCGGGACGCCGGGTTCGTAGTGCAGCGTAGCGCTAACCGCTACACTACCACCACTACCACCCCCAACACCCCTACCATCACTACCACCACCCCCACCACCGCTACCATCACTACCACCACTACCACCACTACCACCCCCACCACCACCACTACCACCACCCCCACCATCACTACCATCACTACCACCACTACCACCACCACCACTACCACCCCCAAAACAACCACCACTACCACCACCCCCACCACCCCCACCATCACTACCATCACTACCACCCCCACCACCACCACCACTACCACCACCCCTACCACCACCACTACCACCCCCACCACCATCACCCCCACCAACATCACCCCCACCACCATCACCCCCACCACCAACAACACCACCACCATCACCTCCACCACCATCACCCCCACCCCACCACCACCAACACCACCACCAACATCACCCCCACCACCATCACCCCCACCACCAACAACACCACCACCATCACCTCCACCACCATCACCCCCACCCCACCACCACCAACACCACCACCACCATCACCCACACCACGACCACCCCCACCATCACTCAGACCATCACCCCCACCACCACCAACACCACCACCATCACCCCCACCACCACCAATACCACCACCATCACTTCCACCACGACCACCCTCACCACCACCACCATCACCCCCACCACCACCAACACCACCACCATCACCCCCACCACCACCAACACCACCACCATCACCCCCACCACCACCATCACCACCACCACCAACACACTCTCTCTCTCTCTCCTCTTCCTCCGACAAGAATCCAATGCATTTAATCCGACCCAAACACAGCCGAGGTAGAAGGGGGCGGTGGTGAGGGGGATGGTGGTGGTAAGTGTTAAAAACAAAACAAAAACAACGTCGTGAGAGTCGAGTTCGACATTAACCTCGCGCTCTCAATCGCCCAATCTCCCCGTCTGGCCATCGACCGCCGGACGCGAACCGTCGGACACTCGTGCCGCATCTCGAGTCTCGCTTTACTGCGTCGCGGCGAAATTCCTGGAGCCGCTGCTACTGCTACCGCTGCTGCTGCTGCAGCTGCTGCTGCTACCGCTGCTGTTGCAGCCGCTGCTGCTGCTGCTACCGCTGCTGCTGCTACCGCTGCTGCTGCTACCGCTGCTGCTACCGCTGCTGCCGCTGCTGCTGCTACCGCTGCTGCTACCGCTGCCGCTGCTGCTACCGCTGCTGCTGCTACCGCTGCTGCTGCAGCTACTGCTACTGCTGCTACCGCTGCTGCTGCTGCTACCGCTGCTGCTGCGACCGCTGCTGCTGCTACCGCTGCTGCTACCGCTGCCGCTGCTGCTACCGCTGCTGCTGCTGCTACCGCTGCTGCTGCAGCTACTGCTACTGCTGCTACCGCTGCTGCTGCAGCCGCTGCTGCAGCCCCTGCTGCTACCGCTGCTGCTGCTGCGTTGCGCTCCGAAGCGAAGCACCGCGCCGAGCCGAGTTCGATTGAAAATAAAATAAGTCACGACGTTCGAAAACTTTCGTGACTGCAAGGATTCATCTTCCTTGGTTCTTTCGGTGAAGTCACGTAGAAATGAGAATAAAATTATTAAAAAAAAAATAAGACGATAGAATTCTCACGACGTTTCGGCCACAACACCAAGTAGCCTTCTTCAGGTGAAAGAACAGAACTGTCGGGACGGCTACAGCTTCAATGAACGCTGCTAAGATTCGCCTCTCACCGAGCTTAAAAGTCGCTACGAATCTTAGCAGCGTTCATTGAAGCTCTAGCCGTCCCGACAGTTCTGTTCTTTCACCTGAAGGAGGCTACCTGTGTTGTGGCCGAAACGTCGTGAGAATTTTATTGCCTTATTTTTTAAAAATAATTTTATTCTCATTTCTACGTGACTTCACCGAAAGAACCAAGGAAGATGAAGAAGTTACGACGTTGTTTGTTGTTGTTGTTGCTGTGGTTTTCACACCTGATGACGATGGCTGGTGTTGCGATCGAAACGTCGCGATTCGTTTGAATTGCATTTTATTTCTGAACCCACGTGACTTCACCGAACGGACCAACGAGTGTGGATTATTGCGGGCACGAAAGCTTCAAATGAAGATTCGAGTATCATGATACCACTGTGGAACGCGACGTTTTTGTGTCCCTGGGTAGCAAGAGCTATTTTGCAATTGCTTATGCACTCAAAAGCGCATGGAGTGGAGGTTGTTCACCACGAACTGTGCTTTTGTGAAAGAATGACGCAAATGCACACCGAGTTTTCTCATTGACAACAGGGGCATTTCAAAATGCAATTGCCACTGGTCACAAAAGCAAAGTTTGTTTGGAACAAAAGCAATTTGCCGTATTTTTTGAGTGCATAAGCAATTCGAAAATACCGAGGGACAAAATAATTGATATTTTTGTTTGTTACACAGCGCATCCATGCAGATAATGATCTCTACGGGTCGTGCGGCCTCCTCCCCTAGGTCGACGAGGCCTCAAATGAGTACCTGGAGCTGTGTGTGCAGTAAACGTCGCCACTAAGGGGAGACAAAGGCGGCCGGGCGAGGTGATGGCAAACCCACCCCTTCCTGTGCAATGCCGGATTACATAGGTGCTGCTCGCTAACAGCACTTGCCCCAACAGTCTGTTAAGGCTACATGTCTGTCCTATCACTGTGTGTCCGACTGGACTATCCCTACGTGTGTTTCTGCGTGTCCTTCTGGACTATCACTCTGTCTGTGTGTCCGACTGGACTATCACTCTGTCTGTGTGTCTGTGTGTCCGTGGGGAATGTCACTGTGTCTGTGTGTCCGTCTGGACTATCACTGTGTCTGTGTGTCTGTGTGTCCGTCTGGACTATCCCTGTGTCTGTGTGTCCGTCTGGACTATCACTGTGTCTGTGTTGTCCGTCTGGACTATCCCTGTGTTTGTGTGTGTGTCCGTCTGGACTATCCCTGTGTTTGTGTGTCCGTCTGGACTAGCACTGTGTCTGTGTGTCCGTCTGGACTATCACTGTGTCTGTGTGTCCGTCTGGACTGTAAATGTGTCTGTGTGTCCGTCTGGACTATCACTGTGTGTGTGTGTCTGTGTGTCCGTCTAGACTATAACTGTGTCTGTGTGTCCTTCTGGACTATCACTGTGTCTGTGTGTCTGTGTGTCCATCTGGACTATCCCTGTGTCTGTGTATCCGTCTGGACTAGCACTGTGTCTGTGTGTCCGTCTGGAATATCACTGTGTCTGTGTGTCTGTGTGTCCGTCTGGACTGTCACTGTGTCTGTGTGTCCGTCTGGACTATCACTGTGTGTGTGTCTGTGTGTCCGTCTGGACCATCCCTGTGTCTGTGTGTCCGTCTGGACTATCCCTGCGTGTGTGTGTCCGTCTGGACTATCACTGTGTCTGTGTGTCCGTCTGGACTATCACTGCGTGTGTGTCTGTGTGACTGTCTGGACTATCACTTCGTGTGTGTGTGTGTGTCTCCGTCTGGACTATCACTGCGTGTGTGTCTGTGTGTCCGTCTGGACTATCCCTGCGTGTGTGTCTGTGTGTCCGTCTAGACTATCACTGCGTGTGTGTCTGTGTGTCCGTCTGGACTATCCCTGCGTGTGTCTCTGTGTGTCCGTCTGGACTATCCCTGCGTGTGTGTCTGTGTGTCCGTCTGTACTATCCCTGGTGTAAGTGTCTGTGTGTCCGTCTGGACTATCACTGTGTCTGTGTGTCCGTCTGGACTATCACTGCGTGTGTCTCTGTGTGTCCGTCTGGACTATCCCTGCGTGTGTGTCTGTGTGTCCGTCTGTACTATCCCTGGTGTAAGTATCTGTGTGTCCGTCTGGACTATCACTGTGTCTGTGTGTCCGTCTGGACTATCCCTGCGTGTGTGTCTGTGTGTGTGTCCTTATGGACTATCCCTGCGTGTGTGTGTGTGTGTCTGCGTGATCTCGGCCCTTCGTTAGGTCTTGTCAGCCTCGGTTTCCGCCTGACTTGCTACACCCATCCACAAACGCTTTGATTAAAAAAAAACGCCTCCGTCACTAAACCTCTTGCAGAGAGACGTGGGCTGTCGTCGGCCCCTTTGATTAAGCAGAAAGCCCTACAAAAACGTTATAATATCCACCCCACTGCTGCTACAGGCAAAGATCCCCCGTATAGCCTCGGCAGACTCTCGGGGCAAGTGCCGTGCACGGCACGCGAGAGGGCGGGAGGGTGGCCAGCACCACGCTGCCCCGGCCGCCTTTGTCTCCCCCAAGTGGGTGATCTTTGAGGCTGGGTCGACCTAGAGAGGGGAGTCCCACGGCGAGGCAATCGCCGCTGGAATTCCCGTGCAGAGGGATTCGAACTCGGTGCGCCGGGGTTTCCGTAGCGAAACGGCGCTTAACCGACGACACCACCGCTCCCCTCACTCATCTCCCACAAAGACAAAGGTACCCCCCTCTACGTCCCCCACCCCGTGTAGCCTCGACAGACCGCAGGGGCAAGTGTTGTCAGTGAGACGAAGCACCGATGGAAGTGGACAAGCAGGCAACTGCGCACGAAAGGGGGGTGATTGGTCCTGCATCACCACCACCACCACCTCCTCTGTCCTCCACCCCACAATTGGGGATATTTACTCATCGCCGCAACCAGCCAACTCATTCGAGGCTGAGTCGACCTAGGCGGGAGGCTCGATCGGTTTCAGATAGCCGGTTCAGGCATCGAACGCCGTCCACCCAGACGTAACAACACGAGATGCACACACACACACACGCGCACGCGCGCACGCGCGCGTATATACAATCGCGTCTCTCTCTCTCTCTCTGTCTGTGTCCTTCTCTATTTAACGTCGTTGGAATGTTGTGTTTTTTTTTGCTTACCTCCCCGGACGATGACTCCGTTGGTACCTTGGCCTCCTCTTCCTTCTCGTCCTTCTTCTTCTTCTTCCTCCTTCCTCACCTTCGGCTACGTCGCGTGTCGCCGCCCTTCCTTGAGGCGTTTGGCCCTTCGCCGCGCAGTGCAACGGAATCCGCAAGATGCCCTTCGAGATGCCCCCTCCAAAAAAAAATTGTCTGTTTTTAAAATATTTTTTTTAATCTTCTTAGTTCCTTTTCCAATTGCCTGGGGGTGGGGGGGGGGGGGGTGTTTAAACAAATCTTGACCGGACCCGACCACCCACAGCAAAATCGCCACCACGACCAACAGCACCACGACTCCTCCTGGACCCTGTCGTTCGTAAGCAAGTTGTTGTCGTGGTGTGTGTCTGTGTCGTGTTGTTCCCGTGGCTGTTGCTGCTACTATCAAGGACGCCAGTCTGACCCACTTCGATCAATCGCTTTCATTAGTGTGCGGCAAAGCTTCAATGTGTAAGCGGCTCCCTGGTCACCACCCACCTCCCTCCCCCGCCTCTCTCTCTCTCTCTTTTATACTGACCTCCACTCCCTCCACTCCCTCCACTCCAGTCCCTCCCCTTCACTCCCTCCCCTCCAGTCACTCCCCCCCAGTCACTCCCCTCCACTCCATACCCTCCCTCCCCTCCACTCCCTCACCTCCCCTCCCTCCCCTCCCCTCACTCCCCTCCACTCACTCCACTGCCTCCCCTCCAGTCCCTCCCCTTCACTCCCTCCCCTCCCTCCCCTCCCCTCCCACCCCTCCCCTCCCTCCCCTCCACTCCCTCCCCTTCACTCCCTCCACTCCCCGCCCCCCCCCCCCTTATCCACACCAACAACAACGAGCACCTCCCCAAAAAAAAATATCTATAAAGAGTTTACCGATTTGATTATTGGACCATCCCCCCTCGCCTCTACCTCCCCACCAACTCCCGGCTCCCTTCCGCCCCCCACTACCCCCCACCACTCCTCCTCCACCCACCCACCCACCCCCTTGCGTTAATGTTTATCAACTCAGCAAGCGCACTTATCTTTGCTCATGTTTTTAGACAGCAGGCGTCTTGTCATCGGCACGCTAGCCGGAGACATTTATTCTGTCCCCCCCCCTCTCGCTGTCCCCCCCCCCCCGTCTCCTCCCTGTCTCTCTCTCTCCCCCCTCTCCCCTCTCTCCCCCCTCTCCCCTCTCCCTATCTCTCTCACTCCTCCACTCTCACTCACTCACTCACCCCCTCCCCTTGTCTCGCTCTCCCCTACTCGGCCCTTACCTGTTCGCCCTCTCTGTATCTCTCTCTCTCTCTCACACACGCACGCACACACACACGCACGCACACACACGCACACACACCCACCCACACACACACACACGCACACACCCACCCACACACACACACACGCACGCCCACACACACACACGCACACACCCACCCACAAACCCACACACACACACGCCCACACACACACACACACCCACACACCCACAAACCCACACACCCACACACACACGCACACACACGCACACACCAACACACACACACACCCACCCACAAACCCACACACACTCACACACACACGCCCACACACCCACACACACACACCCACACACACACACGCACACACACCCACACACACACGCCCACACACACACACACCCACACACACCCCCACACACACCCCCACACACACACTATTATATTTCTCCCTATCTCTTGTATCTCCCTATCTCTTATCTCTCTCTCTCGCTGTCAACGCCGCTCTCTCCCTCTCGCCGCTGCCGCCTTCTCCACGCACGGCTAACGGTGGTGGACGAGGTTGTGGTGAAACGAGGTGGTGCTGGTGGTGGTGGTGGTGGTTGGTAGTGCTGCTGCTGCTGCTGCTCCTGCTGCTGTTAAGCGGAGAGTGTGAGGAGTCGACCACACTGGGGTCTCTTACCCCATCTCTGCTCCCTCCTCCTCTCTCCCTCCTCCTCTCTCCCTCCTCCTCTCTCCCTCCTCCTCCTCCTCCTCTCTCCCTCCTCCTCTCTCCCTCCTCCTCTCTCCCTCCTCCTCCTCTCCCTCCTCCTCCTCCTCCTCTCTCCCTCCTCCTCTCTCCCCCCATCTCTCTCCCTCCTCCTCCTCTCTCCCTCCTCCTCCTCTCTACCCCCATCTCTGCTCCCTCCTCGTCTCTCCCTCCTCCTCCTCTCCCTCCTCCTCCTCTCCCTCCTCCTCTCTCCCTCCTCCTCTCTCCCCCCATCTCTCTCCCTCCTCCTCCTCTCTCCCTCCTCCTCCTCTCTCCCTCCTCCTCTCTCCCCCCATCTCTCTCCCTCCTCCTCCTCTCTCCCTCCTCCTCCTCCTCTCTACCCCCATCTCTGCTCCCTCCTCGTCTCTCCCTCCTCCTCTCTCCCTCCTCCTCCTCTCTCCCTCCTCCTCTCTCCCTCCTCCTCCTCTCTCCCTCCTCCTCTCTCCCTCCTCCTCCTCCTCCCCATCACCCAGCGTCATGGCAACGCTGCGACGCAGCGCGTCCCCGACGGCCAATGGGCGCGCGCGCTGCGAATGAGATTGTGTGAGTGTGTGTGGGTGTGTGTGTGTGTGTGAGTGTGTGTGGGTGAGTGTGTGTGTGAGTGTGTGTGAGTGGGTGAGTGTGTTGGTGTGTGTGGGTGTGTGTGAGTGTGTTGGTGTGTGTGGGTGTGTGTGTGAGTGTGGGTGTGTGGGGGTGTGTGGGGTGGGTGTGTGAGTGTGTGTGAGTGTGTGTGAGTGTGTGGGTGTGTGTGGGTGTGTGGGTGTGGGTGTGTGTGTGTGGGTGTGTGTGGGTGTGTGGGTGTGTGTGTTGGTGTGTGTGGGTGTGTGTGAGTGTGTGGGTGTGTGGGTGTGTGCGTGTGTGTGGGTGTGTGTGTGTAGGTGTGTGTGTGGGTGTGTGTGTGAGTGTGTGGTGTGTGTGGGTGTGTGGGTGAGTGTGTGGGTGTGTGGATGTGTGCGTGTGTGTCGGTGTGTGTGAGGGTGTGTGTGGATGTGTGTGTGTGTGTGGGTGTGTGTGGGGTGTGTGAGTGTGTGTGCGTGTGTGTGGGTGTGAGTGTATGAGTGTGTGTGTGTGGGTGTGAGTGTGTGGGTGTGTGTGGGTGTGTGTGAGTGGGTGTGTGCGTGTGTGTGTGGGTGTGAGTGCGTGGGTGTGTGTGTGAGTGTGTGGGTATGTGGGAGTGCGGGTGTGTGAGGGTGTGCGTGTGTGTGTGGGTGTGCGTATGTGGGTGTGTGTGTGAGTGTGTGGGTGTGTGTGTGTGTGGGTGTAAGTGTGTGTGGGTGTGTGAGAGTGTGTGAGAGTGTGTGAGTGCGTGTGGGTGTGAGTGTGTGCGAGTGTGTGTGAGTGTGTGTGAGTGTGTGCGTGTGTGGGTGTGTGTGTGAGTGTGTGGCTGTGTGTGTGTGTGGGTGTAAGTGTGTGTGGGTGTGTGAGAGTGTGTGAGAGTGTGTGAGTGCGTGTGGGTGTGAGTGTGTGCGAGTGTGTGTGAGTGTGTGTGAGTGTGTGCGTGTGTGGGTGTGTGTTAGTGTGTGAGTGTGTGGCTGTGTGTGAGTGTGTGTGGGTGTGTGAGTGTGTGTGTGTGTTTGAGTTTGGGTGTGTGAGTGTGTGGGTGTGTGAGTGAGTGAGTGTGTGAGAGTCTGTGAGAGTTTGTGAGTGCGTGTGGGTATGAGTGTGTGCGAGTGTGTGTGAGTGTGTGGGTGTGTGTGAGTGTGTGTGTGAGTGAGTGTGTGGGTGTGTGAGTGAGCGTGTGTGGGTGTGTGAGTGTATGAGTGTGTGTGTGAGTGTGTGTGTATGAATGAGCGTGTGTGAGTGTGTGTCAGTGTGTGTGGGTGTGTGAGTGAGCGTGTGTGGGTGTGTGAGTGTATGAGTGTGTGTGTGTGTGAGTGTGTGTGTGAGTGTGTGCGTGTATGAATGAGCGTGTGTGAGTGTGTGTCAGTGTGTGTGGGTGTGTGAGTGGATGTGTGAGTGTCTGTGGGTGTCTGAGTGGCGTAGTGGTTAGCGCGCTGCGCTACGAATCTAGCGACCCAGGTTCGATTCCCGGTCACGGCCAACACCAATGACGATTATTTGAACCGGTACCGGGCCTCCCCTAGGTCGACTCAGCCTCAATGAGTACCTGGTGCGGTGTGTAAACATCGCCACTGGGGAGACAAAGGCGGTCGGGCGTGGTGCTGGCCACCCACCCCCTCGTGTGCCGTGCCGGCCTTCGTAGGTGCTCTCTGACAGCACTTGCCCCCACGGTCTGTTAAGGCTACACTGGGGTTCTTTTTTCCTTGTCTTGTGTGAGTATGTGAGTGGCTGGGTCATGAAGACCGCATGCCCAGCCACCGCATGCCGAGACAGCTTTTGTTCAGCCGGATCGAGGGGGCTAAACGGGCGCGGCACGGGCTAGAGAAGAGACGGAGTGATGTGGTACAGGAGGACGTGGAGCTGAGTGGACTTGCCGATGATTGGTACCAGCGGTGTCAAGATCGGCCTCTGTGGAAGAGGAGGCTTGTGAAGGACGCTGCTGCTGGGCAGTTGGAGGCAGTCGCCCTCCAACAACAACGGAGGGCGGAGGAGCGACGCTCACAACAACGAGCGGAGCGCCGGGTGGCTAAAGCACAGCAGGTTGGCACAGTAAGGGGCACAACTGGTGCATCAGCCAGTCATCTCAGTCAGTCGACCCGTGGCACCTGCTGGGTCTGCCCCGTGACCTCCTGCCGGCGGGCGTTCGACGATTCACGTGGCCTGAAGGTGCACATAGCCTGGCACAAGCGTCGTGGTGACGTCACCGCCACTTAGTGGCGAATGGCGGTTGTTGTTGGGTGTGCGCGTGTGTGCGCGTGTTAGCGTGTGCGTGTAAGAGTGTGGTGTCTCTTGTTCATGGGGGGAGCGGTAGTGTAGCTGTCAGCCCGCTGCTCAATGAATCGGTCCTGGGCCTCCCCTAGATCGACTCAGCCTCAAATGAGAACCTGGTGCGTTGTGTTAACATCGCCGCTGGGGAGACAAAGGCGGTCGGGCGTGGTGCTGGCCACCCACCCCCTCGTGTATCGTTCTGGCCTTCATAGGTGCTCGCTTACGACACTTGCCCTAACAGTCTGATCTTTGTTTTTGCGTGTGTGAGCCTGCACTTTAAAGCAAGGTACCACTGGCACCGAAACGTCGGCACCGTCTTCCTCCACCTCTCTCTCTCTCTCTACGCTCCGATGAAGGGATGTTGCCCGAAACGTCACCATTCGTGAGCGTGCAAACACTCTCACAAACGCCGGAGAAGGTCGTGCACAATGCGCGACACACACGCGCGCACACGCGCACAGAGACACACACACACATATACAGACACACACACAGACACACACAGACACACACAGAGACACACACACACAGACACAAACACACAGACACACACCCACAGACACACACACAGACACACACACAGACACACACAGAGACACACACACACAGACACAAACACACAGACACACACCCACAGACAGACACACAGACAGACACACACACAGACACACACAGACACACACACAGTCACACACACATAGACACACACGCACACACACAGAGACACACACATGCACACGCACACAGAGACACACACAGCCACACACACAGACACACACACAGACACACACAGAGACACACACACACAGCCACACACACACACACACGCACAGACACACATGCACACACACACACAGATACACACAGCCACACACACACAGACACACACACACACACGCACACACGCACAGACACACACACACGCACACACAGAGACACACACAGCCACACACACACAGACACACATGCACACACACACAGACACAGCCACACAAACACAGACACACACGCACAGACACACATGCACACACACACAGAGACACACACAGCCACACACACAGCCACACACACACAGATACACACACACACGCACACACGCGCACCCGCGAACGCGCGCGTCTATCTCCCTGCTCTCTCTCTCTGTTGCATCCTCCACTCTCGTCCCATTCGATTTCCCCGATGGTTCCCTACCGCTCTCTCTCTCTCTCGCTCCCTCTTATTTTTTACGATCAGAGGAAACATGAAGATGCTCGGTGTAGTCGGCACTTTGCTTCGTTCATCATTTCGGGTTTTTTTCGTTTTTTTTTCCCCAATGCTTTGCTTCATGTCCCCCCTCCCCCTTTTAAATGAAAGATTTTACGTATTCTGGTAGACACAAACATCAACACGTAGAAGCACGCTCTGCTCCTCCTCCTTACCCCTTCCCTATCTCTCTACCCCCTCTCTCTACCCCTTCTCTCTACCCCCTTTCTCTCTACCTCCCGTCTTCCTACTCTCTCTCTCTCTCTATGCTCCCCCTGTTTTCTATGTAATTCTCTCTCTCGCTCTCCCAATCACTCTCTCACTCTCTCTGTCGCATCCCCCTCTCTCATCCAATTCAATTACACTGCTGATTTCCCATCCCTCTCTCTCTCTCTCTGTGTCTCTCGATCTCTGTCTCTCTCTGTCTCTTGCTCTCTCTCTTTCTCACCCGTGTCCCTCTTTGTGCGTCGACTACAAAATCTTTTTTTCCAAGGTGCTGGCAAAACCGTGTCAAGACAGGGCTGGGTCAGCTGATCCTGCCGGAACAGTCGTATTGCATCCCCGGACGGTGCATATAACGACAACATCGGTACGGTCAGAGTTGTAATCTCCCTTGCAGAAGCGCACAGCGTGGATTTGGGCCTCATCTTCTTAGATCAGGAGAAGGCCTTTTGACAGGGTGAGCCACGAGCACCCTGGACAAACTCCTAACGTCGCTCGGACTTCGGCCAGGCCTTCATCTCGCACGTGAGGCTCCTGTACACGGGGGGCACATCCAGCCTCACGAAGATAAACCAGCGGCTCGGCGTCTCCTTTCCCTGTGACGAGGGGGGGGGGGCAGACCTGGGATGCCCCCCCTCTTGGGGCTGCTGTACCACCCTGTCCCATTGAGCCACTGCTACGCCACCTGAGACGAAATCTCTCTGGCCTCAAAGTCTCGGGACCTGATAACGAGGTCATCAAGCTCTCAGCTCACGCAGACGACGACGTGACGCGTCGTGGTCAGCGACGCGTCACGTGACGCCTCCGTGCTCTGTCAGTGTACGAGAGGGGGGCCTCCTCCGCCAGGGTCAACTGGGCCCAGGTGCGTGGCCCCCCTCTGTGTGTTTGTGGTCGCGAGGCGGCGTTCGCTCCACGCTCCTCCCAGGAGGAGTCAGTCGGCGGGACGATGGAGTCAAGTACCTGGGGGGTTCACCTGGGGAAACCACGTGACGTCGCTCTGAACAACTGGACCCAGCTGGCCGACACAATGGAGGCTAAATTACTGACATGGGCACCACGCCTCGCTCCGCAGATGTCATTCAGCGGGCCGAGTGCTCGTCGCTAATACCCTGGCTGCATCCGTGCTGTGGCACAAGACCCAAGGCCCCTCCAGTCTCCTGCTTGGCTACTCACCAGAGTCAACCGCTCACTCGCGCGCTTCGTCTGGCACGGGGAAGCTACCGGCTCAGGCCGGGCGTTCTCTGCCTGCCGGTGGGCGAGGGCGGCCAGGGTCTGGTGGACGTCGCCGCCAGGGTCACGAGTTTCAGGCTCGTGGCAGTCAGGCGGCCGCTGTACGACCGGGAGGAGCTACCCTGGAAGTCGCCGGCCCTCGCCCTGCTGAGGAATGCAGGGGAGTGCCTGGGGTACGGACAGGAGCTATTCCTGATGGACCTGAGCCTGGTCGACTACACGAGGCTCCCAGGTTATCACCAGAGCCTCTTGGACGCGTGGCGGAGCTTCGAGTGGGAGCAGAACTCGCGCGCCCTACGACCTCGCGCGGTTCCTGAACGAGGCCCTTGTTCTGCAACGGCCTCTTCCAGGGGATCAGAGGAGAGAGGGACCCTAGGGCTCAACGCCTCACATCAGCAGGGCTGCGGACAGTCTTCCACGTCGTGCAGGGCCACCAGCCCAAGTGGAAGACCGCAGCTGAGATCGCCAACACCGCAGGGCTCCACTCCACGCTAGCTGGGGAGAAGCTGCTGCGGGACGTCGCTCCGCGCCATGAAGGAGCTGCGCCTGAATCTGGAGGCGCCGGGGGATGGTGGCGGCCCTCCACCCCACCTCCTCCTCCTCCTTCCTGGAGTTTCGCTTCTCCTGCGCGTGGCCCCCCGGCCACAGCGACTCCGGCAAGCTACTGAAGCCCCGAGGCTGCAGGAACGTGCCCCTGAAGAGCGTCCCAAACACAGCGCTCTACACGTGGCTGTGTCAAGGCGCTCTACACGTGGCTGTGTCAAGGCGCTCTGCACGTGCTTTGTCAAGGCGCTGCATTCCCGGGACCTGGCCGACCTACCGGACACAAAACGGAGAGACCATTTCTCTCCCCTCATTGCGGCCGCCCCCCCCCAGTGTAAACAAATGTACAAAGTCTCCCGTAGCCAAACGCTGCGGTGACCTCCAGTGGAGGTTGGCACACTGCACGTTGCCATCGGCCGTGTGGCTCAGCCGAATCTCGCCAGGGGTAACAGACTTGGTGCATCTCCTGCGGTGCCAGGGAGGATCTGGCCCCACCGGGACTCACACTGTCAGCGGCTCAAGCTCAATGTTCCGCCTTTTGGGGGACATCTTCAGGAAACTGGAGGTGCCCTTCTACAACAGCAGCTTCGTATATGGGGTGGTGGTGCCTTACCTGGCTAACAAGCGCCATGACCTCGCCAACTTCGCCTGTGCTCAGGCGAAGTTGGCGGTGTACAGAACGAGGAGCAAGATGCTGCAAGGTGACACTGACGGCTGATCTGTGCTGCTTCCAGTGTTGAGAGGCCTGCTCAAGGCGCGGCTCCGGCTGGAGCACGCCACGTACCACACACACGTGTCGGTGATGTGCAGCGCGTCTTCCTCGAACGCTGGGGAGCCGGACAAGCCCCTCTCTGTACCAGCGTGGACGGCACCCTCCACGTGTTCACCTTCTGAAGCGCTCGCTCGTCACCGTGGCGTGCGCGATGATCACCACCACAACCACCACCACCACCATCACCACAACCACCAACACCACCACCACCACAACCACCAACACCACCATCACCACCACCACCACCATCACCACCACCATCACCATCACCACCATCACCACCACCACCATCACCACCACGTGAATTTTCTTTCGTGTTGTCCTCGGTGCTTTTTAGCACAAAAGCGCGTGGATTTGTAGCGTTTATTTTCATTTGTGTTGCTGGTGACTTTGTGTGTTTGTGTTGCTGGTGACTTTGTGTAATTGTGTTGCTGGTGACTTTGTGTATTTCATATCGAAATCGCCTCCAGTGCTTTTGCTGCTGGCGGCAATAAAAGTTTTTTTTTTAAGTAAAAAAAAGGTCTATCGCTGCTACCACTCATTCCTCAGTAGCGGCCTTTGTAGCAAGGCGCCGATGCCGCCAAAACGGCATCGTCCCGTTCCGTGTCACCGCCTCTGTCAAACTGCGGCACTGGAGCGCCCTTGAGTGCAGGATCATTTTCTCTCTCTTTCTCTAGAAATATATATACGTGTGTATATATATAATCATAGTATATACATACTTGCAACTAGAGTAGTTATATTCGTCTGGGTGCAGTCGGCTGGCGGACGGTATAAATCTGTGACCGACGTTTCAGCACAACCAACACCACCACCCCCAGGCATGACCTGAGCCTTGTTATATATATAAAAAAAATCTAAATGAGATTATTTCTACTAGATTTCTTTTTTTTTAACTGTAAACATTTTTTGGTCGATTGTTACAAGGTAAAGGGGCCCTCCGATGAGCTACTATATAGCTTTTATTTTTTCAGAATCGACCTTGGCTATGACTAATGATCGCTCAACGAAGTGAGCTTATCATCATCATCATCACCGCGTGGCAATTTATGACAGCAGCCCAATAACTCGAATCGCGTGATGCGTGATTCTAAATGTGGAAGAGAAGAAGAAAAAAACAACGGAGGAAAAATCCACGCGACTACAGAGAGACAGAGAGGAGACACGCAAACTCCAAATATACAGCAGCAGGCGTCAGGGTCGGGATCGAACCCACGACCCCCTGTATACCAGGCGAGGTAGTTAACATCTCCTAGCCACCGTCATGATGATGATGATGAGAGAGAAAGACGCAAACTCCAAATATACAGCTGGCAGTGTCAGCGTCGGGCATCGATCCCACGACCTACAACGAAGTGAGCTTATCATCATCATCATCATCGCGTGGCAATTGATAGCAGCAGCCAAAATAACTCGAAACGTGTGACGCGTGATTCTCAACGTGGCGGGGGGGAAAAAACCCGAGGACTCGGAGAGAAATCCACTCGGCCATGGGGAGAGAGAGACACACCGCAAACTACAAATATACAGCAGCAGGCGTCAGGGTCGGGATCGAACCCACGGCCCCCTGCACACCAGGCGAGGTAGTTAACATCTCCTAGCCACCGTGATGATGATGATGAGAGAGAGACACCGCAAACTACAAATATACAGCACGAGGCGTCAGGGTCGGGGTCGAACCCACGACCTCCTGTATACCAGGCGAGGTAGTTAACATCTCCTAGCCACCGTGATGATGAGAGAGAGACAAGCAAACTACAAATATACAGCAGGAGGCGTCAGGGTCGGGATCGAACCCACGACCTCCTGTACACCAGGCGAGGTAGTTAACATCTCCTAGCCACCGTGATGATGATGAGAGAGAGAGAGAGAGACACGCAAACTCCAAATATAGAGCACGAGGCGTCAGGGTCGGGATCGAACCCACGACCCCCTGCATACCAGGCGAGGTAGTTAACATCTCCTAGCCACCGTGATGATGATGAGAGAGAGAGACACGCAAACTCCAAATATACAGCACGAGGCGTCAGGGTCGGGATCGAACCCACGACCTCCTGTATACCAGGCGAGGTAGTTAACATCTCCTAGCCACCGTGATGATGATGATGAGAGAGAGAGACATGCAAACTCCAAATATACAGCACGAGGCGTCAGGGTCGGGATCGAACCCACGACCTCCTGTATACCAGGCGAGGTAGTTAACATCTCCTATCCACCGTGATGATGATGATGAGAGAGAGAGACATGCAAACTACAAATATACAGCAGGAGGCGTCAGGGTCGGGATCGAACCCACGACCTCCTGTACACCAGGCGAGGTACTTAACATCTCCTCTAGCCACTGTGGTGCCCACTGGAAGTCACCGTAGTATTTACCAGGGTGGCCACTCTAAACGAACCGTGCAGCTTTGCAACATTCACTTCAATGCGCTACGGCCGGATAACGGTAAACGGCTGGGTGGGAGGGGAATAAGACACAGTGCGTTCTTTGTGAAGGCGGGAGGGAAAGAGAGAGACGCGTTAAATACCCAGCGATTCAACGATGCACCGAACATCTGGTACCACCCACTTACTGCTTTGCAGGCACCCTCTTGTGCACGCGCACACGCGGCGTGCAAATTCACGCTGACGTACACACACGGACAAAGCTCCCCCGTGTAGCCTCACTCGAGGATACACGGGGGGAGCTTTGTCCGTGACCCACAGAGTACCCATACTCATAGAGACCCATACTCATAGAGACCCAGATACCCATACTCATAGATCACATACAGACCCACAGAGACTCGTACTTAAAGAGACCCACATAGACCCGCATAGGCTACACGTGTGAACGCCGCTTTCGACGGAGTGAGTAAAGTGGGTGGGTGAGTGAGTGATTGGGTGAGTAATTGGATGAGTGAGTGTTGTGTGAGTGAGTGGGTGAGCGGTTGGTTCACTGGGCGAATGAGTGGGCAAGTGGGTGGGTGAGTGGAGTCAGTGGGTGAGTCAGTGAGTGAGTCAATGGGTGGGTGAGGCAGTGATTGGATGAGTGGCTGAATGGGTGAGCGTTTTGGTGTGTGAGTGGACGTTTGATTGGGTAAAATAGTGTGTGAGTGGGTAGGTCAATGGGTGAGTGAGTGAACAATTTGGTGAGTGGGTGGATGAGTGATTTATTGAGCGAGTGAGTCAATGGGTGAGTGTGTGAGTGAGTGGGTGAGTCAATAGTTGAGTGAGTGTGTGAGTGGCTGAGTGAGCGAGTGAGCGAGTGGGTGCGTCAATGGGTGAGCAGTGAGCGAGTTGAGATGCGACAATTTCGTGGTGTGGATTTTCAGTTAGAGGGGGAAACCCTTTCAGCAATGAGACATGATAGAGGAGTTGTTACTAAGCAAGCACTTGTCCCTTGCTTTTTATTTTCGACGCGTGTGCGGCGATGGCACGGCCGTCGATCGAGGGGTCGAATTGCGAACCGCGTTGTTAGTAAGTAAGGAGTTGTTAGTGATCGGCACCGCGCTCGCTGGAGGTGCCGATGCCTTCAGGGAAGTCGTGGACTCTGTAGACGCAACCGCGCACAATTATGCGAGTCGCTCACAACCGCTTTGCCGTTACTTATCGCCAATTGTGGACTCGGACTATTGTCCTATCATCTCATAGAGTGCCTGGCCACGTAATAATGCAAAATGTCGATTTGTTACTCATAAACCCCAATGAAATCCCGAATTTCGATCGGATCATTGGGGGGGGGGGGGGGGGGGGCACGTGCCACCCACACCCCCCCCCCCCCCACTGGCTCCGACAGTGCCCACAGCCCCCACGACGAGACACTACAAGCCATTACCCAGCTCAAACCACGCGTGTCACACACACACACAAGTCGTTACGCCAACATTCTATTCGCGTGCGGGAAAATTAAAAAAAACCACCCCATAAAACTAACCGGATATATATAAAACAGCAAGACGCAACAATCCCCCATTTTTTAGTCTTCTCTGCTGCCAACGTTCCGGACACATTTCGCCCCATCAATTATCCTCCCCTGCAAACCCACCATTCGCGGCACCACCCAACAACGCAAATAACAAAAAAGACGGCTGTTTGGGGCAAGTGTTGCACTGTTAGCGGGCAGCCAGCCAGCCAGCCAGCAGCAGCAGCAGCAGCGCCTATGCAGGCCTGCATAGCAGACAGCACCACAAAGACAAAGATCCCCCGTGTAAGCTTAACAGACTGCTGGGGCAAGTGCTGTTAGTGAGTCGCAGCAGCGTCTACGTAGAGGCCGGCACGGTACACGAGGGAGCGCCTGGCCAGCACCACAAAGACAAAGAACCCCCCTGCACGTGATCACACACGCACGTGATCACACACGCACGTGTTCACATCTCGTGCTCACACAACGCACGTGCTCACACAACGCACGTGCTCACACAACGCACGTGCTCACACAACGCACGTGCTCACACAACGCACGTGCTCACACAACGCACGTGCTCACACAACGCACGTGCTCACACAACGCACGTGCTCACTGTTCTGCCCCACGGCAGATATGGGGGGTGTGTTTACACAGGAACTTCCTGATATGGCAATGTTTGAGTTTGGTCACGTGATCGGGAAGTGACTAGTTAAGGGTCTCTGAGTCACGAGGCCAGGCAGGGGTGTCAGCCATTACATTTAGTACTAAATGTTCGTTTATTTTCTTATAATACTGCGAATGCAGTTACAATGTTAGGATTGCCGTTATAGTGCTGCAAATGCCTTTATAATGCTGTTAATTTGTTACAGTGAATATGGGGCCTAGTTAATAACGAAGCCTGCCACTTGCACTGTTGTGAATATTATTTGTAGTTGGATAAATCTCAGTAAAGACGGATGCATCTATTCATTGCGGGTTCTTTAAGAAGCATTGCCTGCAAGTTCGCTTATTTTCTTATAATACTGGGAATGCAGTTACAATGTTAGGATTGCCGTTATAGTGCTGTAAATGCCTTTATAACGCTGTTAAATTGTTACAGTGAATATGGGGCCTAGTTAACGACGAAGCCTGCCACTTGCACTATTGTGAATGTTATTTGTAGTTGGATAAGTCTCAGTGAAGACGGGTGCATCTATTCATTGCGGGTTCTTGTAGAAGCATTGCCTGCAAGTTCGTGTATTTTCTTATAATACTGCGAATGCAGTTACAATGTTAGGATTGCCGTTATAGTGCTGTAAATGCCTTTATAATGCTGTTAAATTGTTACAGTGAATATGGGGCCTAGTTAACAACGAAGCCTGCCACTTGCACTATTGTGAATGTTATTTGTAGTTGGATAAGTCTCAGTAAAGACGGATGCATCTATTCATTGCGGGTTCTTTAAGAAGCATTGCCTGCAAGTTCGCTTATTTTCTTATAATACTGGGAATGCAGTTACAATGTTAGGATTGCCGTTATAGTGCTGTAAATGCCTTTATAATGCTGTTAAATTGTTACAATGAATATGGGGCCTAGTTAACAACGAAGCCTGCCACTTGAAATATTGTGAATGTTATTTGTAGTTGGATAAGTCGAGCCAGACTTGTGCCCGTGTAACTTTAATGCGATCATGAGAGCAATGATGAAGAAGTATCTCATCCACAGTTCAGTGTTACGTGCAGCGCGGTACATTTAGGCTGCAGTATGGCGATTAAACAAAGAGACCTTATTTAACACTGTAGTTTATTCTCTTGCTGTAGAGCGATTCAGTACTAATCTAGGTGCCTGGTCCATCCAGGACCTATTGTTGAGATTCATGTTATCTAAGACAATGTTATGATGCTGCAGTGTTCATTCATTGTATTGATATTGCAAGTATTAACAGATGCTCTATTTTGTGCCGTGTTTTTTCCCCATCAGTTTTACCTCGTTTCATTAATTGAATACGTTGGAGTCGGAAGTTTATTGAATGTGAGGTTAACTACTCGGATAGTGGTGCAACGCAGCGCACAGCGGGGCCGAGACACTCAAACACGCACGTGCTCACATCTCGTCCTCACACAACGCACGTGCTCACACACGCACGTGCTCACACAACGCACGTGCTCACACACGCACGTGCTGACACAACGCACGTGTTCACATCTCGTGCTCACACAACGCACGTGCTCACACACGCACGTGCTCACACAACGCACGTGCTCACACACGCACGTGCTCACATCTCGTGCTCACACAATGCACGTGCTCACACACGCACGTGTTCACATCTCGTGCTCACACAACGCACGTGCTCACACAATGCACGTGCTCACACAATGCACATGCTCACACAATGCACGTGCTCACACACGCACGTGCTCACACAACGCACGTGGTCACCTTCCGCAAGTGCTCACACATCGCGCGCTCACATCTCGCAAGTGCTCACATCACGTGTTCACATCTCGTGCTCACACAACGCACTTGCTCACATCACGTGCTCACATCTCGCACGCCCCCAGTTAGAAGATGAAATAGAAATTGGCGCTTCACGCGGCGGGTTGCGTTACGGCGTGCAAGAGGGAGCAGTGGGCAGCTGGAGGAGGCCGCGTGCTCGGTGGCAGATGACGGAGAGCTCCGCATGCAGATTGTGAGCTACACGTCGGAGGCCGATGGACTGCGAGAAGGGCTGCGTGCAGATGCAGCGCTTGTCGTAGTTAAGCAAAAAAAGCGAGAGGGAGAGCGAGCACCAGAGAGAGAGAGAGCGACATGGAGTAGGAAGAGAGGGGGGTAGAGAGAGAGAGAGGGAAGGGGTAAGGAGAGCAGAGCAAGAAATCTTTTGTTAAATCTTTCATTTAAAAATGGGGGGGGGGGAAGGGGGGGGGTTTACATAAAGCAAAACGAAATGATGAAGGAAAGTGCCCCGACTACACCGAGCATCTTCTTCTTTCCTCTGATCGTAAAAAAAGGAGAGACAGACAGACAGACAGAGAGAGTGAGACAAAGAGTGATAGACGAGAAAGAGAGGGCGCCATTATTTTTTCGAAACCATTTCGAGAGTCGATTAGTGAGCCCCGGCTATTGTGCGGCGCTTCCAGCTTTGACCGCACTTTATTGCAGCTCGCTCTCCGGGGAGAGAGAGAGAGAGAGACAGACATACACACACGGTGAGAGAGAGAGGGAGAAAGATCGACAGAGAGAGAGATAGCGAGAGAGATGAAAATAGAGGCAAAGAGAAACAGAGAAAGAGGCATAGAGAGAGACAGACATACACACACGGTGAGAGAGAGAGGGAGAAAGATCGACACAGAGAGAGAGAGAGATAGCGAGAGAGATGAAAATAGAGGCAAAGAGAAACAGAGAAAGATGCACAGAGAGAGAGAGAGGGGGTGAGATATAGACACGGTGGGAGAGAGATAGACGGAGACAGAGAGATAGTATTTTTATTTTTTTACTTTTAAACCACTTTTATGGCTGCCTGCATGAAAAGCACCGGAGCCGATTCCGATGCAAAGTCACGTCGAATACAGCATCGCGTCACAAACCCTACCCGGGGCACGTGGCGCGGCACGCGCCATGCACAACAAACACTGCATCGTTATGCACAGCGCGTGCGAACAATAAGCTCATTAAAAAGTGAAATGCAGAATGCCGTTTGCACCGGTGCAGGGAACTTGACCGCCGCCCCCAACCGTTCAAAGAATCCGCGCGCGTCACTGGCATTCGAGTGGTTCACGCGCTCCAGCTGGAGCCGTGCCTTAAGCAGGCCCCTGAACATTGGCACAGCAGAGCAGTTGCCATTGTCGCCTTGCAGCATCTTTTTTTTTCCCCCTGGTCTTGTAAACTGCGCCATCTTTGCTTGGGCACAGGCGACGTTTGCAAGATCGTGGCGCCTGTTAGCCAGGCAAGGCACCCCGTAAACGAAAGCGCTTCTGTGAAAAGGCACTTCCAGCCTCCTGAAAATGGACCTCAACGGCCGAAAAATTGGTGTTGAGCCGCGGACACCCCGGGTACCGGTGGGACCCAGATCTCCCTTGGCACCGCAGAAGGCACACAGAGTCCAGTGACCCCTTTGGGAGATTCGGCTGAGCCACACGGCCGATGGCACCGTCCAGTCCGCCAACCTCCGCGGGAGGTTAACGCAGCGTTTGGCTACGGCAGTCTTCTGCACCTGCTGCCACTGGGTGTGGGAGGGGCGTGGGGGGGTGCAGCCTCAATCAGGGGAGACACGTGATCTCTCCATTGAGTGTCCAGCAGGTTGGCCGGGTCACGAAAATGCAGCGCGTTGACGCGGCACGGCGCAGAATGCTTTCTTTGATGCGCTCTGCACGGAACGCGTCCCCGCAGCCTCCGAGGTTCAGTGGCATCCCAGAGTCACTGCATCCAGGAGGCTGAATCCAAGAGAAGCGCAGCTCCGCGAAGGAGGAGGAGGAGGAGGGGCGCGCCTGCCATTTTCCTCCAGCGGCTCCAGCTTCAGATGCAGCTCCTTGCATGGCTCGGAGGCTCGGAGCTGGCCTTGCAGCAGCTTCTCCCTGACGAGGCCCGCGTTGCTGGCGACGTCAGCTGCGGTCTTCCGCTTGCGCTGGTGGCCAATGCCGAGGTTGCCGACTTTCCCCAAGCCCCACTGAGTTGAAGCGTAGAGCCAGTGGCCTCTCTCCTCTGATCCCACTGAAGTGGCCGTTGCGGAACCAAGGGCTCTTTCAAGAAATGGCCGAGGTAGTAGTGCGGTGCACTCTGCTGCACTGAAAGCGCTGCGACGCGCCCAAAAGGCCGCCGTAACCTGGCAGCCTCGTGTAGTCGACCAGGCCCAGGTCTAACAGGAAAGGGTTCCTTCCCTTACCCCAAGTGCCCCACTGTGCATCTCAGCAGGAGAGCGCCGGCGACTTCCAGGGTAGCTCCTCCTGTCCGTACAGCAGCCGCCTCACGGCCAGAAGCCTGAGGCTCATCACCCTGGTGGTGACGTCCACCAGGCCCTGTCCACCATCGCCTAATGGCAGGCAGAGAACCCCCGTGCCACACAAAGTGTGCAAGTGAGCGTTTCACTCTGGTGAGTAGCCAGTCTGGAGGCTGGGGGCCTTTGGTCTTGTGCCAAAGCACAGATGCTGCCAGGTTATTAGCGATGAGCACTTGGCCCCTGAAGGACATCTGCCGAGCGAGGTGCAGCCTTGCCAGCAATTTACCCCCAATTACATCGACCAACTCGGTCCAATTGTTCTGAGCGATGTGTGGTTTCCCCAAGTAGACTCCCAGGTACTTGATACCGTCGGCCTGGCAATTTACTCCTGGGGGGAGCACAAAATGCACGTCATGCCAAACATAGAGCCTCACACTTGGCCCAGATAATTTTGGCAGAGGAGGCCTTCTAGGACACTGCCACCACCCGGAAGAGTGAGGAGACGTCCTGCATGTCATTGACCGCGACGCGTATGTCATCCGGTAACGTCGAGACCCCGACAGTTGCATGTCAAGGTCCTGGAACATTAAAGCCAGGCAGATTTTGTCTCAGGTGGCGTAGGAGTGGCTCAATAGACAGGGTGTAGAGCAGCCCCGAGAGAGGGCATCCTTGTCACGGAAAAAGTGGCACGGAGCCGCTGGTTATTTTCATGAGACTGGGTGTGCCCGTGTACAGGAGCCTAATGTGAGAGTTGAATGCCTGGCCGAAGCCGAATGACTTTAGCAGTTCAGCCAGGTATCGAAGGCCTTCTCCTGACGCAATAAGAGTAGGCCTGAGTCCATGTCGTGCGTTTCTGCAAGGGAAATCATATCTCTGACCGCACTGATGTTATCACATATGCACCAGCCCGGGTATACACTATGACTGTTCAGGCTGGATCAGCTGACCCGACACCATCTTGATACGGTTGGCACAGCACCTTGGATAAGATTTTGTAATCGGCGCACAAGAGGGGACATGAGGGTCGCCAGTTTTAAATGAGGCGCAGATCCCAGCAAGGTGACCGCCGCTCTCCTACAGCCCTGTGGGAGTTCAACAACTCCAGTAGGCAGGGGCTGAGCCCATCTTTTAAAAAGGTCGCATGGAACTCGACTGTCAGGCCTTCGATCCCTGGGGCCTTTACCGGCTGCGAGCCATTGCACAGTGCCGTGGAGGCTCTTGCAGCGTGACCGTGCTGTTGAGACACTCCCTCTATGAGTCAGCCCGGGCTAGGCCAATCCCCGTCCAGTGACTCCTGGACAGCCTCGTCTTGTGATGGCTTTGGCAGTGAATCATTGCGAGTAGAAATCGCTCGCGATCTTAGTGATTGGCCTCTCAGATGTGGCCGTTTCTCCACCTGGGGTTTGTCAACTTTCGTTTGCTGGTTTTCTTCTATAAGCGAAATAAACAAAAGGTTTTCGAGGGGGAATCAATTTGCGACAGGTGCTGCATCTAATAACAGGGTTTTCCCCCTTTTTTCTGGCAACAAAACTGAAATCTTTTTACTAGGATTCATGTCTGCATTAACCACAATACCTGCAGTCAAAATGCAAACAAAAAACATACTATGATAATATATGCATTGTCCTTGAAACTGATTGGTCCACACCAAGGGACGGCTTTCTTTTGAGCCGTCCACGCTGGTTACAGAGAGGGGCTTGTCCGGCTCCCCAGCGTTCGAGGAAGACGCGCTGCACATCACCGACACGTGTGTGTGGTACGTGGCGTGCTCCAGCCGGAGCCGCGCCTTGAGCAGGCCCCTGAACACTGGAAGCAGCACAGAGCAGCCGTCAGTGTCACCTTGCAGCATCTTTTTCTCGTTCTGTACACCGCCAACTTCGCCTGAGCACAGGCGAAGTTGACGAGGTCACGTCGCTTGTTAGCCAGGTAAGGCACCCCACATACGAAGCTGCTGTTGTAGAAGGGTACCCCCAGTATCCTGAAGATGTCCCCCAAAAGGCGGAACATTGAGTTTGAGCCGCTGGCAGTGTAAAGAGAGACAGGGAGGGATAGAGAGAGAAGTAGCAGTGGGAGAGAGAGAGAGATAGAAAGAGATAATGGTAGAGAGAGATACATTGTGGGAAAGAGATAAAGAGAGGTAAAGAGAGAGTGGTAGAGAGAGATAACAGGATAAAGAGAGAGGTAAAGACGAGAGATAAACAAGAGAGGCAGAGAGAAATAAAGAACGATGTACAGAGAGAGATACAGAGAGGGAGAAAGAGAGACACGCTGGCAGAGAATGAGGCAGCGAGAGAGAGGTAGGAAATGACCCCGTACACTCTGATGCCACAGCTGTAGCAGCCTCGCAATGTGCATGGACATGAACCCAGGGTATAAACGAACAAAGACGGTTCCGCGGCGGTCTGGAACACTCTTTCCTCGCGATATTAGGAATCCGCTGGGAGCTGTGGCACTTTTAAATCATCGGATAGATCGACAAACCCATATCTGGGTTAGAGTGCGTAAATACAGGTGTGTCATTAAACCCCCCACCACCCGACACAGCCAATTAGTAAGGTTTATCACGGGAAGAGAATGTGTCAAATCGTTACTCGTACAGCACACACCGGTTGTATGTTGGATAGGAAATTCTCAACATTTACAGTACTCGGATTGACAAATATCACCTCAACAGACTGTAGGGGCAAGTGCTGTTAGCGAGCACCTATGAAGGGCGGAACGGCACACGAGGGGGTGGGTGGCCAGCACCACGCCCGACCGCCTTTGTCTCCCCAGTGGCAATGTTTACACACCGCACCAGGTACTAATTTTAGGCTGAGTCGGCCCAAGTGAGGCCCAGGACCGGTTCAGATAATCGTCACTGGGTGTTGGCCGTGAGCAGGAATCGAACCCGGGTCGCCAGGTTCATAGCGCAGCGTAGCGCTAACCGCGACATTACCGCTCCCCATACAGACACGCATACACTTACACAGACACTCACACACACACAGACACACACACAGACACGCATACACTTACACACACAGACACTCACACACACAGACACACACACTCATACACTTACACACACAGACACTCACACGCACACAGACACACACACAGACACGCATACACTTACACACACAGACACTCACACAGACACACACACACTCATACGCATACACTTACACACACAGACACACACACACGCATACACTTACACACACAGACACTCACACACACACACACACGCATACACACACACAGAGACATACATGCACATGCAGGTACAACAGCAATTATTGTTTACACTGTGAGGACGTGAAATATGTACCTAGGCGTAATGCAGTGGTGGAGGGGAGGATGGGATTGGGAGGTGTGGGCGAATACGAGGGAGGTGGGTGGGGAGGGGGGACACGGGGGTGGGGGGGGGGGCTTATACGGTCAGAGTAGCGATGAGATTATGTGGCTGCACAATGCGATATTAAAGACGTGAGACGCCACTGATATTTGGCACACACACAAAATAAACTTGGCCCGCGAAATTTAATTTCGCGTGTTCCATTCAACCCCCCACACACACACACACACCACTCCCCCCCTACCACACCCTCCAACCACCACCAACCACCACCACCCCTCTCCAACCACCACCACCACCACAACCCCCCACCCCGCTCGCCTATGTAATTGTTATATATTTTCGTAATATATATTTTGTAATTTATCTATGTTTTTTGTCATTCATATATTTTTGGTAATTTACATATATTTTTAGTAATTTACATATATTTGTCATTTAATATATATTTTGTAATTTACATATATTTGTCATTTATATTTTTTTTGTAATTTTAATATTTTTTAAAGTAATTTATGTTTTTTTTTGTTATTTTTATAATTATATTTTTTTGTTGCTTATATATTTTTTTAGTAATTTGTGCATTTTTTTGTGATTTATATATATTTTAGTAATTATATATTTATTGTTATTTAGATTTTTTTATTTTGTATATTTTTTGTCATTTATATATTATTGCGGTAATTTATATATTTTTTTGTAATTTATGTTTTCGTAATTTGTATCTATTTTTTAAAATTTATATATTTTTAGCAATTTTTTTACATATATCTGTAATTGACTTATTTTTTTGTAATTCACATATTTTTTCGTAATTTTTTGTCATTTCTATTTTTTTGAAAAATTTCTGCATGCATATTGCCCCTCGCGCGCACGCACGCCAGGTTGTGTGGCTCTGTAGCTATGTCGGTGGGGGAGGAGGGGGAGGCAGGGAGCGGTGACGGTGCGGTTATACGCAATGGAACAATGACCCTGGCAGAGAAAAAAAATAAATTCGAGTTGCATTCCCGATAACGGCCAATGAAAATTGTATAGGTACAAATTTCAGACGCGACTTGGCTATCGCAAATGATCACATCGTTGATCGCATAATTTGTCATTTCATCATCGTCATCGCCGTGTGGAAATTCATAACAGCAGCAAAAATGCTCCAACCGCGTGGATGTCGATTCGAAATGTGATAGGAAACGTCGGAGAAAAATCCACGCGACCACGGGGAGAAAGAGACAGTCCCAATATACAGCAGCAGCAGGCGTCAGGGTCGGGATCGAACCCACGACCTCCTGTAAACCTGGCGAGGTAGTTAACATCTCCTAGCCACCGTGATGATGATGATGATGATGAGAGAGAGAGACACGCAAACTCCAAATATACAGCAGCAGCAGGCGTCAGGGTCGGGATCGAACCCATGACCTCCTGTACACCAGGCGAGGTAGTTAACATCTCCTAGTTACCGTGGTGATGAGAGAGAGAGAGACACGCAAACTCCAAATATACAGCAGCAGCAGGCGTCAGGGTCGGGATCGAACCCATGACCTCCTGTACACCAGGCGAGGTAGTTAACATCTCCTAGTTACCGTGGTGATGATGATGATGATGAGAGAGACACGCAAACTCCAAATATACAGCAGCAGGCGTCAGGGTCGGGATCGAACCCACGACTTCCTGTACACCAGGCAAGGTAGTTAACATCTCCTAGCCACCGTGATGATGATGATGAGAGAGAGACACGCAAACTCCAAATATACAGCAGCAGGCGTCAGGGTCGGGATCGAACCCACGACCTCCTGTACACCAGGCGAGGTCGTTAACTTCTCCTAGCCACCGTGATGATGATGATGATGAGAGAGAGAGAGAGACACGCAAACTCCAAATATACAGCAGCAGCAGGCGTCAGGGTCGGGATCGAACCCATGACCTCCTGTACACCAGGCGAGGTAGTTAACATCTTCTAGTTACCGTGATGATGATGATGAGAGAGACACGCAAACTCCAAATATACAGCAGCAGGCGTCAGGGTCGGGATCGAACCCACGACTTCCTGTACACCAGGCGAGGTAGTTAACATCTCCTAGTCCACCGCGGCGCACGTTATTATAATTGCCCTGGGATTCCCCCACGTTGACTCAGCCTTAAATTTCTACCTGGTGGCTGTGTGTAAACATCGCCAATGGGGAGACAAAGGCGGCCGGGAGTTGTGCAGGCCACCCAAACCCCCACGTGTGCCTTAATAGTAGCTCGCAAACAGCCCTTGCCCCGGCAGTCCGTGCAGGCTACACGGGGGATCTTTGTGCAGAAGCAGGCATGCGTGTGGCATCTTTAAAAGACGTGCATGCATCATGAATGCAATGTGTGTGTGTGTGACTGTGTGTGCGTGTGTGTGCGTGTGTGTGCGTGTGTGTGCGTGTGTGACTGTGTGTGTGATTGTGTGTAACTGTGTGTGTGACTGTGTGTGTGTGCGTGTGTGTGTGACTGTGTGTGTGTGTGCGTGTGTGTGTGACTGTGTGTGTGTATGTGACTGAGACCAGGAAAGGCACTGGGCAGAGATGATCTCCCAAGCGAAATGCTGAGGGATGGGGTGGCGTTTGTGCACAGACTGCCCTATATGACATCATAACAACAGTCTGGACCACTGGACGGGTTCCGCAGGATTGGAAGGATGCCCTGTTGGCCCCCCTCTTTAAGAAGGGGGACCGCACAGACTGTAACAACTACAGGGGCATCTCACTCCTCAGTGTGCCGGGAAAGGTCCTGGCAAGGATTATTCAACATCGCCTTGCCAGGCACGCTGAGGAGAGGCTTGCGGAGCCCCAATGCGGTTTCAGGAAAGGGCGGTCCTGCACAGATGCCATATTTTCTGTCCGTCTGCTACAGCAGAGGTGGAATTCCAGCAAGACCTACATCTCTGCTTTATTGACCTGGTCAAGGCCTATGATACCATCAGTAGGCCTGGGCTCTGGGTTGTTCTTCGTGCTTTTGGAGTCCCCGACCCTCTGCTCACGATCATTAAGGACCTTCATGCTGGTGAGCGGGCCCGGGTAAAACTACCTGGCCGGGAGTCAGAGCCATTCCCTGTACACCTTGGGGTGCGACAGGGATGTCCTCTGGCTCCCACATTATTTAACATATATTTTGACTACGTAGTTCGTGAAGCCTTCAATAGCTGTACCGGGGGAATCTCCATTTTGTACAGATATAATCGGAGGCTGATCGATGCGGTCAAGGGATGGCTCCCTATTGCTCAACCACGTTATGTATGCCGATGATTTGGTAATAGTTGCTCATTCAGAGGAGGAGTTGGAGACGCTGCTGCTGAGACTGGAGCGTACCACTAAGAGGTGGGGCCTTGCCATCAGCCCCACCAAAACTAAGCACCTGCCTGGGTATTTTGTACCATCGGACACTCCACCCCCACAACTCCTAATCGGTGATGTTGCAGTTGTGGAGAGAGTGGAGAGTTTCGCATACCTGGGCAGTGTGTTTATGACTGGCTCCAGTTTAACAGCAGAGGTCTCACTCCGAATCAGTCGAGCGGCAATAGCTTTTCATCGGTTGCGTAACGCTGTGTGGAAGCTACCTGGTCTGTTGCTCCGCACTAAGCTTCAGGTCTTCTCGGCCACGGTCATTCCCTCCCTTCTCTACTGCTTGCGAAACGTGGACCCCCCTAATGGAACATCTTCGCCGGTTAGAAACATTTAGGTTAGCCTGCCTACTATCCATCCTGGGTTTAACCAGGCTGGATTGTGTGAGGAGCTCACAAATCCTTGAAAGATCTGGGCAAGGTCCCATCGGTGAGCTCCTCTGGCAGGCAAGGCTGCGTTGGCTGGATCATGTAGCCCGCATGCCCAGCCACCGCATGCCGAAACAGCTTTTGTTCGGCCGGATCGAGGGGGCTAAACGGGCGCGACACGGGCTAGAGAAGAGATGGAGTGATGTGGTACAGGAGGACGTGGAGCTGAGTGGACTTGCCGATGACCGGTACCAGCGATGAAAAGATCGGCCCCTGTGGAGGAGGCTCGTGAAGGACGCTACTGGGCAGTTGGAGGCAGTCGCCCTCCAACAACAACGGAGGGCGGAAGAGCGACACTCACAACAACGAGCGGAGCGCCGGGTGGCTAAAGCACAGTAGGGGGCACAGGTGGTGCATCATCTTAGTCAGTCGACCCGTGGCATTTGGGTCTGCCCCGTGACCTCCTGCCAGCGGCCGTTCGACACTTCACGTGGCCTCAGGATGCACATAGTCTGGCACAAGCGTCGTGGTGACGTCACCGCCACTTAGTGGCGAATGGCGGTTGTTGTTGTTGTTTGTCTCTGTGTATGTCTGTGTGTGTCTGTGTGTGTGTGTGTCTGTGTGTGTCTGCGTGTGTGTGTGTGTGACTGTGTGTGCAGAAGTACGAACCTAACGACCCGGGTTTGATTCCCGCTCTCCTGCGCAAAACGTCGGACATCACGCCGGGGAACAAAGGCACGGGCGGCCTGAGAGGGGTACACCTCGGACGCAAATCCGCGAATATCAATAATGCATGGTGATGAAGGGAAATCGGCGAGCGAGAGACTGACGGCAGAATCGATGGTGTGGTGTACAGCCATAAGCTCGGTTTTTGAAAATGGCAAAAATACTTCATATTAAAATTATAATGAATCAAATCCAATTTCCAGCCCTCCCCCACACTCTCACCAAGCCCCCCCCCCCCTCCGCACCCCATTACGCCCCCCCTCCCCCCACCTCTCATCATTATCACGGTGGCTAGGAGATGTTAGCTACCTCGCCTGGTGTACAGGAGGTCGTGGGTTCGATCACAACTCTTTAGCTGTCTCCCCCCCCCACGTGAGTCTTTAGCTGTCTCCCCCCACGTGAGTCTTTAGCTGTCTCCCCCCACGTGACTCTTTAGCTGTCTCCCCCCACGTGACTCTTTAGCTGTCTCCCCCCCCCACGTGACTCTTTAGCTGTCTCCCCCCCCACGTGACTCTTTAGCTGTCTCCCCCCCCACGTGACTCTTTAGCTGTCTCCCCCTCCCACGTGACTCATTAGCTGTCTCCCCCCCACGTGACTCTTTAGCTGTCTCCCCCCCCCACGTGACTCTTTAGCTGTCTCCCCCCCCATACGTGACTCTTTAGCTGTCTCCTCCCCCCCTCGTGACTCTTTAGCTGTCTCCCCCCACGTGACTCTTTACCTGTCTCCCCCCCCACACGTGACTCTTTAGCTGTCCCCCCCCCACGTGACTCTTTAGCTGTCTCCCCCCCCACACGTGACTCTTTAGCTGTCTCCCCCCCCCACGTGACTCTTTAGCTGTCTCCCCCCCCACGTGACTCTTTAGCTGTCTCCCCACCCCCCACGTGACTCTTTAGCTGTCTCCCCCCCCCACGTGACTCTTTAGCTGTCTCCCCACCCTCCACGTGACTCTTTAGCTGTCTCCCCCCCCCACGTGACTCTTTAGCTGTCTCCCTCCCCCCACGTGACTCTTTAGCTGTCTCCCCCCCCCACGTGACTCTTTAGCTGTCTCCCCCCCCCACGTGACTCTTTAGCTGTCTCCCCCCCCCACACGTGACTCTTTAGCTGTCTCCCCCCCCCATGTGACTCTTTAGCTGTCTCATCCCCCCTCGTGACTCTTTAGCTGTCTCCCCCCACGTGACTCTTTAGCTGTATCCCCCCCCCACGTGACTCTTTAGCTGTCTCCCCCCCCCCCACGTGACTCTTTAGCTGTCCCCCCCCCCACGTGACTCTTTAGCTGTCTCCCCCATCCACGTGACTCTTTAGCCGTCTCACCCCCCCCCACGTGACTCTTTAGCTGTCTCCCCCCCCACGTGACTCTTTAGCTGTCTCCCCTCCCACGTGACTCTTTAGCTGTCTCCCCCCCCACGTGACTCTTTAGCTGTCTCCCCCCCCCACGTGACTCTTTAGCTGTCTCCCCCCCCCACGTGACTCTTTACCTGTCTCCCCCCACGTGACTCTTTAGCTGTCTCCCCCCCCCCACGTGACTCTTTAGCTGTCTCCTCCCCCCCTCGTGACTCTTTAGCTGTCTCCCCCCCCCCCACGTGACTCTTTAGCTGTCTCCCCCCCCCGTGACTCTTTAGCTGTCTCCCCCCCACGTGACTCTTTAGCTGTCTCCCCCCCCCACGTGAGTCTTTAGCTGTCTCCCCCAACGTGAGTCTTTAGCTGTCTCCCCCCACGTGACTCTTTAGCTGTCTCCCCCCACGTGACTCTTTAGCTGTCTCCCCCCCCCACGTGACTCTTTAGCTGTCTCCCCCCCCCCACGTGACTCTTTAGCTGTCTCCCCCCCCCCATGTGACTCTTTAGCTGTCTCCTCCCCCCTCGTGACTCTTTAGCTGTCTCCCCCCACGTGACTCTTTAGCTGAATCCCCCCCCCCACGTGACTCTTTAGCTGTCTCCCCCCCACGTGATTCTTTAGCTGTCTCCCCCCCCCCACGTGACTCTTTAGCTGTCTCCCCCCCCACGTGACTCTTTAGCTGTCTCCCCCCCCCCACGTGACTCTTATGCTGTCTCCCCCCCCACGTGACTCTTTAGCTGTCTCCCCTCCCACGTGACTCTTTAGCTGTCTCCCCCCCCACGTGACTCTTTAGCTGTCTCCCCCCCCCCACGTGACTCTTTAGCTGTCTCCCCCCCCCACGTGACTCTTTACCTGTCTCCCCCCACGTGACTCTTTAGCTGTCTCCCCCCCCCCCACGTGACTCTTTAGCTGTCTCCTCCCCCCCTCGTGACTCTTTAGCTGTCTCCCCCCCCCACGTGACTCTTTAGCTGTCTCCCCCCACGTGACTCTTAAGCTGTCTCCCCCCCCCCACGTGACTCTTTAGCTGTCTCCCCCCACGTGACTCTTTAGCTGTCTCCCCCCCCCACGTGACTCTTTAGCTGTCTCCCCCCCCCACGTGACTCTTTAGCTGTCTCCCCCCCCCACGTGACTCTTTAGCTGTCTCCCCCCCCATGTGACTCTTTAGCTGTCTCCTCCCCCCTCGTGACTCTTTAGCTGTCTCCCCCCACGTGACTCTTTAGCTGTATCCCCCCCCCCCACGTGACTCTTTAGCTGTCTCCCCCCCCCACGTGACTCTTTAGCTGTCTCCCCCCCCCACGTGACTCTTTAGCTGTCTCCCCCCCCCACGTGACTCTTTAGCTGTCTCCCCCCCCCACGTGACTCTTTAGCTGTCTCCCCCCCCACGTGACTCTTTAGCTGTCTCCCCTCCCACGTGACTCTTTAGCTGTCTCCCCCCCCCACGTGACTCTTTAGCTGTCTCCCCCCCCCCACTTGACTCTTTAGCTGTCTCCCCCCCCCACGTGACTCTTTAGCTGTCTCCCCCCCCCACGTGACTCTTTAGCTGTCTCCCCCCTTGTGACTCTTTAGCCCCCCCCACGTGACTCTTTAGCTGTCTCCCCCCACGTGACTCTTTAGCTGTCTCCCCCCCCCCACGTGACTCTTTAGCTGTCTCCCCCCACGTGACTCTTTAGCTGTCTCCCCCCCCCCACGTGACTCTTTAGCTGTCTCCTCCCCCCCTCGTGACTCTTTAGCTGTCTCCCCCCCCCCCCACGTGAATCTTTAGCTGTCTCCCCCCACGTGACTCTTTAGCTGTCTCCCCCCCCCCACGTGACTCTTTAGCTGTCTCCCCCCCACGTGACTCTTTAGCTGTCTCCCCACCCCCCACGTGACTCTTTAGCTGTCTCCCCCCCCCACGTGACTCTTTAGCTGTCTCCCCACCCTCAACGTGACTCTTTAGCTGTCTCCCCCCCCCCACGTGACTCTTTAGCTGTCTCCCCCCCACGTGACTCTTTAGCTGTCTCCCCCCCCCACGTGACTCTTTAGCTGTCCCCCCTCCACGTGACTCTTTAGCTGTCTCCTCCCCCCCTCGTGACTCTTTAGCTGTCTCCCCCCCATGTGACTCTTTAGCTGTCTCCTCCCCCCCTCGTGACTCTTTAGCTGTCTCCCCCCACGTGACTATTTAGCTGTCTCCCCCCCCCCCACGTGACTCTTTAGCTGTCTCCCCCCACGTGACTCTTTAGCTGTCTCCCCCCACGTGACTCTTTAGCTGTCTCCCCCCCCCACGTGACTCTTTAGCTGTCTCCCCCCACGTGACTCTTTAGCTGTCTCCCCCCCCCCCACGTGACTCTTTACCTGTCTCCCCCCCCATGTGACTCTTTAGCTGTCTCCCCCCACGTGACTCTTTAGCTGTCTCCTCCCCCCCTCGTGACTCTTTAGCTGTCTCCCCCCACGTGACTCTTTAGCTGTCTTCCCCCCCACGTGACTTTTTAGCTGTCTCCCCCCCCCCACGTGAGTCTTTAGCTGTCTCCCCCCACGTGACTCTTTACCTGTCTCCCCCCCCCACGTGACTCTTTAGCTGTCTCCCCCCCCCCACCCACGTGACTCTTTAGCTGTCTCCCCCCCCCCCCACGTGACTCTTTAGCTGTCTCCCCCGCCCCACGTGACTCTTTAGCTGTCTCCCCCCCCACGTGACTCTTTAGCTGTCTCCCCCCTTGTGACTCTTTAGCCCCCCCCACGTGACTCTTTAGCTGTCTCCCCCCACGTGACTCTTTAGCTGTCTCCCCCCCCCCACGTGACTCTTTAGCTGTCTCCCCCCACGTGACTCTTTAGCTGTCTCCCCCCCCCACGTGACTCTTTAGCTGTCTCCTCCCCCCCTCGTGACTCTTTAGCTGTCTCCCCCCCCCCCCACGTGACTCTTTAGCTGTCTCCCCCCACGTGACTCTTTAGCTGTCTCCCCCCCCCCCACGTGACTCTTTAGCTGTCTCCCCCCCCACGTGACTCTTTAGCTGTCTCCCCACCCCCACGTGACTCTTTAGCTGTCTCCTCCCCCCCTCGTGACTCTTTAGCTGTCTCCCCCCCCCCCCACGTGACTCTTTAGCTGTCTCCCCCCACGTGACTCTTTAGCTGTCTCCCCCCCCCCCACGTGACTCTTTAGCTGTCTCCCCCCCCACGTGACTCTTTAGCTGTCTCCCCCCCCCCCCACGTGACTCTTTAGCTGTCTCCCCCCCACGTGACTCTTTAGCTGTCTCCCCCCCCCCACGTGACTCTTTAGCTGTCTCCCCCCCCACGTGACTCTTTAGCTGTCTCCCCACCCTCAACGTGACTCTTTAGCTGTCTCCCCCCCCCACGTGACTCTTTAGCTGTCTCCCCCCCACGTGACTCTTTAGCTGTCTCCCCCCCCCACGTGACTCTTTAGCTGTCCCCCCTCCACGTGACTCTTTAGCTGTCTCCTCCCCCCCTCGTGACTCTTTAGCTGTCTCCCCCCCATGTGACTCTTTAGCTGTCTCCTCCCCCCCTCGTGACTCTTTAGCTGTCTCCCCCCACGTGACTCTTTAGCTGTCTCCCCCCCCCCCACGTGACTCTTTAGCTGTCTCCCCCTCCCACGTGACTCTTTAACTGTCTCCCCCCTCCCACGTGACTCTTTAGCTGTCTCCCCCCCCCCACGTGACTCTTTAGCTGTCTCCCCCCACGTGACTCTTTACCTGTCTCCCCCCACGTGACTCTTTAGCTGTCTCCCCCCACGTGACTCTTTAGCTGTCTCCCCCCCCCCCACGTGACTCTTTAGCTGTCTCCCCCCCCCACGTGACTCTTTACCTGTCTCCCCCCCCTCGTGACTCTTTAGCTGTCTCCCCCCACGTGACTCTTTAGCTGTCTCCCCCCCCCCCCCCCACGTGACTCTTTAGCTGTCTCCCCACACGTGACTCTTTAGCTGTCTCCCCCCCCCCCACGTGACTCTTTAGCTGTCTCCCCCCCCCCACGTGACTCTTTAGCTGTCTCCCCCCACGTGACTCTTTAGCTGTCTCCCCCCCCACGTGACTCTTTAGCTGTCTCCCCACCCTCAACGTGACTCATTAGCTGTCTCCCCCCCCCCCACGTGACTCTTTAGCTGTCTCCCCCCCACGTGACTCTTTAGCTGTCTCCCCCCCCCACGTGACTCTTTAGCTGTCCCCCCTCCACGTGACTCTTTAGCTGTCTCCTCCCCCCCTCGTGACTCTTTAGCTGTCTCCCCCCCCCACGTGACTCTTTAGCTGTCTCCTCCCCCCCTCGTGACTCTTTAGCTGTCTCCCCCCACGTGACTCTTTAGCTGTCTCCCCCCCCCCACGTGACTCTTTAGCTGTCTCCCCCTCCCACGTGACTCTTTAACTGTCTCCCCCCTCCCACGTGACTCTTTAGCTGTCTCCCCCCCCCCCACGTGACTCTTTACCTGTCTCCCCCCACGTGACTCTTTAGCTGTCTCCCCCCACGTGACTCTTTAGCTGTCTCCCCCCCCCCCACGTGACTCTTTAGCTGTCTCCCCCCCCCACGTGACCCTTTACCTGTCTCCCCCCCCATGTGACTCTTTAGCTGTCTCCCCCCCCCCACGTGACTCTTTACCTGTCTCCCCCCCCTCGTGACTCTTTAGCTGTCTCCCCCCACGTGACTCTTTAGCTGTCTCCCCCCCCCCCCCACGTGACTCTTTAGCTGTCTCCCCCCACGTGACTCTTTAGCTGTCTCCCCCCCCCCACGTGACTCTTTAGCTGTCTCCCCCCCCCCCACGTGACTCTTTAGCTGTCTCCCCCCACGTGACTCTTTAGCTGTCTCCCCCCCCCCCACGTGACTCTTTACCTGTCTCCCCCCCCCATGTGACTCTTTAGCTGTCTCCCCCCACGTGACTCTTTAGCTGTCTCCTCCCCCCCTCGTGACTCTTTAGCTGTCTCCCCCCACGTGACTCTTTAGCTGTCTCCCCCCCCACGTGACTCTTTAGCTGTCTCCCCCCCCCCCACGTGACTCTTTAGCTGTCTCCCCCTTCCACGTGACTCTTTAACTGTCTCCCCCCTCCCACGTGACTCTTTAGCTGTCTCCCCCCCCCACGTGACTCTTTAGCTGTCTCCCCCCACGTCACTCTTTACCTGTCTCCCCCCACGTGACTCTTTAGCTGTCTCCCCCCACGTGACTCTTTAGCTGTCTCCCCCCCCCCACGTGACTCTTTAGCTGTCTCCCCCCCCCACGTGACTCTTTACCTGTCTCCCCCCCCATGTGACTCTTTAGCTGTCTCCCCCCCCCCACGTGACTCTTTACCTGTCTCCCCCCCCTCGTGACTCTTTAGCTGTCTCCCCCCCCCCCCACGTGACTCTTTAGCTGTCTCCCCCCACGTGACTCTTTAGCTGTCTCCCCCCCCCCCACGTGACTCTTTAGCTGTCTCCCCCCCCCCCACGTGACTCTTTAGCTGTCTCCCCCCACGTGACTCTTTAGCTGTCTCCCCCCCCCCCACGTGACTCTTTACCTGTCTCCCCCCCCATGTGACTCTTTAGCTGTCTCCCCCCACGTGACTCTTTAGCTGTCTCCTCCCCCCCTCGTGACTCTTTAGCTGTCTCCCCCCACGTGACTCTTTAGCTGTCTCCCCCCCCACGTGACTCTTTAGCTGTCTCCCCCCCCCCACGTGAGTCTTTAGCTGTCTCCCCCCACGTGACTCTTTACCTGTCTCCCCCCCCCCACGTGACTCTTTAGCTGTCTCCGCCCCCCCCACCCACGTGACTCTTTAGCTGTCTCCCCCCCCCCCCACGTGACTCTTTAGCTGTCTCCCCCCACGTGACTCTTTAGCTGTCTTTCCCCCCCCACGTGACTCTTTACCTGTCTCCCCCCCCATGTGACTCTTTAGCTGTCTCCCCCCACGTGACTCTTTAGCTGTCTCCCCCCCCCCACGTGACTCTTTAGCTGTCTCCCCCCCTATGTGACTCTTTAGCTGTCTCCCCCCACGTGACTCTTTAGCTGTCTCCCCCCACGTGACTCTTTACCTGTCTCCCCCCACGTGACTCTTTAGCTGTCTCCCCCCACGTGACTCTTTAGCTGTCTCCTCCCCCCCTCGTGACTCTTTAGCTGTCTCCCCCCCATGTGACTCTTTAGCTGTCTCCCCCCACGTGACTCTTTAGCTGTCTCCCCCCCCACGTGACTCTTTAGCTGTCTCCCCCCCCCCACGTGAGTCTTTAGCTGTCTCCCCCCACGTGACTCTTTACCTGTCTCCCCCCCCCCCACGTGACTCTTTAGCTGTCTCCCCCCCCCCACCCACGTGACTCTTTGTTTGTCTCCCTGGCGCAAAACGACGCAAAACGAATCATCAATTGATGAAAAATTTGACAGGCAAGTGGGTGGGTCACTCTGGAACGTCTTGGTGGCCAACACAAAAAAAAATGTAGAACCTTAACCTAACGATATTGTCAATAGTAAAAACAACTCACAGTATACACATTATCCTGCATAGACGCGTTTTGTTCAATCACCTATTTTGTTTATTTGAGTCAGAATGGGTTTGTTTGTCAACTTGCTGTGTACATTTAAAGGCGACGTCTGTGAATAAAAAATAAACCTACTGGGCATCAGGCGAACAAATCGGATTCCTCCAGTAATGAATTCTCTGATATGCTGACACCCTGGTGCTGTGTAGGGGTGCACACGCGTCTGCACGTGTGCGTGTGTCGGTAGACTTGAGCCAAAAGGCGAGCATAAAGGGAATTAATCGATTAATTCATTTATTAAATGTGACTTCTTCTTCTTCTTTGAAAGGTTTTTCGGACCCACCTGTCCTAAAGCCAACAGACCATGCCCCCCCCCTGCCCCCCCCCATCGCCCCCCCCCCCCCATAGCCCCCATCTCCCTGTGTTGTCAGTGAGACCATCTCAGCCCTTGCCAGCGATGATCTCAGCCCGAGCGCGAGAGAGCTTAGTCGCGTGATTGCCGACGGGATCCATCAATGACCCCGAGACGTCTCGGGGTTTTTTTTTGTTTGTTTGCCGTGCATCGCCACGGACTCATTCATCACCAGCGCGTGCGCACGCTGTGGAATTCCCGCGGCTGATGCCGACCTAACGACGTCTAATTACAGGGGGCTGTGAAGGTCAGAGGCGAGTGTTGCTTCCTGCTCGCTGACGCTTGTTGCCGGCTGCTGTTTACTGCTTACTGCTGATTGGGATCAAACCCACGACCTCCTGCATACCAGACGATGCATATAAGATATCCTGGCATCGTCTGAGTCGCAATAGAACCCGCTCCCTCCTGCATTACATGACGACGGAGACAACATCTCAGAGCCACCGTGATGATGGAGTCGAATGTGCGAATCCCCGCCGCTGACCGTAATGGCTGATGATGCTGCAGCTTGGAGTACCAGCACCATCATCATCATCACCATCACCACCACCAGCACCACGATCACGTGAACATTTATAGGAGCCAGCCAAAGAACTCGAAACGAGTGACGTCTATTCTACACGTGGAGGTGGGGGAGGAGGAGGGAGATAAAACGGAGAAAAAATTGACGCGGGCGTCATGGTTCGGAATCGCTCGCCCACCCTCATCCACAGAAACCGCCGTTCCGCGCTGAAAAGTTATTTTTAAAAGCCTGATTCGATAATCATTTGATTATTGTATTATTGTCATCAACAGCGCCATGAGAAAAAAAAACACTAAACAAAAATAAAAACCCGCCTATTTTAATTGCTTAATTGCACGCTTTAATTGCAGCCTGTGGCTTATTAATGCACACAGTTAACTCGTGTGGTGCAACGTAGCGCTCAATCTCTGATGATTTTGCAGTCCAAAGCGTTTTGGATCGTTATTTTCTAGATCCATTTTCAACCCAGAGGCTAAAGGCACTGCAATTGCCTGCTGGTGTCAAACGTAACAAACAAACAAAAAAACGTGCGTCCACCTTTCTGGCGATTATAAAACCAAACGCGTTACGTGAAGACGTGGCAAAAACTAGTCGAACATAAGTGCAACGTTGTACGTACGCTGAACATCTTTCGCACGGTACGAAGCCAACAGTGGTAACAAAGCTGTTTAAAAAAAAATACATTTCAAACAAAGGTGCTATGGTAATACATGTGGCACCTACTTTGGCGGTATCCAAAATAACGAAGCAATTGAAATACGTCTGCCAAACTCTTTCCGGCGATACTGAACCAACGGGGCAGTTGTGTTACGACTTTCACGCGGCAAATAAACAACACACAGCGATTGACAGTATCCACAGCAATGAGAAAATGAGCGTAGAATTTTGATTTAAAACTTTCGTGACTGCGGGGATTCATATTCTTGGTTCTTTCGGCAAAGTCATCACGTAGAATGGAAACAATAAAATAAAAAAATAAAATAAAACATAGATGGACTCGTATTCTGTGGTTTTCACACCTGATGATGATTGCTTGTGTTTCAGTCGAAACGTCGTGATAATTTTATTGTTCTGTATTTTTATTATTTTATTGTTTCCCTTCTACGTGACTTTACCATCTGGCTACCATGAGAGATTCGTTCATGAGGCTATCCACATATACAAACACGGAGACAATTTCAACCGAGAAGATGGATTCTGGCTTAGCAATCATTGGAAGGATTTGATAAACCATTTCGGGTCTTAATTGATTGTTCACGCTTACGGTGGCTTTCAGACAGCATACATTAATTTTTGGTCTCCCCCTCCTCTTTTGCGAACATAGATGGACTCGTCCTTCTAAACAAACTGTCAAATCGCTATCCGTGGCGCTAACGTTTTTTTTAAATATAAATTAATACGAACACCGCTCAAAAATAAATAAATACAAACATCGTTTTGAAAATAAATAATAAATACAAACCGCCACTTCTTTCAAATGCTTCTTGCCGTCGGTTTTTCACATCTGATGATGACTGTTTGTGTTGCAGTCGAAACGTCGTGAGAATGTTATTGTTTTATATATTTTTTATTAATTTATTGTTTCCCTTCTACGTGGTGACTTTACCGAAAGAACCAAGAATATGAATCACTGCAGTCACGCAAGCTTCAAATCAAAAACATAGATGGACTCGTCCATCTGAAACAACTGCTTTATCGCTGCACGTGGCGCTAACGTTATGAAAAAAAACGCCACTTTTTTCAAATTGTTCTTGCTGTGGTTTTCACACCTGATGACGACTGCTTGTGTTGCAGTCGAAACGTCGCGATAATTTTATCGTTTTATATTTTTTATTATTTTATTGTTTCCCTTCGACGTGACTTTACCGAAAGAACCAAGAATATAAATAAGCGTGGGTTTCACGATGTTCCAGGCAACAAACGAGTCGGTGGTTAAGATGTTCAAACAACACAGAGATGCTGTTCTTTGCAGGTGAGACACTTACGACACACGCGTACGCACATGCTTGCATGCAAAAAAACCCGTGAAAACGAACAAGCTCTGATTATAATGATAATGACGAGGCATAGCCTTTGAAACCGATTGAAAAAGGCAAAACTAAATATTGCTTTGTTTTTCATCTCGATTTTAAATAATAATAATTGACGCATTAGGTAGCCGCAAAGGTCCAAGCGGAGAAAATTTGACCAGGAATGATTTGAGCTGTGATACCACACTGCATCCCAGGCGCTTTGAGTTGGTGTCCGTTGTGTGTCTTGGTTTTGGTGAACGTTGTGTGTCTTGGTCTTGGTGAACGTTGTGTGTCTTGGTGCTCGTTGTGTGTCTTGGTGGTCGTTGTGTGTCTTGGTCTTGCTGCTCGTTGTGTGTCTTGGTCTTGGTGTCGTTGTGTGTCTTGGTGGTCGTTGTGTGTCTTGGTGGTCGTTGTGTGTCTTGGTCTTGGTGTCGTTGTGTGTCTTGGTCTTGGTGGTCGTTGTGTGTCTTGGTCTTGGTGGTCGTTGTGTGTCCTGGTTTTGGTGGACGTTGTGTGTCTTGGTCTTGGTGAACGTTGTGTATCTTGGTGAACGTTGTATGTCTTGGTGGTCGTTGTGTGTCTTGGTCTTGGTGGTCGTTGTGTGTCTTGGTGGACGTTGTGTGTCTTGGTGTCGTTGTGTGTCTTGGTCTTGGTGGTCGTTGTGTGTCTTGGTGGACGTTGTGTGTCTTGGTCTTGGTGGTCGTTGTGTGTCTTGGTCTTGGTGGTCGTTGTGTGTCTTGGTGCTCGTTGTGTGTCTTGGTCTTGGTGGTCGTTGTGTGTCCTGGTCTTGGTGGTCGTTGTGTGTCTTGGTGAACGTTGTGTGTCCTGGTCTTGGTGAACGTTGTGTGTCTTGGTGGTCGTTGTGTGTCCTGGTCTTGGTGAACGTTGTGTGTCTTGGTCTTGGTGGTCGTTGTGTGTCTTGGTCTTGGTGGTCGTTGTGTGTCTTGGTGGTCGTTGTGTGTCCTGGTCTTGGTGAACGTTGTGTGTCTTGGTCTTGCTGGTCGTTGTGTGTCTTGGTCTTGGTGCTCGTTGTGTGTCTTGGTGGTCGTTGTGTGTCTTGGTGGTCGTTGTGTGTCTTGGTCTTGGTGTCGTTGTGTGTCTTGGTCTTGGTGGTCGTTGTGTGTCTTGGTCTTGGTGCTCGTTGTGTGTCTTGGTGGTCGTTGTGTGTCTTGGTCTTGGTGAACGTTGTGTGTCTTGGTCTTGGTGCTCGTTGTGTGTCCTGGTCTTGGTGGTAGTTGTGTGTCTTGGTGAACGTTGTGTGTCTTGGTCTTGGTGAACGTTGTGTGTCTTGGTGGTCGTTGTGTGTCCTGGTCTTGGTGAACGTTGTGTGTCTTGGTGGTCGTTGTGTGTCTTGGTCTTGGTGGTCGTTGTGTGTCTTGGTCTTGGTGGTCGTTGTGTGTCTTGGTCTTGGTGGACGTTGTGTGTCTTGGTCTTGGTGGTCGTTGTGTGTCCTGGTTTTGGTGGACGTTGTGTGTCTTGGTCTTGGTGAACGTTGTGTATCTTGGTGAACGTTGTATGTCTTGGTGGTCGTTGTGTGTCTTGGTCTTGGTGGTCGTTGTGTGTCTTGGTGGACGTTGTGTGTCTTGGTGTCGTTGTGTGTCTTGGTCTTGGTGGTCGTTGTGTGTCTTGGTGGACGTTGTGTGTCTTGGTCTTGCTGCTCGTTGTGTGTCTTGGTCTTGGTGTCGTTGTGTGTCTTGTTGAACGTTGTGTGTCTTGGTGCTCGTTGTGTGTCTTGGTCTTGGTGGTCGTTGTGTGTCCTGGTCTTGGTGGTCGTTGTGTGTCTTGGTGAACGTTGTGTGTCCTTGTCTTGGTGAACGTTGTATGTCTTGGTCTTGGTGGTCGTTGTGTGTCTTGGTCTTGGTGGTCGTTGTGTGTCTTGGTGGTCGTTGTGTGTCCTGGTCTTGGTGAACGTTGTGTGTCTTGGTCTTGCTTGTCGTTGTGTGTCTTGGTCTTGGTGCTCGTTGTGTGTCTTGGTGGTCGTTGTGTGTCTTGGTGGTCGTTGTGTGTCTTGGTCTTGGTGTCGTTGTGTGTCTTGGTCTTGGTGGTCGTTGTGTGTCTTGGTCTTGGTGCTCGTTGTGTGTCTTGGTGGTCGTTGTGTGTCTTGGTCTTGGTGAACGTTGTGTGTCTTGGTGGTCGTTGTGTGTCTTGGTGAACGTTGTGTGTCTTGGTGGTCGTTGTGTGTCTTGGTGAACGTTGTGTGTCTTGGTGTCGTTGTGTGTCTTGGTGAACGTTGTGTGTCTTGGTCTTGGTGTCGTTGTGTGTCTTGGTCTTGGTGCTCGTTGTGTGTCCTGGTCTTGGTGGTCGTTGTGTGTCTTGGTGAACGTTGTGTGTCTTGGTCTTGGTGAACGTTGTGTGTCTTGGTGGTCGTTGTGTGTCCTGGTCTTGGTGAACGTTGTGTGTCTTGGTGGTCGTTGTGTGTCTTGGTCTTGGTGGTCGTTGTGTGTCTTGGTCTTGGTGGTCGTTGTGTGTCTTGGTCTTGGTGGACGTTGTGTGTCTTGGTGGTCGTTGTGTGTCTTGGTGAACGTTGTGTGTCTTGGTTGTCGTTGTGTGTCTTGGTCTTGGTGAACGTTGTGTATCTTGGTGTCGTTGTGTATCTTGGTCTTGGTGGTCGTTGTGTGTCTTGGTGGTCGTTGTGTGTCTTGGTCTTGGTGCTCGTTGTGTGTCTTGGTCTTGGTGTCGTTGTCTGTCTTGGTCTTGGTGTCCGTTGTGTATTTAATAACAATAAAAACATAATTAAAATAATGCGATTTTTTATATTCATGAATATATTTTTGTTAATTGTTTCTCACATTTGTTTATTTAGTGATCATTAAAACCTTTTTAATTTTTTTAATTTTTATCAATTCTTTAATGTTTTTATCCATTTATTTTACACGTATATAAAAATCTAAATATATATATTTTTTTGTAATTAACACACACAAACATGCACGTGCACGCCCAGCGATTTGGAGACCTTCAAACATTCAGCCGGCCAGCTGCATAAAACCCTTCCTTACGGGGCCAACACTCTCTCCCTCTCTGCCACTCTCCCTCCCAACGCCCTCCATCCCCTCCCTCCCCACCCCGCTCTGCCCCCTCACTCTCCCCATCCCCGCTCCCCCATCCCCCGCTCTCTCGTTTTTACCCCGCTCTCCATCTCCCCGCTCTCCCCCATCTCCCAACCCCCCGCTCTCCCCCCACCCCGCTCTCCCCCCACCCCCCGCTCTCCCCCCACCCCGCTCTCCCCCCACCCCCCATCTCCGCTCTCCTCCCAATCCCCGCTCTCCTCCCCAGCCTCCGCCCCCCCCTCTCCGCTCTCCCCCCAATCCCCCGCTCCCCCCCCCCCACCCCCCATCCCCGCTCTCCCTCTTGGCGAGCCACGTGAGAGTTTCATCAGCGGCACGACGGGCTGAGCCGGCACGTCAGCGCGTTGTTAGAATATTTGCAAATCGTTCCCCTCTGCTGTTGGTTGGTTTCGTCGTTGTCGTGGCCTCTGCTCCGATGTTTGTGTGTAACCAAATTTTATTGCAAGTCTTTAATCAACGTGCTCCGGTTTGATTAAAAAAGATTTTAAAAAAAATCCGGTTCAAGAAGTCCCCAGCAGCAACGCGACTCCGCAATCGAGAATTCCACTCGTATCGGATGACCTCTAGGGGTGTTACCCGTGACCTCCACGTTACACACAGGCACACAGAGGTCACTCATTCACCTTGTGATCAACGTGGTCTAGTTATCTCCAGGGTGAGCTCCCAATAGCAACGCGACTCTACATCGGAGTTCCACTCGTATCGGATCATCCCCATCAGTGACCGTGACCCCTACGTTACACACGGACTTAGCTCACTCCTAAACTCATCTATTTAGAACAGTTTGTGTGTGTGTGTGATTAGCTTGTTGTCCTAACCACGCACCTCCGATTAGCGCGGTTGGCTACGTGCGTTGCCAAAGCAGTTAAACGCAGACACATTAACACTACTATACACTACAATATACACTACACTATACACTACATACTACACTATACACTACTATACACTACACTATACACTACTATACACTACACTATACACTACACTATACACTACACTATACACTACACTACTATACACTACACTATACACTACACTATACACTACTACGCACTACACTATACACTATACTATACACTACACTATACACTACACACTACACTATACACTACACTATACACTGCACTATACACTACACTATACACTACAATATACACTACACTAAACACTGCACTATACACTGCACAGTACACTACACTAAACACTAAACTATACACTACACTATACACTACACTATACACCACACTGCTATACACTACACTACACACTACACTATACACTACACTATACACTACACTATACACTACACACTACACTATACACTACACTATACACTATACTATACACTACACTACTATACACTACACTATACACTGCACTATACACTACACTATACACTACACTATACACTGCACTATACACTGCACTATACACTACACTATACACTACACTATACACTGCACTATACACAACAATATACACTACACTATACAATACACTACACTATACACTACATTACACACTACAATATACACTGCACTATACACTGCACTATACACTACACTATACACTACACTATACACTACAGACTACACTACACTATACACTACACTACTATACACTACACTATACACTACACTGCTATACACTACACTATACACTACATTGAAAACGAATTATTTTAGAACTTATTTTTCTGTTTAGTTGAGATGTTAACTACCTCGCCCGGTATGCAGGAGGTCGTGGGTTCGATCCCGACCCTGTTGCCTGCTGTGTAATTGGAGTTTGCGTGTCTCTCTCTCTCTCTGTCTCCCCGTAGTCGCTTGGATTTTTCTCCGGGTCCTCCGGGTTTTCCTTCTACATTTAAAAAAAAAACATTCGTTTATTGTATTTGGCTGCTATAAATGTCCAAATGATGACGCTGACGACGATAAAGCCACTTTCTTAGAGCTATCATTTGTGTCCAAGTCGCTTCTGATAAAGCCCCCACAAGCGTGAAACACGAGCTTAAATAATTCATCGTAAACATTCGTATTGTTGTTGTTGTTGTAATTGTGTAGATTATCTGTGGCCATCTGGACATGAGTGGGCGCGTGGCCAGACTGTACTACTCGCAATGAGAGACGGAAACATTTTTTTTGATTGAACTAAACTCCCGGTCAATAGTCAAATTCAGCCCATCATCATTGTCATCATCATTGCCATCCCTCCAGGGTGGATAAAATCGATATCACCAACATCATCATCATCACGGCCATCATTTAATATTCACACGGCGTCTTGCCATCGTATTCACCCACCATCTCATCCAATTACCCACCCACCATCTCATCCAATCGCCCACCAACCATCTCATCCAATCACCCACACACCATCTCATCCAATCACCCAACCACCATCTCATCCAATCACCCAATCACCATCTAATCCAATCACCAACCCACCATCTCATTCAATTACCCACCCACCATCTCATCCAATCACCCAATCACCATCTAATCCAATCACCCACCCACCATCTCATTCAATTACCCACCCACCATCTCATCCAATCACCCACCCACCATCTCATCCAATCACCCACCATCTCATCCAATCACCTACCCACCATCTCATCCAATCACCCAACCACCATCTCATCCAATCACCCATCTAATCCAATCACCCACCCACCATCTCATCCAATCACCCAACCACCATCTCATCCAATCACCCAATCACCATCTAATTCAATCACCCACCCACCATCTCATTCAATTACCCACCCACCATCTCATCCAATCACCCACCCACCATCTCATCCAATCACCCACCATCTCATCCAATCACCCACCCACCATCTCATCCAATCATCCACCCACCATCTCATCCAATCACCCACCCACCATCTCATCCAATCACCCACCCACCATCTCTTCCAATCACCCAACCACCATCTCATCCAATCAACCAATCACCATCTAATCCAATCACCCACCCACCATCTCATTCAATTACCCACCCACCATCTCATCCAATCACCCAACCACCATCTCATCCAATCACCCACCCATCATCCAATTACCCACCCACCATCTCATCCAATCACCCACCATCTCATCCAATCACCCACCCACCATCTCATCCAATCATCCACCCACCATCTCACCCAATCACCCACCATCTCATTTAATCACCCACCCACCATCTCATCCAATCACCTACCAACCATCTCATCCAATCACCCACCCACCATCTCATCCAATCACCCACCCACCATCTCATCCAATCACCACCCACCCACCATCTCATCCAATCACCCACCCACCATCTCATCCAATCACCCACCCACCATCTCATCCAATCACCCACCAACGATCTCATCCAATCACCCACCCACCATCTCATCCAATCACCCACCCATCATCCAATTACCCACCCACCGTCTCATCCAATCACCTACCAACCATCTCATCCAATCACCCACCCACCATCTCATCCAATCACCCACCCACCATCTCATCCAATCACCCACCCACCATCTCATCCAATCACCCAACCACCATCTCATCCTATCACCCACCCACCATCTCATTCAATCACCCACCCACCATCTCATTCAATCACCCAGCATCTCACTCATCCACCCACCATTTAATTCACCCACTTACCATCTCATACACCCACCATCTCATTCACCCAACCACCATCTCGCTCACCCACCCATCATGTAATTCACCCACTTACCATCTCACCCACCCACCATCTCATTCACCCACCCAGCATCTCACTCATCTACCCACCATTTAATTCACCCACTTACCATCTCACCCACCCACCATCTCATTCACCCACCCACCATCTCACTCATCTACCCACCATTTAATTCACCCACTTATCATCTCACCCACCCACCATCTCATTCACCCACCCACCATCTGGCTCACCCACCATTTAATTCACCCACCCACCATCTCGCTCACCCACCCAACCACCATCTCATTCACCCGCCCATTTCCCTATGACTCTGTGTATCTCTGTGTGATCACAATCCCACGACTGTGGCTGATCTTTAATGCACCCCCAGGGATATATATATATATGCATCTCTACGTATCCCTACACGCCTCTGTATATATATGTGCAACTCTATGAGTCTTTAGTACATCTCTGTGTATATCGATGAGTCGATATGCATCTCTATGTACAGTGAGGGAAAAAGTATTTGATCCCCTGCTGATTTTGTACGTTTGCCTACTGACAAAGAAATGATCAGTATATAATTTTAATAGTAGGTTTATTTGAACAGTGAGAGACAGAATAACCACAACAAAATCCAGAAAAACGGATGTCAAAATTGTTATAAATTGATTTGCATCATAATGAGGAAATAAGTATTTGACCCATCTGCAAACATGACTTAGTACCTGGTGGCAAAACCCTTGTTGGCAATCACAGAGGTCAGACGTTTCTTGTAGTTGGCCACCAGGTTTGCACACATCTCAGGAGGGATTTTGTCCCACTCCTCTTTGCAGATCTCCAAGTCATTAAGATTTCGAGGCTGACCTTTGGCAACTCGAACCTTCATCTCCCTCCACAGATTGTCTATGGGATTAAGGTCTGGAGACTGGCTAGGCCACTTCAGGACCTTAATGTGCTTCTTCTTGAGCCACTCCTTTGTTGACTTGGCAGTGTGTTTTGGGTCATTGACATGCTGGAATACCCATCCACGACCCATTTTCAATGCCCTGGCTGAGGGAAGGAGGTTCTCACCCAAAATTTTACGGTACATGGCCCCGTCCATCGTCCCTTTGATGCGGTGAAGTTGTCCTGTACCCTTAGCAGAAAAACACCCCCAAAGCATAATGTTTCCACCTCCATGTTTGACGGTGGGGATGGTGTTCTTGGGGTCATAGGCAGCATTCCTCCTCCAAACACGGCGAGTTGAGTTGATGCCAAAGAGCTCCATTTTGGTCTCATCTAACGACAACACTTTCACCCAGTTGTCCTCTGAATCATTGAGATGTTCATTAGCAAACTTCAGATGGGCATGTATGTGCTTTCTTGAGCAGGGGGACCTTGTGGGCGCAGCAGGATTTCAGTCCTTCACGGCGTAGTGTGTTACCAATTGTTTTCTTGGTGACTATGGTCCCAGCTGCCTTGAGATCATTGACAAGATCCTCCCGTGTAGTTCTAAGCTGATTCCTCACCGTTCTCATGATCATTGCAACTCCACGAGGTGAGATCTTGCATGGAGCCCCAGGCCGAGGGAGATTGACAGTTCTTTTGTGTTTCTTCCATTTGCGAATAATCGCACCAACTGTTGTCACATTCTCACCAAGCTGCTTGGCAATGGTGTTGTAGCCCATTCCAGCCTTGTGTAGGTCTACAATCTTGTCCCTGACATTCTTGGAGAGCTCTTTGGTCTTGGCCATGGTGGAGAGTTTGGAATCGGATTGATTGATTGCTTCTGTGGACAGGTGTCTTTTATACAAGTAACAAGCTGAGATCAGGAGCACTCCCTTTAAGAGTGTGCTCCTAATCTCAGCTCGTTACCTGTATAAAAGACACCTGGGAGCCAGAAATCTTTCTGATTGAGAGGGGGTCAAATACTTATTTCCCTCATCAAAATGCAAATCAATTTATAACATTTTTGACATGCGTTTTTCTGGATGTTTTTGTTGTTATTCTGTCTCTCACTGTCCAAATAAACCTACCATTAAAATTATAGACTGATAATTTATTTTGTCAGTGGGCAAACGTACAAAATCAGCAGGAGATCAAATACTTTTTTTCCCTCACTGTATCGCTGAGTCTCTATGTATCTCTATGTATCTCTGAGGGTCTCTATGTGTCTCTATGTAACTCTATGAGTCTCTATGTACCTCTATGTATCTCTATGATTCTCTATGTATATCTTTGAATCTCTGTGGGTCTCTATGTGTCTCTCTGTAACTCTATGAGTCTCTATGTATCTCTATGTAACTATATGAGTCTCTATGTATCTCTATGTATCTCTATGGGTCTCTATGTATCTCTATGTATCTCTATGAGTATGTATCTCTATGTAATTATGAGTCTCTGTGTATCTCTATGGGTCTCTATGTATCTCTATGTATCTCTTGGAGGAAGGAACACTATGCAACTCTATGAGTCTCCGTGTATATATTTGCATCTCTGTGGGTCTCTATGTGTGTCTATGCATCTCTATGAATCTCTGTGTATATCTTTGTATCTCTGTGGGTCTCTATGTGTGTCTATGTATCTCTATGAATCTCTGCGTATATCTTTGTATCTCTGTGGGTCTCTATGTGTCTCTATGTATCTATATGTAACTCTATGAGTCTCTATGTATCTCTATGTATCTCTATGAGTCTCTGTGTATATCTTTGTATCTCTGTGAGTCTATATGTGTCTCTATGTAACTCTATGAGTCTCTGTGTATATCTTTGTATCTCTATGAGTCTCTATGTGTCTCTATGTAACTCTATGAGTCTCTGTGTATATATGTATCTCTATGAGTCTCTATGTATCTCTATGTGTCTCTATGAGTCTCTATGTATCTATATCTAACTCTATGAGTCTCCATGTATCTCTATGTATCTCTCTGAGTCTCTGTGTATATCTATGTATCTCTGTGGGTCTCTACCTGTCACTATGTAACTCTATGAGTCTCTGTGTATATCTTTGTATCTCTGTGGGTCTCTATGTGTCTCTATGTAACTCTATGAGTCTCTATGTATCTCTATGTAACTCTATGCATCTCTATGAGTCTCTGTGTATATCTTTCTATCTCTGTGAGTCTATATGTGTCTCTATGTAACTCTATGAGTCTCTGTGTATATCTTTGTATCTCAATGAGTCTCTATGTGTCTCTATGTAACTCTATGAGTCTCTGTGTATATCTATGTATCTCTGTGGGTCTCTATGTGTCTCTATGTAACTCTATGAGTATCTGTGTATATCTATGTATCTCTATGAGTCTCTATGTGTCTCTATGTAACTCTATGAGTCTCTGTTTATATCTTTGTATCTCTGTGAGTCTCTATGTATCTATATGTAACTCTATGGGTCTCTATGTATCTCTATGTATCTCTATGAGTCTCTGTGTATATCTTTGTATCTCAGTGAGTCTCTATGTGTCTCTATGTAACTCTGTGAGTCTCTATGTGTATATCTTTGTATCTCTGTGGGTCTCTATGTGTGTCTATGTATCTCTATGAATCTCTGTATATCTTTGTATCTCTGTGGGTCTCTATGTGTGTCTATGCATATCTATGGATCTCTGTGTATATCTTTGTATCTCTGTGGGTCTCTATGTGTCTCTATGTAACTATATGAGTCTCTACGTAACTCTATGAGTATCTATGTATCTCTATGTATCTCTATGAGTATCTGTGTATATCTTTGTATCTCTGTGAGTCTCTATGTGTCTTTATGTAACTCTATGAGTCTCTATGTGTATATCTTTGTATCTCTGTGGGTCTCGATGTGTGTCTATGTATCTCTATGAATCTCAGTGTATATCTTTATATCTCTGTGGGTCTCTATGTGTCTCTATGAGTCTCGTGTATATCTATGTATCTCTATGAATCTCTGCGTATATCTTTGTATCGCTGTTGGTCTCTATGTGTCTCTATGTATCTATATGTAACTCTATGAGTCTCTATGTATCTCTATGTATCTCTATGAGTCTCTGTGTATATCTTTCTATCTCTGTGAGTCTATATGTGTCTCTATGTAACTCTATGAGTCTCTGTGAATATCTTTGTATCTCTGTGGATCTCTATGTGTCTCTATGTAACTCTATGAGTCTCTATGTATCTCTATGTAACTCTATGAGTCTCTGTGTATATCTTTGTATCTCTATGAGTCTCTATGTGTCTCTATGTAACATTATGAGTCTCTGTGTATATCTATGTATCTCTGTGGGTCTCTATGTGTCTCTATGTAACTCTATGAGTGTCTGTGTATATCTATGTATCTCTATGAGTCTCTATGTGTCTCTATGTAACTCTATGAGTCTCTGTTTATATCTTTGTATCTCTGTGAGTCTCTATGTATCTATATGTAACTCTATGGGTCTCTATGTATCTCTATGTATCTCTATGAGTCTCTGTGTATATCTTTGTATCTCAGTGAGTCTCTATGTGTCTCTATGTAACTCTGTGAGTCTCTATGTGTATATCTTTGTATCTCTGTGGGTATCTATGTGTGTCTATGTATCTCTATGAATCTCTGTATATCTTTATATCTCTGTGGGTCTCTATGTGTCTCTATGAGTCTCTGTGTATATCTTTGTATCTCTGTGGGTCTCTATGTGTCTCTATGTATCTATATGTAACTCTATGAGTCTCTATGTATCTCTATGTATCTCTATGAGTCTCTGTGTATATCTTTGTATCTCTGTGGGTCTCTATGTGTCTCTATGTAACTATATGAGTCTCTACGTAACTCTATGAGTATCTATGTATCTCTATGTATCTCTATGAGTCTCTGTGTATATCTTTGTATCTCTGTGAGTCTCTATGTGTCTTTATGTAACTCTATGAGTCTCTATGTGTATATCTTTGTATCTCTGTGGGTCTCGATGTGTGTCTATGTATCTCTATGAATCTCAGTGTATATCTTTATATCTCTGTGGGTCTCTATGTGTCTCTATGAGTCTCGTGTATATCTATGTATCTCTATGAATCTCTGCGTATATCTTTGTATCGCTGTTGGTCTCTATGTGTCTCTATGTATCTATATGTAACTCTATGAGTCTCTATGTATCTCTATGTATCTCTATGAGTCTCTGTGTATATTTTTCTATCTCTGTGAGTCTATATGTGTCTCTATGTAACTCTATGAGTCTCTGTGAATATCTTTGTATCTCTGTGGATCTCTATGTGTCTCTATGTAACTCTATGAGTCTCTATGTATCTCTATGTAACTCTATGAGTCTCTGTGTATATCTTTGTATCTCTATGAGTCTCTATGTGTCTCTATGTAACTCTATGAGTCTCTATGTATTTGTATGTTTCTCTATGAGTCTCTGTGTATATCTATGTATCTCTGTGGGTCTCTATGTGTCTCTATGTAACTCTATGAGTGTCTGTGTATATCTATGTATCTCTATGAGTCTCTATGTGTCTCTATGTAACTCTATGAGTCTCTGTTTATATCTTTGTATCTCAGTGAGTCTCTATGTGTCTCTATGTAACTCTGTGAGTCTCTATGTGTATATCTTTGTATCTCTGTGGGTATCTATGTGTGTCTATGTATCTCTATGAATCTCTGTATATCTTTATATCTCTGTGGGTCTCTATGTGTCTCTATGAGTCTCTGTGTATATCTTTGTATCTCTGTGGGTCTCTATGTGTCTCTATGTATCTATATGTAACTCTATGAGTCTCTATGTATCTCTATGTATCTCTATGAGTCTCTGTGTATATCTTTGTATCTCTGTGAGTCTCTATGTGTCTCTATGTAACTCTATGAGTCTCTATGTATCTCTATGTATCTCTATGAGTCTCTGTGTATATCTTTGTATCTCTGTGAGTCTCTATGTAACTCTATGAGTCTCTATGTATTTGTATGTTTCTCTATGAGTCTCTGTGTATATCTATGTATCTCTGTGGGTCTCTATGTGTCTCTATGTAACTCTATGAGTCTCTGTGTATATCTATGCATCTCTGTGGGTCTCTATGTGTCTCTATGTAACTCTATGAGTCTCTGTGTATATCTTTGTATCTCTATGAGTCTCTATGTGTCTCTATGTAACTCTATGAGTCTCTGTGTATATCTATGTATCTCTGTGGGGCTCTATGTGTCTCTATGTAACTCTATGAGTCTCTGTGTATATCTTTGTATCTCAATGAGTCTCTATGTGTCTCTATGTAACTCTATGAGTCTCTGTGTATATCTATGTATCTCTGTGGGTCTCTATGTGTCTCTATGTAACTCTATGAGTATCTGTGTATATCTATGTATCTCTATGAGTCTCTATGTGTCTCTATGTAACTCTATGAGTCTCTGTTTATATCTTTGTATCTCTGTGAGTCTCTATGTATCTATATGTAACTCTATGGGTCTCTATGTATCTCTATGTATCTCTATGAGTCTCTGTGTATATCTTTGTATCTCAGTGAGTCTCTATGTGTCTCTATGTAACTCTGTGAGTCTCTATGTGTATATCTTTGTATCTCTGTGGGTCTCTATGTGTGTCTATGCATATCTATGGATCTCTGTGTATATCTTTGTATCTCTGTGGGTCTCTATGTGTCTCTATGTAACTATATGAGTCTCTACGTAACTCTATGAGTATCTATGTATCTCTATGTATCTCTATGAGTCTCTGTGTATATCTTTGTATCTCTGTGAGTCTCTATGTGTCTTTATGTAACTCTATGAGTCTCTATGTGTATATCTTTGTATCTCTGTGGGTCTCGATGTGTGTCTATGTATCTCTATGAATCTCAGTGTATATCTTTATATCTCTGTGGGTCTCTATGTGTCTCTATGAGTCTCGTGTATATCTATGTATCTCTATGAATCTCTGCGTATATCTTTGTATCGCTGTTGGTCTCTATGTGTCTCTATGTATCTATATGTAACTCTATGAGTCTCTATGTATCTCTATGTATCTCTATGAGTCTCTGTGTATATCTTTCTATCTCTGTGAGTCTATATGTGTCTCTATGTAACTCTATGAGTCTCTGTGAATATCTTTGTATCTCTGTGGATCTCTATGTGTCTCTATGTAACTCTATGAGTCTCTATGTATCTCTATGTAACTCTATGAGTCTCTGTGTATATCTTTGTATCTCTATGAGTCTCTATGTGTCTCTATGTAACTCTATGAGTCTCTGTGTATATCTATGTATCTCTGTGGGTCTCTATGTGTCTCTATGTAACTCTATGAGTGTCTGTGTATATCTATGTATCTCTATGAGTCTCTATGTGTCTCTATGTAACTCTATGAGTCTCTGTTTATATCTTTGTATCTCTGTGAGTCTCTATGTATCTATATGTAACTCTATGGGTCTCTATGTATCTCTATGTATCTCTATGAGTCTCTGTGTATATCTTTGTATCTCAGTGAGTCTCTATGTGTCTCTATGTAACTCTGTGAGTCTCTATGTGTATATCTTTGTATCTCTGTGGGTATCTATGTGTGTCTATGTATCTCTATGAATCTCTGTATATCTTTATATCTCTGTGGGTCTCTATGTGTCTCTATGAGTCTCGTGTATATCTATGTATCTCTATGAATCTCTGCGTATATCTTTGTATCGCTGTTGGTCTCTATGTGTCTCTATGTATCTATATGTAACTCTATGAGTCTCTATGTATCTCTATGTATCTCTATGAGTCTCTGTGTATATCTTTCTATCTCTGTGAGTCTATATGTGTCTCTATGTAACTCTATGAGTCTCTGTGAATATCTTTGTATCTCTGTGGATCTCTATGTGTCTCTATGTAACTCTATGAGTCTCTATGTATCTCTATGTAACTCTATGAGTCTCTGTGTATATCTTTGTATCTCTATGAGTCTCTATGTGTCTCTATGTAACTCTATGAGTCTCTGTGTATATCTATGTATCTCTGTGGGTCTCTATGTGTCTCTATGTAACTCTATGAGTGTCTGTGTATATCTATGTATCTCTATGAGTCTCTATGTGTCTCTATGTAACTCTATGAGTCTCTGTTTATATCTTTGTATCTCTGTGAGTCTCTATGTATCTATATGTAACTCTATGGGTCTCTATGTATCTCTATGTATCTCTATGAGTCTCTGTGTATATCTTTGTATCTCAGTGAGTCTCTATGTGTCTCTATGTAACTCTGTGAGTCTCTATGTGTATATCTTTGTATCTCTGTGGGTATCTATGTGTGTCTATGTATCTCTATGAATCTCTGTATATCTTTATATCTCTGTGGGTCTCTATGTGTCTCTATGAGTCTCTGTGTATATCTTTGTATCTCTGTGGGTCTCTATGTGTCTCTATGTATCTATATGTAACTCTATGAGTCTCTATGTATCTCTATGTATCTCTATGAGTCTCTGTGTATATCTTTGTATCTCTGTGAGTCTCTATGTGTCTCTATGTAACTCTATGAGTCTCTATGTATCTCTATGTATCTCTATGAGTCTCTGTGTATATCTTTGTATCTCTGTGAGTCTCTATGTAACTCTATGAGTCTCTATGTATTTGTATGTTTCTCTATGAGTCTCTGTGTATATCTATGTATCTCTGTGGGTCTCTATGTGTCTCTATGTAACTCTATGAGTCTCTGTGTATATCTATGCATCTCTGTGGGTCTCTATGTGTCTCTATGCAACTCTATGAGTCTCTGTGTATATCTTTGTATCTCTATGAGTCTCTATGTGTCTCTATGTAACTCTATGAGTCTCTGTGTATATCTATGTATCTCTGTGGGGCTCTATGTGTCTCTATGTAACTCTATGAGTCTCTGTGTATATCTTTGTATCTTTATGGGTCTTTATGTGTCTCTATGTAACTCTATGAGTCTCTGTGTATATCTATGTATCTCTGTGAGTATTTATGTGTCTCTATGTAACGCTATGAGTTTCTATGTATCTCAATGTAACTCTGAGTCTCTATGTATCGCTATGTGTCTATATGAGTCTCTATGTATCTATATCTAACTCTATGAGTCTCTATATATCTCTATGTATCTCTATGCTTCTCTGTGTATATCTATGTATCTCTGTGGGTCTCTATGTGTCTTTATGTAACTCTATGAGTCTCTGTGTATATCTATGTTTCTCTATGAGTCTTTATGTATCTCTATGTGTCTCTATGAGTCTCTATGTATCTATATCTAACTCTATGAGTCTCCATGTATCTCTATGTATCTCTCTGAGTCTCTGTGTATATCTATGTATCTCCGTGGGTCTCTACCTGTCACTATGTAACTCTATGAGTCTCTGTGTATATCTTTGTATCTCTGTGGGTCTCTATGTGTGTCTATGTAACTCTATGAGTCTCTGTGTATATCTTTGTATCTATGAGTCTCGATGAGTCGTTGTGTTTCTCCATGTGGCACCTATGGGTTTACTACATCATCCACAGTTTTCCTTCTAGACCGTTCAGATTATTTAGAATGTTTCGGCTGCTATAAACGTCCACGCGACCATGAGCCACTTCGTTGAGCTAACATGTGTGCCCAGGTCGCTCGCTTCTGAACAAAAAATGAATGTGTAAAAATATTTTATTTTATTTTCATGATAGAATATAGTATTGTCATCATAAGTATACCAACTTTCCAGTCGATACCACATTGGGAAGTGGGGTAAAATTGAGTTACAAGATTTGAGGATGCAACAACAACAACAGACAGAGTTAAATGAAAGCGTGTGATAAACACATTCTCCTGCAGGAGGGAGCTGGTAGAAACGTTGGGTTGCTCGGTCAATGGCCAGGGTCAACGGCGGAGGCACCACCACGTGGTGTATTCTGCAAATATGCCCGACTGTGAGGACGGGCACAAGCCGGCGTGAGTAGGTGAAACATTGAGGTTTATAAGGGCACCACGGGGTGACCAGCCCCTCCCCCCCACCCAGCCCCACCCCTCCCACCCCCCACCCAGCCCCACCCTCCCCACCCTCCCCACTCAGCTCCTCCCCACCCTCCCCACCCAGCCCCACTATGGATGCACAACGGACGGACGGACACAATAATCCCCTGTGGGCTGGTGGTGGTGTTACCAGGAGGTTCCTACCAGTAAAATCGAACAGCTCAGTGGGTCATCTTTATCTCTGGTGGCTGCGGCAGTGTATGGGCAACCCATTGACGAACACGAGGTGCCATCACCGTACCGCTGGATCATTCTGGAATGGACTCGTGTAATGCATTCTGATTGTTAGCATTACAGCGAATATTAAATCATTCATTGGGAAAAATGCGAGTAAGCTTTAATATTGCATTCCAAAAAAGCAGCAAAAACAAATTCCGCACTTAGCGCCAAAGCGAATTCGTTACTTGGCAAATGAGCAGCGTGGCACGTGTTGTACGTGCGTGCGTGCACGTGGCACGTGTTGTACGTGTGTGTGTGTGTGCGTGGCACGTACATGGGGAGCGGTAGTGTAGCGGTTAGCGCTACGCTGCACTATGAACCTGGCTACCCGGGTTCGATTCCCGCTCACGGCCAACACCCAGTGACGATTATCTGAACCGGTCCCGGGCCTCCCCTAGGTAGACTCAGCCTCATATGAGTACCTGGTGCGGTGTGTAGTAAACATGGCCACTGGGGAGACAAAGGCGGTCGGGCGTGGTGCTGGCCACCCACCCCCTCGTGTACCGTTCCGGCCTTCATAGGTGCTATTCGCTAACAGCACTTGCCCCTACAGTCTGTTAAGGCTATACGGTGGACCTTTGTCTTTGTGGCACGTACAACACGTGCCACGCGCGTGCGTGTGTGTGCGCGTGGCACGGAACAACACCCAGTGACGATTATCTGACACCGGTCCCTGGGCCTCCCCTAGGTCGACTCAGCCTCAAATGAGTACCTGGTGCGGTGTGTAGTAAACATCGCCACTAGGGGAGACCCGACCTTCATAGGTGCTGCTCGCTAACAGCACTTGCCCCAACAGCCTGTTAAGGCTACACGGGGCATCTTTGTCTTTGTGCGAGTGTCACGTGCACCGGTCATCACAACCAAAAGCACTATATATATTTATTTTTACACGCTGTCATTGAACTCTGTTGTTGTTGTTGTTGACGCCGCCATTGACCCTGGCCATTGACCGAGCAACCCAGCGTCCATACCAGCTCCCTCCGCAGGGCTGGGTGGGGAGGGTGGGGCTGGGTGGGGGGTGGGAGGGGAGGGGCTGGGTGGGGGGGGAAGGGGCTGGTCACCCCGTGGTGCCCTTATAAAACTCAACGTTTCACCTACTCACGCCTGCTTGTGCCCGCCCTCACAGTCGGGTATATTTGCGGAACACACCACGTGGTGGTGCCTCCGCCGTTGACCCTGGCCATTGACCGAGCAACCCGACGTTCCTACCAGCTCCCTCCTGCAGACGAATGAGTTCATCACACGCTTTCATTTAACTCACTCTGTATGTTGTTGTTGTATCTTGTAACTTAATTTTACCCCACTTCCCAATGTGGTATCGACTGCAAACTTGGTATGCTTGTGTCACACTGATGACAATTACTATATTCTATCATTAAAAACAATAGATATTATTTTGTATACGTTATGTTTCGGCTTCGGTCTAATTGTCCACGCTCAATTGGCGTTGGCTGTAATTGCCCACGGCCCCCCTTTACGTTGTGGGCGAGCTTTCGGGGGACACTCCCTGGGGTCGTGGGAGTTCTTACATTACTAGAACGGTACATTTCATAAAAGCGTGTCTTTTTAAACAAAAAAAATATGACTAATTTTGTTCCTTGGCACGGCCGTTGCCTTCACGGCGTTCCGTAACAGGAGGCTCCGCCGTGATTCATATGCCCACTTATTTCCACATTCAATGTTCCTGTTTGCATCAGGTCCACCGATCGTCCAATTCGTTCTATAATTTAGTTTTTTGCTCCCCGAAACCCTCCACCCCAAAACTTGCGGCTCTGCGGGAGGGGGTGGAGTGGGGAGTGGGGAGTGAGGCGGTGGGGTGGGGGCGGGTTGGTGGTGACGGGGGGAGTTGGTGGGGGGGGGAGTTGGTGGGGAGGTTGGTGGGGGGGAGTTGGTGGGGGGGGGGGTCTGTGTGTGTCTGTGTGTGTCTGCGTGTGTGTCTGCGTGTGTCTGTGTTTGTGTGTCTGTGTTTGTGTCTGCGTGTGTGTCTGCGTGTGTGTCTGTGTTTATGTGTGTCTGTGTTTGTGTCTTTGTGTGTGTCTGTGTGTGTCTGTGTTTATGTGTGTCTGTGTTTGTGTCTGCGTGTGTGTCTGCGTGTGTGTCTGCGTGTGTGTCTGTGTTTATGTGTGTCTGTGTTTGTGTCTGCGTGTGTGTCTGTGTGTGTGTCTGTGTGTGTGTCTCTGTGTGTTTGTGGGGAGCGGTGGTGTAGCAGGTTAGCGCTACGCTGCGCTACGAACCCGGCCACCCGAGTTCGATTCCCGCTCACGGCCAACACCCACTGACGATTATCTGAACCGGTCGTGGGCCTCCCCTGGGTCGACTCGGCCTCAAATGATAACGTGGGGACGGTGTGTAAACGTCGCCACTGGGGAGACAAAGGCGGCCGTGCGTGTGGTGCTGGCCACCCACCCCCTCGTGAGCCATTTTTGCTGATTTTTTTGCCTTTCACGCATAGAGAGAGAGAGAGAGCTTCTTATACCCAAAGACAAATACCCCCCGTATAAGCTCGCCAGACTTTTGAGGCAAGTGCTGTTAGCGAGTAGCACCACCTATGAAGGCCGGCACGGCACACGAGGGGGTGGCTGGCCAGCACCACGCCTGACCGCCTTTGTCTCCCCCAGTGGCGATGTTTACCACACACCGCACCGGGTACTAATTTCAGGCCGAGTCGACCTAGGGGGAGGCCCAGGACCGGTTCAGATAATCGTCACCGGTGTTCGCCGAGACAACAACAACAACCGCCATTCGCCACTAAGTGGCGGTGACGTCACCACGACGCTTGTGCCAGGCCATGTGCACTTTGAGGCCACGTGAAGTGTCGAACGCCCGCTGGCAGGAGGTCACGGGGCAGACCCAGGTGCCACGGGTCGACTGACTGAGACGACTGGCTGATGCACCACCTGTGCCCCCTACTGTGCCAACCTGCTGTGCTTTAGCCACCCGGCGCTCCGCTCGTTGTTGTTGGCCGTGACACACACACACACTCCGACTCAACAAACAAAATCGGTGATGGAATAAACTACGTCTATTTAGCTATAGTCCCCGCTTAGTTATTATTTTAAACAATATAACGGCTCGTTACTCTTGTACATTTTGTCGTCACCAGGACATTTCACAGTTAAACCCCCATAACCACTCACCGTCATATGCAATGCGCTGCTGATTTAATATTTACGTTAAATAAAGTTTTGATTTAGCTTTAACGGCTGCCTGCAAGTGGGGGGGGGGGGGGGGGGGGGTGGAGGTTATTCTTCTGGTGATGGTGGTAGTGATGGAGGTGTTAGAGGTGGTGGTAATAGAGATGATGATGGTGGTGGTGGTGGTGGTAATGGTGGTGATGGTGGTGGTAGTGGAAGAGGTGTAGGTGGTGCTGATGTTAGTGGTGGTGGTAGTGGAGGAGGTGTAGGTGGTGCTGGTGTTAGAGGTGATGGAAGTGGTGGTGGTGGTAGAGAGGTGGTGATGGTGGTGCAGGTGGTGGTAGTGGAGGCGATGGTGCTGGAGGAGATGGTGGTGGTGGTGGAGGTGATGGCAGTGGTGGTGGTAGTGGAGGTGATGGTGGTGGTGGTAGTGGTGGTGATGGTGGTGGTGGTGGTGGTAGTGGAGGTGATGGTGGTGGTGATGGTGGTGGAGGTTGAGGTGGTGGTAGTGGTGGTAGTGGTGGTGGTAGTGGTGGTGGTAGTGGAGGTGGTGGTAGTGGAGGTGATGGTGGTGGTGGAGGTGATGGGGGTGGTGGTGGTAATGGTAGTGGAGGTGGTGGTAGTAGTGGTGGTAGTGGTGGTGGTGGTGGTAGTGGTGGCGGTGGTTGTGGAGGTGGTGGTAGTGTTGGTAGTGCAAGTGATGGTGGTAGTGGTGGTAATGGTGGTGGTGTTGGTAGTGGTGGTAGTGGAGGTGGTGGTAGTGTTGGTAGTGGAGGTGGTGGTAGTAGTAGTGGTAGTGGTGGTGGTAGTGGTGGTAGTGGAGGTGGTGGTAGTGTTGGTAGTGGAGGTGGTGGTAGGAGTGGTGGTAGTGGTGGTGGTGGTAGTGGAGGTGGTGGTAGTGTTGGTAGTGGAAGTGGTGGTAGTAGTGGTGGTAGTGGTGGTAGTGGAGGTGGTGGTAGTGTTGGTAGTGGAGGTGGTGGTAGTAGTGGTGGTAGTGGTGGTAGTGGAGGTGGTGGTAGTAGTGGTGGTAGTGGTGGTGTTGGTGGTAGTGGTGGTGGTAGTGGTAGTGTAGGTGATGGTGGTGTTGGTGGTGGTGGAGGTGATGGTAGTGGTGGTGCCAGTGGAGGTGATGGTGGTGGTGGAGGTGATGGTGGTGGTGGTAGTGGAGGTGATGGTGGTGTTGGTGGTGGTGGAGGTGATGGTAGTGGTGGTGCCAGTGGAGGTGATGGTGGTGGAGGTGATGGTGGTGGTGGTAGTGGAGGTGGTGGTAGTAGTGGTGGTAGTGGAGGTGGTGTTACTGGTAGTGGAGGTAGTGGTAGTAGTGGTGGTAGTGGAGGTGGTGGTAGTGGTGGTGATGGTGGTGGTAGTGGAGGTGATGGTGGTGGTGGTAGTGGAGGTGGTAGCAGTGGTGGAAGTGGTGGAGGTGATGGTGCTAGTGGTGGTAGTGGTGGTGGTAGTGGAGGTGATGGTGGTAGTGCTGGTAGTGGTGGTGGTAGTGGAGGTGATAGTGGTGGTGGTAGTGGTGGTGGTGGTGGTGGTGGTAGTGGAGATGATGGTTGTTTTGGTAGTGGAGGTGGTGGTATTGGTGGTGATGGTGGTGGTAGTGGAGGTGATGGTAGTGGTGGTGCTAGTGGAGGTGGTAGTGGTGATGGTAGTGGTGGTGATGGTGGTGGTGGAGGTGATAGTGGTAGTGGTGGTGATGGTGGTGGTAGTGGAGGTGATGGTAGTGATGGTGATGGTGGTGGTAGTGGTGGTGATGGTAGTAGTGGTGGTAGTGGAGGTGGTGGTAGTAGTGGTGGTAGTGGTAGTGGAGGTGGTAGTAGTGGTCGTAGTAGTGGTGGTAGTGGTGATAGTAGTGGTGGTATTAGAGGTGATGTTGGTAGTGGTAGTGGAGGTGGTGGTAGTGGAGGTGATGGTAGTGGTGGTGGTGGTAGTGGTGGTGGTAGTGGAGGTGATGGTGGTGGTGAAGGTGATGGTGGTGTTGGTAATGGAGGTGGTGGTAGTAGTGGTGGTAGTGGTGGTGGTAGTTGTGGCGTTGGTAGTGGAGGTGGTGGTAGCGTTGGTAGTGGAGGTGGTGGTAGTGGTGGTGGTAGTGGTAGTGGAGTTGGTGGTAGTGTTGGTAGTGGAGGTGGTGGTAGTAGTGGTGGTAGTGGTGGTGGTGGTCGTGGTGGTAGTGGAGGTGGTGGCAGTGTTGGTAGTGGAGGTGGTGGTAGTAGTGGTGGTAGTGGTGGTGGTGGTAGTGGAGGTGGTGGTAGTGTTGGTAGTGGAGGTGGTGGTAGAAGTGGTGGTAGTGGTGGTTGTGGTGGTAGTGGTAGTGGAGGTGATGGTGGTGTTGGTGGTGGTGGAGGTGATGGTAGTGGTGGTGCCAGTGGAGGTGATGGTGGTGGTGGAGGTGATGGTGGTGGTGGTGGTAGTGGAGGTGGTGGTCGTAGTGGTGGTAGTGGAGGTGGTGTTAGTGGAGGTGGTGGTAGTAGTGGTGGTAGTGGAGGTGGTGGTAGTGGTGGTGATGGTGGTGGTAGTGGAGGTGATGGTAGTTGTGGTGGTAGTGGAGGTGATGGTGGTGTTGGAGGTGATGGTGGTGGTAGTGGAGGTGGTGGTAGTAGTGGTGGTAGTAGTGGTGGTAGTGGTGGAGGATGATGGTGGTGGTAGTAGTGGTGGAAGTGGTAATGGTAGTAGTGGTGGTAGTGGTGGTGATGGTAGTAGTGGTGGTAGTAGTGTTGATAGTGGTGGTGGTAGTTGAGGTGATGGTAGTGGTGGTGGTAGTTGAGGTGATGGTAGTGGTGGTTTTACTGGAGGTGGTAGTAGTGGTGGTAGTGGTGGTGATGGTAGTAGTGGTGGTAGTAGTGGAGGTGATGGTGATGTTGGTGGTAGTTGAGGTGATTGTAGTGGTGGTGGTAGTTGAGGTGATGGTAGTGGTGGTTTTACTGGAGGTGGTAGTCGAGGTGGTAGTAGTAGTGGTAGTGGTGGATATGGTAGTAGTGGTGGATGTAGTGTTGATAGTGGTGGTGGTAGTAGTAGTGGTAGTAGTGGTAGTAGTAGTGGTAGTAGTGGTAGTAGTAGTGGTAGTAGTGGTGGTAGTAGTGGTAGTAGTGGTAGTAGTAGTAGTGGTAGTAGTGGTAGTAGTAATGGTAGTAGTGGTGGTAGTGGTGGTGGTAGTAGTAGTGGTGGTGATGGTAGTAGTGGTGGTAGTAGTAGTGGTAGTAGTGGTGGTGGTGGTAGTGGTGGTGGTAGTAGTAGTGGTAGTAGTGGTGGTAGTGGAGGTGGTGGTAGTAGTGGTGGTAGTAGTAGTAGTGGTAGTAGTGGTAGTAGTAGTGGTAGTAGTGGTGGTAGTAGTGTTGGTGGTGGTAGTGGTGGTGGTAGTAGTAGTGGTGGTAGTAGTAGTGGTAGTAGTGGTAGTAGTAGTGGTAGTAGTGGTGGTAGTAGTGTTGGTGGTGGTAGTGGTGGTGGTAGTAGTAGTGGTAGTAGTGGTAGTAGTAGTGGTAGTAGTAGTATTGGTGGTAGTGGTGTTGATAGTGGAGGTGGTAGTAGTGGTGGTAGTGGTGGTGGTAGTAGTAGTGGTAGTAGTGGTAATAGTAGTGGTGGTAGTGGTAGTAGTGGTGGTAGTGGTGGTGGTGATGGTGGTGGTAGTGGAGGTGATGTTAGTGGTGGTGGTAGTTGAGGTAATGGTAGTGGTGGTTTTACTGGAGGTTGTAGTGAAGGTGGTAGTGGTGGTGATGGTAGTAGTGTTGCTAGTAGTAGTAGTGGTAGTAGTGGTGGTGATGGTAGTAGTGGTGGTACTGGAGGTGGTAGTAGTGGTGGTAGTAGTGGTCGTGGTGGTAGTAGTAGTGGTAGTAGTGGTAGTAGTAGTGGTAGTAGTAGTAGTGGTGGTAATAGTGGTGGTAGTGGTGGTGATGGTAGTAGTTTTGATAGTGGTGGTGGTTGTGGTTCCTCTGGAGCCGCGGGTTCCCCGCTCCCTTGCCCCTCGCCCGACCACAAATCACCACCCATCATCACCCTCGCATCTCATCTGGAAACGAAACGAACCATTCGAGAAGACCGTTCGAACTAAAATAAAATAAAAAAGACAAGATATTCTGGATTCTTTCGGTAAATTCACGTCGGTAGAAAACGAAAATAATTTAAAATGATTGATATATAATCTTAGTTCCATCGGCAAAGTCACATAGAAGGGAAACAATAAAACAGTAAAAATATAAAACAATAAAATTCTCACGACGTTTCGACTGCAACACGAGCAATCATCATCAGGTGTAAAAAAACACAGCAAAGAAAATTTGAAAAAAGAAAAGCTTTGAATCAAAATTAAAAAAAATAATTAAATTTCAACAGGAACCCGATCGAAACGTGTTTTTATTTTCTTTGCTTTTATTTGTAATTTTCATTTTTATTTTAATTTCATTTTATCTTCATATTCCACCCACGTGACTTTAGCGAAAAACCGAGGAGGAGTTAAACGCGGAGTCCAGCCTTCAACGGCACCGCCACACGCCTGCAATATTCCTACATTATCTTATTCCTTATCCTCTTATTCTTCTTCCTATTCATGTTCTTCTTCTCCTCGTTTATCTTCTCCTGTATCTTTCTCTTCATCATGTTATCTTTTTTTCTTTCTCCTTCGTCTTTCTTTATTTTTCTCATCTTCCCCAACATCTTAATATTTATTTTATTTTAACTAATTTCTTCCTATTCTTAGTTTTTTCGGTAAAGTCACGTTGAAGAGAAACAACAAAATAACAAAATATATATAAAACAATAAAAAATTCTCACGACGTTTCGACCATAACTCAAACGGTCATCATCAGGTGTGTCGGTTTGCATAAATTTATTTTGAAAACGGCATATTTATTTATATATATAAAAATAACGTTTGCGTCACGCGCAACGATGGCAGTTTGCCAGGACTAGTCCATCTATTTTTTGAAAAGAGGAGGGGGGAGACGAAATTTGTTTTTATGTAAGCTGTCTGAAAGGCACTGTAAGCGTGAACAATCAATCAAGAACTGAAATGATTTATCAAATCTTTCCAATGATTGCTAAGATAGAATCCATCTTCTCGGTTGAAATTGTCTCTGTGTTTGTATATGTGGATAGCCTCATGAACGAATCTCTCATGGAAGCCAGATGGCTTACAAAGAACCTCCGTCTTGGAAAAGTCAATGGCATGTGAGCCTACTGAATTAGAACAATGATCTGCTACGGCCGAGGTGTTGGTCCTACCGTGTTTAAGGTCTGCTTTATGTTCACGAATGCGGTCCGAGATATGGCGTTTGGTTTCTCCAATGTAACTACTACCACAGAGGCAACTTAGTTTGTAGACACCAGGGTATTGTATGTCCGGAATCACATCTTTTACAGACGGAACCAGATCACGGATTTTATGTAATGTGTTGAAACGGACCTGGATCTTGTGTTTATTCAAGATTTTGGAGATCTTTTTTGTGATCCCAGCAATGTAGGGTAAAGTGATGGTTTTGAAAGGCTCCTCAAGAGGGTTCTTCTTCATGGTTTGAGTGATAGCTTTGCGGATTGTATAGTCGGAGTAACCATTAGCCCTAAGAGCTTGGTGTACGTGCTTGAGTTCACTGCTTATGTGTTCCTGGTCGGATATGCATTGGGCTCTATGATACAGAGTCTTGATGAGAGAATTCTTCTGTGATGGATGGTGGTGGGAATCCGGTTTCAGATAAGCATCCGTATGGGTAGCTTTCCTGTAGACAGAGTGGCTCATTGAACCATCAGGTCTCTTTTTAATTAGGACATCCAAAAAAGGTATCTTGCCATCTATTTCGACTTCCATGGTAAATCTGATGGCTGGGTGTATGGAATTGATGTGGTCGAAGAATTTGTCTATATTGTCTATATATTTTGTCTATATTTTGTTATTTTGTTGTTTCTCTTCAACGTGACTTTACCGAAAAAACTAAGAATATGAATTACTGCAGTCACGAAAGCTTTAAATCAAAATTTAATTTCTTCCTCTTTATCTTCTCATTAATATTTTTTCGTCATCTTCATCCTCCATTATCTTCTCCGTATCTTCCCATTCGTCTCCTCCTTCATCTTAGTTTGTATCTTCTCATTTATCTCGCTATGTATCTTCCATGTCATCTTCTTGTTAGTCTTCTTGATCTCATTCTTTATATCATCAGCTTTGTTTTCTTCATCGTCTTCCCAAAAAATCTTCCTATTTATCGTCTTAATCTCATTCTTGATCTTCTTCTTCTGCTTGCTATTATTACTCACGTGATTTATCTTCTTGATCTCATTCTTGATCTTCTTCTGCTTGCTATTATTACTCACGTGATTTATCTTCTTAATCTCATTCTTGATCTTCTTCTTCTGCTTGCTATTACTACTCACGTGATTTATCTTCTTAATCTCATTCTTGATCTTCTTCTTCTGCTTGCTATTATTATTCACGTGATTTATCTTCTTGATCTCATTCTTGATCTTCTTCTTCTGCTTGCTATTATTACTCACGTGATTTATCTTCTTAATCTCATTCTTGATCTTCTTCTTCTGCTTGCTATTATTACTCACGTGATTTATCTTCTTGATCTCATTCTTGATCTTCTTCTTCTGCTTGCTATTATTACTCACGTGATTTATCTTCTTAATCTCATTCTTGATCTTCTTCTTCTGCTTGCTATTACTACTCACGTGATTTATCTTCTTAATCTCATTCTTGATCTTCTTCTTCTGCTTGCTATTATTATTCACGTGATTTATCTTCTTGATCTCATTCTTGATCTTCTTCTTCTGCTTGCTATTATTACTCACGTGATTTATCTTCTTAATCTCATTCTTGATCTTCTTCTTCTGCTTGCTATTATTACTCACGTGATTTATCTTCTTGATCTCATTCTTGATCTTCTTCTTCTGCTTGCTATTATTACTCACGTGATTTATCTTCTTGATCTCATTCTTGATCTTCTTCTTCTGCTTGCTATTATTACTCACGTGATTTATCATCTTGATCTCATTCTTGATCTTCTTCTGCTTGCTATTATTACTCACGTGATTTATCTTCTTAATCTCATTCTTGATCTTCTTCTTCTGCTTGCTATTATTACTCACGTGATGTATCTTCTTGATCTCATTCTTGATCTTCTTCTTCTGCTTGCTATTATTACTCACGTGATTTATCTTCTTGATCTCATTCTTGATCTTCTTCTGCTTGCTATTATTACTCACGTGATTTATCATCTTGATCTCATTCTTGATCTTCTTCTGCTTGCTATTATTACTCACGTGATTTATCTTCTTGATCTCATTCTTGATCTTCTTCTGCTTGCTATTATTACTCACGTGATTTATCATCTTGATCTCATTCTTGATCTTCTTCTGCTTGCTATTATTACTCACGTGATTTATCTTCTTAATCTCATTCTTGATCTTCTTCTTCTGCTTGCTATTATTACTCACGTGATTTATCTTCTTGATCTCATTCTTGATCTTCTTCTTCTGCTTGCTATTATTATTCACGTGATTTATCTTCTTGATCTCATTCTTCATCTTCTTCTTCTGCTTGCTATTATTACTCACGTGATTTATCTTCTTGATCTCATTCTTGATCTTCTTCTGCTTGCTATTATTATTCACGTGATTTATCTTCTTGATCTCATTCTTCATCTTCTTCTGCTTGCTATTATTACTCACGTGATTTATCTTCTTGATCTCATTCTTGATCTTCTTCTGCTTGTTATTATTACTCACGTGATTTATCTTCTTGATATCATTCTTGATCTTCTTCTGCTTGCTATTATTACTCACGTGATTTATCTTCTTGATCTCATTCTTTATCTTCTTCTTCTGCTTGCTATTATTACTCACGTGATTTATCTTCTTGATCTCATTCTTGATCTTCTTCTGCTTGCTATTATTACTCACGTGATTTATCTTCTTGATCTCATTCTTGATCTTCTTCTGCTTGCTATTATTACTCACGTGATTTATCTTCTTGATCTCATTCTTGATCATCTTCTTCTGCTTGATAATATTACTCTCGTGATTTATCTTCTTGATCTCATTCTTGATCTTCTTCTGCTTGCTATTATTACTCAAGTGATTTATCTTCTTAATCTCATTCTTGATCTTCTTCTTCTGCTTGCTATTATTACTCACGTGATTTATCATCTTGATCTCATTCTTGATCTTCTTCTGCTTGCTATTATTACTCACGTGATTTATCTTCTTGATCTCATTCTTGATCTTCTTCTGCTTGCTATTATTACTCACGTGATTTATCATCTTGATCTCATTCTTGATCTTCTTCTGCTTGCTATTATTACTCACGTGATTTATCTTCTTAATCTCATTCTTGATCTTCTTCTTCTGCTTGCTATTATTACTCACGTGATTTATCTTCTTGATCTCATTCTTGATCTTCTTCTTCTGCTTGCTATTATTATTCACGTGATTTATCTTCTTGATCTCATTCTTCATCTTCTTCTTCTGCTTGCTATTATTACTCACGTGATTTATCTTCTTGATCTCATTCTTGATCTTCTTCTGCTTGCTATTATTATTCACGTGATTTATCTTCTTGATCTCATTCTTCATCTTCTTCTGCTTGCTATTATTACTCACGTGATTTATCTTCTTGATCTCATTCTTGATCTTCTTCTGCTTGTTATTATTACTCACGTGATTTATCTTCTTGATATCATTCTTGATCTTCTTCTGCTTGCTATTATTACTCACGTGATTTATCTTCTTGATCTCATTCTTTATCTTCTTCTTCTTCTGCTTGCTATTATTACTCACGTGATTTATCTTCTTGATCTCATTCTTGATCTTCTTCTGCTTGCTATTATTACTCACGTGATTTATCTTCTTGATCTCATTCTTGATCTTCTTCTGCTTGCTATTATTACTCACGTGATTTATCTTCTTGATCTCATTCTTGATCATCTTCTTCTGCTTGATAATATTACTCTCGTGATTTATCTTCTTGATCTCATTCTTGATCTTCTTCTGCTTGCTATTATTACTCAAGTGATTTATCTTCTTAATCTCATTCTTGATCTTCTTCTTCTGCTTGCTATTATTACTCACGTGATTTATCTTCTTGATCTCATTCTTGATCTTCTTCTTCTGCTTGCTATTATTACTCACGTGATTTATCTTCTTGATCTCATTCTTGATCTTCTTCTGCTTGCTATTATTACTCAAGTGATTTATCTTCTTAATCTCATTCTTGATCTTCTTCTTCTGCTTGCTATTATTACTCACGTGATTTATCTTCTTGATCTCATTCTTGATCTTCTTCTTCTGCTTGCTATTATTACTCACGTGATTTATCTTCTTGATCTCATTCTTGATCTTCTTCTTCTGCTTGCTATTATTACTCACGTGATTTATCTTCTTGATTTCATTCTTGATCTTCTTCTGCTTGCTATTATTACTCACGTGATTTATCATCTTGATCTCATTCTTGATCTTCTTCTGCTTGCTATTATTACTCACGTGATTTATCTTCTTGATCTCATTCTTGATCTTCTTCTGCTTGCTATTATTACTCATGTGATTTATCTTCTTGATCTCATTCTTGATCTTCTTGTTCTGCTTGCTATTATTACTCACGTGATTTATCTTCTTGATCCCATTCTTGATCTTCTCCTTCTGCTTGCTATTATTACTCACGTGATTTATCTTCTTGATCTCATTCTTGATCTTCTTCTTCTGCTTGCTATTATTACTCACGTGATTTTTCTTCTTAATCTCATTTTTGATCTTCTTCTGCTTGCTATTATTACTCACGTGATTTATCTTCTTGATCTTCTTTTGCTTGTTATTATTACTTACGTGATTTATCTTCTTGATCTCCTTCTTGATCTTCTTTTGCTTGTTATTATTACTTACGTGATTTATCTTCTTGATCTCATTCTTCATCTTCTTCTGCTTGCTATTATTACTCACGTGATTTATTTTCTTGATCTCCTTCTTGATCTTCTTTTGCTTGTTATTATTACTTACGTGATTTATCTTCTTGATCTCATTCATGATCTTCTTCTGCTTGCTATTATTACTCAAGTGATTTATCTTCTTTATCTCATTCTTGATCTTCTTCTGCTTGTTATTATTACTCAAGTGATTTATCTTCTTTATCTCAATCTTGATCTTCTTCTGCTTGCTATTATTACTCACGTGATTTATCTTCTTGATCTCATTCTTGATCTTATTCTTCTGCTTGCTATTATTACTCACGTGATTTATCTTCTTGATCTCATTCTTGATCTTCTTCTTCTGCTTGCTATTATTACTCACGTGATTTATCTTCTTGATCTCATTCTTGATCTTCTTCTGCTTGCTATTATTACTCACGTGATTTATCTTCTTGATCTCATTCTTGATCTTCTTCTTCTGCTTGCTATTATTACTCACGTGATTTATCTTATTGATCTCATTCTTGATCTTCTTCTGCTTGCAATTATTACTCACGTGATTTATCTTCTTGATCTCATTCTTGATCTTCTTCTTCTGCTTGCTATTATTACTCACATGATTTATCTTCTTAATCTCATTCTTGATCTTCTTCTGCTTGCTATTATTACTCACGTGATTTATCTTCTTGATCTCCTTCTTGATCTTCTTTTGCTTGTTATTATTACTTACGTGATTTATCTTCTTGATCTCCTTCTTGATCTTCTTTTGCTTGTTATTATTACTTACGTGATTTATCTTCTTGATCTCATTCTTCATCTTCTTCTGCTTGCTATTATTACTCACGTGATTTATCTTCTTGATCTCCTTCTTGATCTTCTTTTGCTTGTTATTATTACTTACGTGATTTATCTTCTTGATCTCATTCTTGATCTTCTTCTGCTTGCTATTATTACTCACGTGATTTATCTTATTGATCTCCTTCTTGATCTTCTTTTGCTTGTTATTATTACTTATGTGATTTATCTTCTTTATCTCATTCTTGATCTTCTTCTGCTTGCTATTATTACTTACGTGATTTATCTTCTTGATCTCATTCTTCATCTTCTTCTGCTTGCTATTATTACTCACGTGATTTATCTTCTTGATCTCCTTCTTGATCTTCTTTTGCTTGTTATTATTACTTACGTGATTTATCTTCTTGATCTCATTCTTCATCTTCTTCTGCTTGCTATTATTACTCACGTGATTTATCTTCTTGATCTCATTCTTCATCTTCTTCTGCTTGCTATTATTACTCACGTGATTTATCTTCTTCATCTTCTTCCGCTTCAAAGAATCCGGATTCCTCGCCTGGTGTACAGGAGGGTCGCAACACGAGAGGGGTGGGTGGACAGCACCACGCCCGACCGCTATTGTCTCCCCCAGTGGCGATGTTTACCACACACCGCACCAGGTACTCATTTGAGGCTGAGTCGACCTAGCGGAGGCACAGGACCGGTTCAGATAATCTTCACTGGTGTTGGTTGCGAGCGGGAATCGATCTCGGTTTGTAGAGGAGTGTGTTAACCTCTGCTGGGTCCACCCGTACCACCACCACCCGTACCACCACCACCCATACAACCACCACCACCTGTACCATCACCCGTACCACCACCACTTGTACCACCACCCATACCACCACCAACCACACTACCCATACCACCACCACCATCAACCATACCACCACCCTACCACCACCACCCGTACCACCACCACCCTACCACCACCACCCGTACCACCACCACCCGTACAACCACCACCACCTGTACCATCACCCGTACCACCACCACTTGTACCACCACCCATACCACCACCAACCACACTACCCATACCACCACCACCACCACCACCAACCATACCACCACCCTACCACCACCACCCGTACCACCACCACCACCACCACCACCACCCGTACCACCACCCATACCACCACCCATACCACCACCAACCACACCACCACCCATGCCACCGTCACTTGTACCACCACCCTTCCACCACCCGTACCACCACCTCCGCCACTACCACCCATACCACCACCTCCGCCACCACCACCCATACCACCACCACCGTCAACACCACCACCACCACGGGCAACACCACCACCACCGCCACCACCGTCAACATCACCACCACCACCACTACCACCGCCACCACCGTCACTACCACCGTCACCATCACCACCACCGCCACCACCGTCAACATCACCACCACCGCCACTACCGTCACCACTACCACCACCACCGTCAACATCACCACCATCACCAGCACCGTCACCCCCACTACCACCACCACCACCACCGTCACCACCACCACCACCATCGCCAGGACCCTCGCCAAGTGGATGTCGTCCCCGTGAGCCCAGCGACGACTTCTCACAGGGGGGAGTGGGCGAGTGGAGGAGGTGGGAAAGGGGGTGGGGGGAAGGGGTAGGAGGAGGTGGGGGATCAGGGCGAGGAGGTTGTAGGAGGGAGGAGGTGCGAGCAGGAGGAGGTGGCATGAGGGGTGAAGGAGGAGGAGGAGGAGGTGACATCAACATCAACAACAACAACAACAACCCCACGACCTCCAACCACGTGCCGACGGGAGTCGGCAACAAACAGCGATCGATGCTGAACGCCTTCGCCTCTCCTACCCCCTCGCAAAACTCGCCCCTCGCCCCCTCCGCTCGCCCAGCACCCCTTAATCCTTTACAACTTTTATGGACCTTGACAATGTAACACAAAAAAAAAGCGACAATTTAAAACACGCATTTACACATTTTACTGGCAAAGATAAAGGTCTCCCACACCCCATCCCACACTCCCTACACCCTTCACAGACTGTTGGGGGGAAATGCTGTTTAGGGGTCGTCCATAAATGACGTCACGCGATTTTTTGACGATTTTTGACCCCCACCACCACCCACCCCCCCCCCAATACGTCACGCGGCGTCACAAAAAGTCAGACCCCCCCCCCCTCAAATATGACGTCACAAAGCTCTGCCCCCCCACCCCCCCCAAAAAATAATCAAATTCAACATGCTTGAAATCGCTTTAAACTATTGTCACATTGTAGTTGCGTGTTTAATGTGGCGTTGCACTCTGATGTTGTAGGAGAAAACATTTATTAAAAATTATATTTAATTAAGCAGAACGTGTTGTCGTTATTTATTTAAAGTTGCGTATTTTGATGTGACGTCACATTTCTCAACCCCCCCCTCCCCCCTCGTCACACATCGTCACAATGTCTGACCCCTCCCCCCCCCCATTAGGTGCGTGACGTCATATCGATTAACAGGATTTGCCCCTTGGGGCACTAGTGTATAGTGTAGTCTATAGTGTAGTGTACTAGTACAACACTAGTGTATAGTGCAGTGTATAGTGTAGTGTATAGTGTAGTGTATAGTGTAGTGTATAGTGTAGTATATAGTGTAGTGTATAGTGTACTATATAGTGTAGTGTATAGTGTACTATATAGTGTAGTGTATAGTGTAGTATACTAGTACAGTACTGGTGTATAGTGTAGTGTATAGTGTAGTGTACAGTGTAGTGTATAATGTAGTATACTAGTACAGCACTAGTGTATAGTGTAGTGTATAGTGTAGTGTATGGTGTAGTATACTAGTACAGCACTAGTGTATAGTGCAGTGTATAGTGTAGTGTATAGTGTAGTGTATAGTGTAGTGTATAGTGTAGTGTATAGTGTAGTGTATAGTAGTGTAGTGTATAGTGTAGTGTATAGTGTAGTGTATAGTAGTGTAGTGTGTAGTGTACTAGCACAGCACACCGGCTGTGTGTTGGAGAGCAAAGCCACAACATTCGCAATCTGAGGACGACGTTTCGCCAACAATGACAACAGCCGTCGTCAGGCGGAGAGCCAAATTTCGTTGGACAAATCCTCCCGTTTCCATCCTTTAATAGAATGGGTGTAGATGTAATGGCATCACTTGTGAGCCCTTCTTGAGCGAATGACTATGGGAATCCGTCAATGCCGTAGCCATGGAGTCAAAGTTGGGGGGGACCAAATATTCCAGGGGGTCTGGAGGTCTCCCCCCCCCTCCAGAAAAAAAATCTAAATTTAAAAACTCATTTCGTTTTGATTTATAAGCTTTCGTGACTGCAGGGATTCATATTCTTGGTTCTTTCGGTAAAGTCACCACCACGTAGAAGGGAAACAATAAACTAATAAAACTATAAAACAATAACATTCTCAAAAACCACAGCAAAGAAAAAAATATTTCTTCCTGTGGTTTTCACACCTGATGATGATTGCTTGTGTTGCAGTCGAAATGTCGTGAGAATTGTATTGTTTTATATTTGTATTATTTTATTGTTTCCCTTCTACGTGGTGACTTTACCGAAAGAACCAAGAATAAAACTCATTTCCTGCCTAAAATATAAAAAAAAATTCACTAACACATAGGACGGATTTTTATGTTATTATTTTTTAACATTAATGTCTAATGCTGTTATTGTATTACATTGCTCTGTTTTTTATTTATTTTTACATTTTCTTGTATCATTGTATGTTAACAGCAGAAATTAGGGATTAATAAAGTACAACCATAACCTTTGGTTCTATTCGGTAAAGTCACGTAAAAAATAAATTCACGACGTTTCGGCTACAACACAAGAGGCCTTCATCAGGTGAAGGGACCAGACTGTCTTGAGAACAGCACTCCAGCGCTATCCTCTAGACAGTCCGGTCCCTTCACCTGATGAAGGCCACTCGTGTTGTGGCCGAAACGTCGTGAAATTTTTATTTTTTGTTGTTTTTTTCTACGTGACTTTACCGAAGAGAACCAAAGAGTATGGGATCCTTGCAGTCACGAAAGCTTCAAATCTAGAATACAACCATAACCACAATCATATCAACAAAAATCTATTTCATAGCAATATATTGAATGGTGGGGGGGGGTGGCATTTAAAGCATATTTGAATATTTGGGGTGTGTGTGCGTGTGTGTGTGTGTGTACCAATATATATTATAATTACTGCCTTGATATCCGCTCGCGGGCGGGTTGTTTATGGGGTAATCAACGCACCTTAAGCGTCATGCGCATGATGGTTCCCTATCGCCGAAATCCTCCGCTTGAAACGGAGCGTGTGTACGTGTGCGTGGTCGCCGCCAGTGGCGTGCGTTGATGAATTGCGAAAGGTTTTGCCGTCCATAAATGACGTCACACACCTGGGGGGGGGCGGGGGGGGCGGGGGGGGGCGGGGGAGGTCAGACATTTGTGACGATGTGTGTGTGTGGAGGGGGGGGGGGGGGAGGTGTTTGAGAAATGTGACGTCACGTCAAAATGCGTAACTTTAAACGGATTTAGACAACACGTTCTACTTAATTAAATATAATTTTTAATGAATGTTGTCGCCTACAACATCAGAGTGCAGCGCTACATTAAACACGCAACTACAATGTGACAATAGTTTAAAGCGATTTGAAACATATTTTTTTTGGGGGGGAGGGGGGGGGGCAAAGCTTTGTGACGTCATATTTGAGGAGGGGGGAGGTCTGACTTTTTGTGACGTCGTGTGACGAATAGGGGGGTGGGTCAAAAATCGTCCAAAATCGCGTGACGTCATTTATGGGCGGCCCCTTCGGTGTTTGAACGTCTTAGCGCGACAGCAGTGGCCAGAGACCGTAGGCCCTCTGTGCGAATGTTTAAGGCTGAGTCTACCTAGAGGACGCCCAGGACCGGTTCCTTACCACACGTGGCACCCATTGGACTTCTTTCGCACCGTGCAGTAGCCAATCGTGCTCTTCGGAGGACAACAGACTGAACGCAACAAAACGCAGCTCTTAATGTAATAAAACAAAACAAAATGTTGAAGGCTGAGTCGACCTAGGGGAGGCCCAGGACCGGTTCGGATGATCGTCGCCGGCTTTGGCTGTGAGCGAGGAATCGAACTCGGGTCGCCGGGTTTGTTAGAGCGGTGCGCTAACCGCTGCGCCACCGCTCCCCACGTCGACAAAGACAAAGATCCCCCGTGTAGTCTGTAACAGACTGTAGGGGCAAGTGATGCTAGCGAGCGGCACCTATGAAGGCCGGCAGGGCACACGATGGGGTGGGTGGTCAGGCACCCCACCCGGCCGCCTTTGTCTCCCCAGTGACGATGTTTACTCATAGCACCAGGTACTCATTTGAGGCTGAGTCCACCTAGGGGAGGCCCAGGACCGGTTCAGATAATCGTCACTGGGTGTTGGCCGTGAGCGTGAATCGAAATTGGGTCGCCAGGTTCGTAGCGCTAACCGCTACACCACCGCTCCCCACTACAAAGACAAAGATCCCCCGTATAGGCTTAACAGACTGTAGGGGCAAGTGCTGTTAGCGAGCACCTATGAAGGCCAGCAGGGCACACGATGGGGTGGGTGGTCAGGCACCACACCCGGCCGCCTTTGTCTCCGCAGTGACGATGTTTACACATAGCACCAGGTACTCATTTGAGGCTGAGTCGACCTAGGGGAGGCCCCGGACCGGTTCAGATAATCGTCACCGGTGTTGGCCGTGAGCAGGAATCGAACCCGGGTCGCCAGGTTCATAGCGCAGCGTAGCGCTAACCGCTACACCACCGCTCCCCACTACACACACACACAGACACACACAGACACACACACACAAGACGTGTACATATATACACAGCCCCTGGGTGTCACTCGTTCTTTTATTTGTTTTTGGTTGTTGTAGCTGTTAGATCGTTTTCCCAGAGTAGCGATACAATTACAAGAGGGGTGGTGGTGGTGGATGGGGTGGGAGTGGTGATGGGTGGGGTGGGTGGTGGTGGGTGGAGTGGTGGTGAGTGGGGTGAGTGGGGTGGGTGGTGGTGGTGGGTGGGGTGGGTGGTGGTGGCTGTGGTGGGTGGGGTGGGTGGTGGTGGGTGCGGTGGGTGGTGGGTGGTGGTGGTGGGTGGGTGGATGGTGGTGGTGGGTGGGGTGGGAATGGTGATGGGTGGGGTGGGTGGTGGTGGGTGGAGTGGTGGTGGGTGGTGGTGGGTGGGGTGGTGGTGCGTGGGGTGGGTGGGTGAGTGGTGGTGAGTGGGGTGGGTGGTGGTGGTGGTGGTGGTGGGTGGGGTGGGTGGTGGTGGGTGCGGTGGGTGGTGGGTAGTGGTGGTGGGTGGGGTGGGTGGGTGTTGGTGATGGGTGGGTGGGGTGGGTGGTGGTGGTGGTGGTGGGTGGGGGTGGGTGGTGTGCCACTCTGCTCCCTTAATAGATGCTCGCTAACCAATTAATCAATTGACGAACCCACCCGCGTTGCTGTACACGCCGAGGTGACGTCCGACACTCGCAACCTTGCTTGCCCATCGTCGAACAACAACCACAACCACGGAAGAAGACCTCCGATTGGCGCGGTTGGCTACGTACGGTGCGAAAGAAGTCCAACACTCGCACATCGGGAAACGTCTGGAGCTATGCACTTTAAAGTCATCTTGATTGACGAACTCATTTCTGTAGAACTGCTTCTTGTTGTCGATGTTGTGTTTAGTCTGTTGTCCTTCCCACGCGCCTCCGATTTAGCAGGGTTGGCTACGTACGGTGCAAAAGAGGTTGACCATATCCCACATGCAAGGTCCGCGCAGAATCAGAGAGCACCAGTGGTGTTTGGGCCCGTCCATAAATGACGTCAGGCGATTTTGGACGATTTCTGACCCCCCCTCCCGCCCCTCGTCACAAAAAGTCAGATCACCCCCCCCTCAAATATGACGTCACAAAGCTCTGCCCCCCCCCTCCCCCCAAAACCACGTTTCCATTTTGAAAATAGAACGTGCTGCAAATCCATTTAAACTATTGTCACATTTTAGTGCGTATTTAATGTGGCGCTGCACTCTGATGTCGTAGGAGTGTTGTTATAGCAATTATATATTTATATAAAGTTGCGCGTTTTGATGTGACGTCACATTTCTCAACCCCCCCCCCCATCCTCCTCGTCACATATCGTCACAAATATCTGACCCCCGCCCCCCCCCCCCCCCAACAGGTGCGTGACGTCATTTACGGACGGCCCCTTTAACATTAAACGAGCGGTGGTAACATTACCCCACCATCGGCCGATGATTTGACGACCTATTTTTGAGGATCATTCCCTCGTTTTTGTTTTTTTCCCCCTGCAATTAGCCGCATCCGTACATACGGCCGAGAGCAAGATTAATAAACAAAAGAAAAAAACACTTCAGAGAGGGAGGAAGAGAGCCAGAGAGAAACATTTGCGAGAGAGGAATTGTAAAGACGTTAACCATCGTCTTGGGGGGGGGGGAGGGAAGGGGGGAAGAGATAATCCGCAATTATGTTGCACTTAAGCAGATCCCACTGCTAGGGGTTAAACACTCGGTTTATGTGCTGTTCACTCAAGACGAAACGATTTAACACGTAGGCTTTCGCGACCAAATATTATTCATGATGAACGTTTTTTTGGGGTTAGATCGCGTTTATTTATAAATGTGTCGTAACCCTCCACCACCCGACACGGCCAAATCAGTAACAAAAAAAGTGTCGCGTTGACAAAAGACAAAATTAGTTCACTACTTTAGCCCACCGGTGTGTTAACAGAGTGAATCCACAACATTTACAGTTTGAGTAGCTCGACGTTTCGCTGGTAATTACATCCAGCGTCAACACACCGGTGGGCTAAATTTAGTGAACTATTTTGTCTTTTGTCAACGTGACACTTTTTTTTGCTGATTGGCCGTGTCGGGTGGTGAAGGGACACGACACATTTATAAATAACGCGATCTAACCCAAACACCTTTACCATGAAGACGAAACATTCTCGGAAGTGTTAACACTTCAGAGAATGTTTTTTTTTGTGACAACGCCACTCTAGAAAATTTGCTGCCTCCTGGACTCTGCAGACCACCTGGAGAAGATTCTCAGGGCACGTGCTGAGAATGATCGCGAACAATGTTGGGGCCTAAATGATGACTCGGAGGCAGATCTTCGTGTAAGGGCTTGCGCCGGTTGTTTTATTAAAGACCTCTCTTCACACATGACTCCGTGTACTGCACGCTCACTGCCTACACTCCACACCCCGGGGGAAGGATACTGTGGGGAGCTCCCTAGCACACCCGCAGGCTAACCCTAGCCTGGTGCTCATTTCGCCCTACCCTGTGTCCCATCGCTCCCCCAGGGGAAGGAAACTGGGGGAGGTCTCTAGCACACCCACAGGCTACTCTAGCCTGGTGCCAATTTCCCCCTACCCCGGGGTCCCATCGCTCCCCCAGGGGATGGAAACTGGGGGAGGTCCCTAGCAAACCCACAGACTACTCTAGCCTGGTGCTAATTTCCCCCTACCCTGTGTCCTATCGCTCCCCTAGGAGAAGGGTACTGGGGAGGTCCCTAGCACACCCACAGACTACCCTAGCGTGGTGCTAATTTCCCCCTACCCTGTGTCCTATCGCTCCCCCAGGGGATGTAAACTGGGGAGGTCTCTAGCACACCCGCAGGCTAACCCTAGCCTGGTGTTAATTTCCCCCTACCCCTGGGTCCCATCGCTCCCCCAGGGGATGGAAACTGGGGGAGGTCCCTAGCACACCCACAGACTACTCTAGCCTGGTGCTAATTTCCCCCTACCCCTGGGTCCCATCGCTTCCCCAGGGGAAGAATACTGGGGGAGGTCCCTAGCACACCCACAGGCTACCCTAGCCTGGTGCTAATTTCCCCCTACCCTGGGGTCCCATCGCTCCCCGAGGGGATGGAAACTGGGGGAGGTCCCTAGCACACCTACAGACTACCCTAGCCTGGTGCTAATTTCCTCCTACCCTGGGGTCCCATCGCTCACCCAGGGGATGGAAACTAGGGGAGGTACCTAGCACACCCACAGACTACCCTAATCTGGTGCTAATTTCCCCCTACCCTGTGTCCTATCGCTCCCCTAGGGGAAGGGTACTGGGGAGGTCCCTAGCACACCCACAGACTACCCTAGCCTGGTGCCAATTTCACCCTACCCTGGGGTCCCATCGCTCCCCCAGGGGAAATATACTGGGGGAGGTCCCTAGCACATCCACAGGCTACCCTAGCCTGGTGCCAATTTCACCCTACCCTGGGGTCCCATCGCTCCCCCAGGGGAAAGATACTGGGGGAGGTCCCTAGCACACCCACAGGCTACCCTAGCCTGGTGCTAATTTCCCCTTACCCCGGGGTCCCATCGCTCCCCCAGGGGAAGGGTACTGGGGGAGGTCCCTAGCATACCCACAGGCTAACCCTAGCCTGGTGCTCATTTCCCCCTACCCCTGGGTTCCAACTTCCAACTCCACACGTTCCTGGCTCCTCGCAACGACCTGGAACACGTCACGGGTCTCAGCCAAAATATCCCAGGGGGGACATGACATCACCGTCCCGCCCCCTGTGCACGACGTCATCATACGTGATGTCGTCGTACCGGAGCGCGAGCGTGACGTGACGTCACTAACTACTATTTTACACGTATTTTTTTTTTTAGTATACGTATTTCTTTTATTTTTCATCTACGTGACTTTACCGAAAGAACCCATAGAATATGAATCCCGGAAGCACCCTGTATGCCCCCGTCGACGGAAGCAATGTGGTCGCACGTGATAGCTCAAAGAAGTAGCTTATCAGCATCATCATCACCACGTGGAAAACTCGTTTCTTAAGAACTCCTTGTGGCTGTTGTTGCTTTGTGATCCTCCCGGTGTTAAGAAGCGACTGAGGGGGGGATGGGGGTGGGGTGGTCTACACGCTTTTAAATCTAAATCGAGAACGCATTCCTTTACAACCTGAATCTTGGCGTTGTGTTTAGTTTGCTGTCCTTTCTCGTCGGCGGCACGTCCGATTAGCACGGTTGGCTAAGGTACGGTAGCGAAAGAAGTTCAACATACACGCACGTGGCAATGTGCGTAGCAGTCGCCGGCGTGGATGCTCAATGCGTCACGTTCATCCTAAACGTGGCGAGGGGGGAAAACCTGGAGAAAAATCCACGCGATCACGGGGAAGGAGAGAGGGAATCGCAAACTCGAATAAAGCAGCAAGCATCAGGGTCGGGATCGAGCCCACGACCTCCTGTACACCAGGCGAGGTAGTTAACATCTCCTAGCCACCGTGATGATGATGATGATGAGAGAGAGACACGCAAACTCCAAATATACAGCAGCAGGCATCGCCAGGAGTCGGGATGGAGCTCATGACCTCCTGCACACCAGGCGAGGTAGTTAACATCTCGCCACAGAGAGAGACACGCGAACTCCACATGTACAGCAGGCATCGCCAGGAGTCGGGATGGAACCCACGACCTCCTGCACACCAGGCGAGGTAGTTAACATCTCATGGCCACCGAGCCGTACCTGAGCGCCTGGTAGGTGGAGCTTTAGGGGCACTGTCAAGGGGTGAAGGCACAGCCCTGCAATGGCACTGAAATTCTCTGCAAATGGCATTGCAATGATTCTGCATTGCTCTGCAAATGGCATGCAATGCCACTGCATTGCTTTGCAAAGCCCTGCAATGCCACTGCAATGGAATTGCAATGCTCTGTAATGTTCTGAAAATGGCCTGCAATAGCACTGCGATGCCTCTGCAATGCCCGGCAACTCTCTGCAAATGGCATTGCAATGATTCTGCTGCATCGCTCTACAATGGCACTGCCATGACCCGCAATTCCCTAAGATAGCCTGCAATGCGCTGGAATGCCCTCCCATTCTCTACAGTGACCTGCAATGCCCTACAATTGGATGATTTGGCGGGACCCCGGGGACCCGCAAAAAATGGGGTCAATAATAATAATGATAATGATGATTATTATTATTATTATATTTCTTCAGTCCGCCCTACTACGTGATCCCGACAGCAACGCGCCGCCCGCACCAGACTACCGCGTCAACAAGCGCCAGCAGCAGCATCAGCAGCAGCGCCAGCAGCATCAGCAGCAGCGCCAGCAGCAGCAGCAGCAGCAGGTGGTGGCGATCGACACGATGGGCACCACCCCCCACCGGCCAAACGCGAGCCCCCGGTCAGCCGTCGGTCCTCGGCTTCTTAGCCAAGGCGAGCCCCACCGCAAAACCACCCCACCGCCCCCCCCCCCCCTTCTCCCCCCCCAGGCAGTGAATTTAACGCGTTTATGTGAAAAGTTTCAACTTTTTTTTTTACGAAACTTAGTATCCCCGAGTAGCTCTCGACGAGGACCAATCGATTGACCGCTAGAGTTTTGTTGTTGTCGGGTAAGGCGACAAGACTCGCGTCGCTACGCGCGGGTTTTCCCAGCCCGGGGCAGCGATGGGACCCCCGGGGGTCCCGGCAATTGGTTCAGTTGTCTACAACGCCCTGAATTTCTCTGCAATTCCCTGATATGGCCTGCAATGGCACGCGTTGCCTTGCAAAGTCTTTGCAATGACCTGCGAGCCCCTGAAATGCTCTGCAAGGCCGTGCAATGCTCTGCAAAAGTCCTGCTCAGGACCACGCTATCCCGGTGAGAGAGCCCCTTTTTGAGTTTTTTACGGTGTAATTGGCCTACTCTTCCACGCCGGTGAAGGGACGGGAAAAAAAGAGAAAACATTCACCCAGGCACAGAAGCGTTCACGACCCAGAGTTAACCAGCCACAGTGAAGACGTGGTAACTGTAGAGGTGGTGGAGGTAGTGGTGGTGGTTGTGGCAGTGGTGGTGGTGGTGGAGGTAGTGGTGCTGGTTGTGGCAGAGGTGGTGGTGGTAGTGGTGGTGGTTGTGGCAGTGGTGGTGGTGGTGGAGGTAGTGGTGGTGGTTGTGGCAGTGGTGGCGGTGGTGGAGGTAGTGGTGGTGATTGTGGCAGTGGTGGTGGAGGTAGTGGTGGTGGTTGTGGCAGTGGTGGTGGTAGTGGTGGTGGTTGTGGCAGTGGTGGTGGTGGTAGTGGTGGTGGTTGTGGCAGTGGTGGTGGTGGTTGTCGTAGTGGTGGTGGTTGTGGCAGTGGTGGCGGTGGAGGTAGTGGTGGTGGTTGTGGCAGTGGTGGTGGTGGTGGTGGCTACGGCGATAATGGTGGTGGTAGTGGTGGCCATGGCGGTAGTGGTGGTTGTCGTGGGGGTGGTATTGGTAGTCGTGGTTGTGGCGGTAGTGGTGGTGGCTGTGACTCGGTGTAGATTGTGGTGGTGGTGGTGTTGGGGAGCGGTGGTGTAGTGGTTAGCGCACGAAGCAACGAATCTGGCGACCCGAGTTCGATTCCCATCTCACGGCCACCACCAGTGACGATTATCTGAACTCGTCCTGGGCCTCCCCTAGGTCTACTTAGCCTCAAATTAGTACTTGGGTGCGGTGTGTGGTAAAACATCGCCACTCGGGGAGACAAAGGCGGCCGGGCGTGGTGGTGGCCACCCACCCCCTCGTGTGCCGTGCCGGCCTTCAAAGTTGCTGCTACTCGCTAACAGCACTTGCCCCTACAGCCTGTTACAGGCTATACGGGGGATCTTTGTGTTTGCTTGGTGATGGTGGTGGTAGTTGCGGCGATGGTGATGGTGGTGGTGATGGCGGTGGCAGCGGCAATGGTGGTGACGGCGGTGGTGGCGGTGGTGGTGACAGTGGTGGTGGCGGTAATTGTCGTGGTTACGGTGGTGGTGGTGGTGGTGACGGTGGTGGTGGTAGCGGTGTTGGTGGCGGTGGCGGCGGTGGTGGCGGTGGTGGTGGTGGCGGTGGTGGCGGTGTTGGCGTTGGTGGTGGTGGTGGCGGTGTTGGCGTTGGTGGTGGTGGTGGCGGTGTTGGCGTTGGTGGCGGTGGCGGCGATGGTGGCGGTGGTGGTGGTGGTGGTGGCGGTGGTGGCGGTGGTGGTGGTGGTGTTGGTGGTGGCGGTGGTGGCGGTGGTGGCGGTGGCGGTTATGTTGGTGGTGGTGGTGGTGGCGGTTGTGTTGGTGATGGTGGTGGCGGTGGTGGCGGTGGTGGTGGTGGTGGCGGTTGTGGTGGTGGTGGCGGTGGTGTTGGCGGTGGTTGCTGTATCTCGCCCCCGTTGCATCCCAGCGGGTTGGGCAGCGGTCGATGTCCAGATCGATGCCCGCTCACATCCCGTCGGCACGTTGCAGCTGCCGGATTTGGCCGAACCGTTCCCTAATCGATTATTATCGGAGGCGCGTGCGTGTCCGTGCGCGCGCGCGTGTGCACTCACGCGCGCACACAGACACGCACGCGCATTCGCGCTCGTGTCTCGGAGTCAGCGCGAAGGGACAGGCGCCCTTCACTTGACTGATGGTCGCGCGCGGCACGGATGGGGAGAGCGGTCCAAGTGAGAGGTGAGGAAAGAGAGGAGGAGGAGGAGGATGGGGAGGATGGGGGGGTTGGTGGAGGAGGAGTTAGAGAATGGTGGATGAGGAGGTGGAGGCAGGGGGAGGGGATATGAGGTAGGCGGGAGGGAGGAGGGGGGTGAGGAGGAGGAGGAGTTGGGTGAGGAGGAGGGGGGTGAGGAGGAGGGGGAGGAGGAGAAGGAGGAGGAAGGAGGAGGGGGGTTAGGAGGGTGAACAGGAGGAGGAGGGAGGAGGGATGATGAGGGTGGGGGGAGGAGGAGAAGGAGGTGAGATGAGGAGTGAAGAGGGGGTGTAGGCAGGAGGGGGAGGAATGAGGAGAGTGGGGGATGAAGAGGAGAAGGAGGAGGGGGAATGTTTAGGGGGAGGAACAGCCCAAGCAGAAACGTTGCGCGCTCGGTTTGAGTTTTGCCGTTTAATCGGCGACTGCAATCCCAGTGTTTCTGTGCGGACTCTCTCACTGCGGGTGTAAGTGGTGGCGGTGGTGGTGGTGGTGGTGGCGGTGGCGGTGGTGGTGGCGGTGGTGGCGGTGGTGGTAGCGGTGGTGGTGGTGGTGGTAATGGTGGTAATGGTGGTGGTGGTAGCGGTCGTGGTGGTGGTGGTAATGGTGGTGGCGGTGGTGGTGGCGGTGGTGGTGGTGGCGGTGGTGGTGGCGGTGGTGGTGGTGGTAATGGTGGTGGCGGTGGTGGTGGCGGTGGTGGTGGTGGCGGTGGTGGTGGCGGTGGTGGTGGTAATGGTGGTGGCGGTGGTGGTGGTGGTGGCGGTGGTGGTGGCGGTGGTGGTGGTGGTAATGGTGGTAATGGTAGTGGTGGTAATGTGGTAATGGTAGTGGTGGTAATGGTGGTCATGGTGGTGGTGACGGTGGTTAGCACGCATAGCTCTGTTGTTTGTGCTGTCACGGTGGCTATGAGATGTTAACAACCTCGCCTGGTGCGCAGGGGGTTTGTGAGTTCGATCCCGACCCTGAAGACGTCTGCTGTGTATTTGTAGTTTGCGTGTGTGTCTCTCTCTTTCTCTCTCTCCGTGATCACGTGGATTTTCCTAAGGATTTTTTTATCAAGACTGTAATTATAATATATTTTAGGGGGGACGCATCTCCCCCCCCCCGCAATATTCAATATGCTCAAAATGTCCCCCCCCCCCAATATATTGCTATAAAATAGATTTCTGTTTATGTGATTGTGGTTAAGGTTGTTACTTTATTTATCCCTTATCTCAAACATTACATACCATAAAACAAGAAAAGGTAAAAAAAACAGAGCAATATAATACAAAAACACTCTTAGACATTATTGTAAAAAATAATCTCCATCCTATGTGTTAGTGAATTTTTATATATTTTAGGCAGGAATTGGCAGGGAATGAGTTTTCAAATTTAGATTTTTTTTCTGGGGGGGACCCCCAAACCCCTTTGAAGATGTGATCCCCCCCCCCAATGTAGACTCCATGGCTACGGCATTGGTTTTTATAACCTACACATTGAGAAACGTGCGTTCATTATTATTTGGCTGCTTATACATTTTCACGTGGTGATGATGATGATGGTGATAATCCATGATCTTCGAGATGCCATCATTTGTGCTGGCCAGGTCGATTCTGAAAAAAAAAATAGCTGCATAGAGCTCAATAGGCCTTACCTCGTAACAACGATGAGTTTGGTTTTTTGTAATATATATCGTTTTTAGTTTCACTCAAACTTGGTACGCGTGTCCGATTGTGTGTTCACGATTTCCAGATATCGTAAGCAACTTGGTTTAAACGCCTTTTGTACGTAGCTGCTGCTCCAAACTTTTGCAAGCAACTTCGTTGTTGCGGTAGTAGCAAGAGGAGTTTGTAGCAAGAGGAGGCTTTCATGTCCAATGTTATTCATAATTGAGGTTTGTTTTTGTGGTTAGATTGCGTATATATAATGGTGTCGTTAAATCCGCCACCACTCGTCACGGCCTGTGAGTAAAGGTTTAGCCACGTCAAACAAAACGTGGCCAATTCGCTACTAGCACAGTACTGCCTACCCACTCACCGACTCATTCACATGAAAAACTCACTCAGTCACCCACACACTCACCGACTCATTCAAAAACTCACTCACTCACATACTCACTCACTCAGTACCACACCCATTTTATAGACTCATTCACAAACTCACTCACTCACCAACTCACAAACTCACTCAGTCACCCACACACTCACCGACTCATTCACAAACTCACCCACTCACTCACATACTCACTCACTCAGTCACTCACTCAGTCCCCCACCCATTTTATAGACTCATTCACAAACTCACTCACTCACTCATCAACTCACAAACTCACTCAGTCACCCACACACTCACCGACTCATTCACAAACTCACTCACTCACATACTCACTCACTCAGTACCAGACCCATTTAATAGACTCATTCACAAACTCACTCACTCACCAACTCAGAAACTCACTCAGTCACCCACACACTCACCGACTCATTCACAAACTCACCCAACCCACTCATGGACTCATTCACAAAACCCACTAACTAATTCAACCACTGACAAACTCACCTACTCACCCGCCCACCTGTACGAGTTTGGGGCCGTTCATAAATGACGTCACGCACCTGGGGGGGGGGGGGGGTGGGTCAGACAATTGTGACGATGTGTGACGCGGGGGGGGGGGAGGGGGGGTTGAGAAATGTGACGTCACACAAAATGCGCAACTTTAAATAAATACAGACAACACGTTCTGCTTAATTAAATGTTTTCTCCTACAACATCAGAGTGCAGCGCCACATTAAACACGCACTACAATGACTGTTTAAAGCGATTTGAAGCATGTTTCATATTTTTTTGGAGGGGGCAGAGCTTTGTGACTAAGGGGGGGGGGGGGGCTCAAAAATCGTCCAAAATCGCGTGACGTCATTTATGGACGGCCCCTTTTACCTGGACAGTCCATACATTTGGGCACGTGTTTCACAGTAGGGGGCCGATGGGGCAAGTGCTGTCAGCGAGTAGGTCGTCAATTGAGGCTGAGTCGACCTGGAGGAGGCCCAGTACCGGTTCAGATAAACGTCACTGGGTGTTGGCCGTGAGCAGGAATCGCTAACCGTTGCACCACCGCTCTCCCCCCCCCTCCCCCCACACGCACACACACAAAGACAAAGATACCCGTGTAGCCTGCAGGAACTTTTAGGGCAAGTGCTGCTAGCGAGGCAAACAAAAGACAAAGATCCCCCGTATAGCCTGAATGGACTGTTAGGGCAAGTGCTGTGAGCGAAACACGCAAAGACAAAGATCCCCCGTATAGCCTGAACGGACTGTTAGGGCAAGTGCTGCTAGCGAGACAAACAAAAGACAAAGATCCCACGTATAGCCTGAATGGACTGTTAGGGCAAGTGCTGCTAGCGACAGAAACAAAGACAACAATCACTCGCATAGCCTGAATGGACTGTTGGGGCAAGTGCTGTTAGCGAAACGCGCAAAGACAAAGATCCCCCGTATAGCCTGAACGGACTGTTAGGGCAAGTGCTGTTAGCGAGACACACACACACATTCGGTTATTATCTTGCACTTAACAACTCTCGCTCAGCGTCACATCTTCCCCAACTTCTCCTCTCCATGTCTCTCCTCTCTTTTTTTTTTCCATTTTTTTAACGATCAGAGGAAAGAAGAAGATGCTCGGTGTAGTCGGCACTTAATTTCCTTCATCATTTCGGTTTTTTTTCAATGCTTTGCTTTATGTAAACATCCCCTCACACGCCTTTTAAACGAAAGATTCCGCAAAAGATGTCACGCTCTGCTCTCCTTTACCCTTCCCCCTCTCTCTACCCCCTCCTCTCTCTACCCCCCTCTCTCTACCCCCTCTCTCTACCCCCTCTCTCTCTACCCCCTCTCTCTATCTAACCCCCT
>NC_133728.1:6281638-6289138 GCF_048934315.1 Petromyzon marinus
ACACAGACACACACAGACACACATAGACACAGACACACACAGACACACACACAGACACACAGAAGACACACATAGACACACATAGACACACATAGACACAGACACACAGACACACACAGACACACACAGACACACACAGACACACACACAGACACACACAGACGCTCAGAGACTCACAGAGACACACACAGACACACAGACACACACACAGACACACAGAGACACACATAGACACACAGACACACACACAGACACACACAGACACACACAGACACACACAGACACACACAGACACACACAGACACACAAAGACACACACAGACACACAGAGACACACACAGACACACACACAGACACAGACACACACAGACTCACACAGACACACAGACTCACAGAGACACACACAGACACACACACAGACACACACAGACGCTCACAGACTCACAGAGACACACACAGACACACAGACACACACACAGACACACAGAGACACACATAGACACACAGACACACACACAGACACACACAGACACACAGAGACACACACAGACACACACAGACACACAAAGACAACACAGACACACAGAGACACACGGACACACAGACACACAGACTCACAGAGACACACACAGACACACACACAGACACAGACACACACAGACTCACACAGACACACAGACTCACAGAGACACACACAGACACACACACAGACACACACAGACACACAGACTCACAGAGACACACACAGACATACACACAGACACACACACAGACACACACAGACACACACAGACTCACAGAGACACACACACAGACACACACAGACACACACAGACACACACGCCTGCGCGCAAGCAAAGCCAATCGCTCACGCGCGACTCCTGGCAAAAAAAATGCACGTTGCGTCTTTTATTGTATCGCCAAATAGCCTCGCAGCTTTGCTGGGCCACCCACAAGTTACCGAACCCCCGCTCCTCCTCCTCCTCTCGCCATCTCCCCCCCCACCACCACCACTACCCCCCCACCCACCTACCCACGTGTTTCTTGACCCAGCCATTCACTATAAATTACCATCAAATGGACTTTTATGCGATTGATATACTCTGTCCATTTTTTTTTTGGGGTCGTCAGAATCTGCCAGCCAGGTTTCTTTTTTCACCCCCCCCCCCCATTCCTCCAAGCCCTCTCTATGTGGGGGGGTGGGTGGGGTGGTGGGTGGGGTGGTGGGTGGAGTGGTGGGTGGATGGATGGATGGGTGGATGCGGTGGTGGGTGAGTGGAGTGGTGGGTGGGGTGGTGGTGGGTGGAGTGGTGGGTGGAGCGGTGGGTGGGGTCGTGGGTGGGTGGATGGATGGATGGGTGGATGCGGTGGTGGGTGATGGGTGGGGTGGGGGTGGTGGTGGGGTGGAGTGGTGGGTGGAGCGGTGGGTGGGTCGTGGGTGGGTGGGTGGATGGATGGATGGGTGGATGCGGGTGGTGGGTGATGGGTGGGTGGGGTGGTGGGTGGGGTGGAGTGGGTGGGTGGAGCGGTGGGTGGGGTGGTGGGTGGGTGGATGGATGGGATGGGTGGATGCGGTGGTGGGTGAAGGGTGGGTGGGTGGTGGGTGGGTGGAGTGGTTGGTGGGTGGGTGGATGGGTTGATGCGGTGGTGGGTGGGTGTTGTGCGTGTCGAGCGAATATTTCATCTCGCTGGCTGGGCCCCGTTGTGCGCCTCGCGCCACGTGTGAGTGACAACACGTGGCGCCAGACGCCCGTCACGGGTTTGGTGGGGGTGCTGATTGCTGCTGATGATGCCAAGGGAGAAGCGCCAGCTTGGGGTTTGCTGCGCTGTGCGGTTTTGTTCCGAGGGCGGTGGTGATGCCTCGTTCCTGCTTCCTCCATCTCACCCTGCCACCACACCCACCCACACCTCCTCCTCTTCATCTTCCTCCACCACCTCCTCCTTCCCACCCCCCTCCAACCGCTCCTCTACCACCTCCTTCAACTAACAACTCCTCTTCCTCCACCCCCCTCCTCCTCACCCACATCTCCTACTTCTCCACCTTTACCCCTACCACCTCCTCCTTCACGACCTCCTTCCACCCCCATCACTTTCTCCCCCCCCCCCCACCTCCTCCTCCATCCCTTCCCCCTCCACCCACCTCCTCCCCTACACCTCCATCCTCCACCCTCCATCCAGCCTCAGCCCCTACTCCATCTCCTCCTATAATCTGGAGGACTCGGAGGACAATCCAAGCCAAGGTCGGCATCGAACCCACGACCTTCTGTACACCTGGCGAGGTAGTTAACATCTCCTAGTCACCGTGATAATGATTATGAGAGAGAGAGAGACACGCAAACTTCAAATGTACAGCAGGCGTCAGTGTCGGGATCGAACCCACGACCTCCTGCATACTAGGCGAGGTAGTTAACATCTCACCACCTAGATGATGAGAGAGAAAGAGAGACGCAAACTCCAAATGTACAGCAGGCGTCAGGGTTTGGATCGAACCCACGACCTCCTGCATACCAGGCGAGGTAGTTAACATCTCACCACTTAGATGATGAGACAGAGAGACACGCAAACTCCAAATATACAGCAGCAGGCGTCAGGGTCGGGATCGAACCCACGACCTCCTGTATACCAGGCGAGGTAGTTAACATCTCCTAGCCACCGTGATGATGATGATGAGAGAGAGAGAGACACGCAAACTCCAATTATACAGCAGGTTTCAGGGTCGGGATCGACCCCACGACCTCCTGCATACCAGGCGAGCTAGTTAACATCTCGCCATGCATAGACTCACGCCGGAACCCACCGACCTGCATAGCCTTAGTCGGGATTCAAGCGTGGATATCAAGTCGATGATAGCATGATTCGAACTCGATCACCGATGACATGCATATAGATCCATAGACTCACCCAGAGACCCACGAATCATAGAGACCCATGGACTCGCACGTTATACCACAGAGGCGCGGGTAGAATCCCATGCGTAGACTCACACGGAAAACCCGTAGACTCGAGAGAGAGAGAGACATGAAAACTCCAAATATACAACAGGTGTCAAGGCTTGTGATCGACCTCATGTATACCTGGAGAGGTAGTTAACATCTCGCCACCTCGAAACTAAATTGTAAACTAATATTCCGCTTTTGCAAAGTCAAAGGCCACTGAGCTGTGTAGCCCCTTTTTTTCAGACGCGGCCCTGCCACAAATGGTAGTCCAACAAAGTGGATTGTCATCATCACGTGGGAAATTAGAGCAGCCAAGCTCGCTGAACGCGTGGCGACGTCGATTATAAACGTGGAGGGAAAAAACCGGAGCACAAAACCCACGCGGCCACGGGGAGAGAGGCACGCAAACTGCAATAACACAGACGTCAGGGTCGGGATCGAACCCACGACCTCCTGTACACCAGGCGAGGTAGTTAACATCTCCTAGCCACCGTGATGATGATGATGATGATTAGAGAGAGAGACACGCAATCTCCAAATATACAGCAGCAGGCGTCGTCAGGGTCGGGATCGAACCCCCGACCTCCTGCGCACCAGGCGAGGTAGTTAACATCTCCTAGCCACCGTGATGATGATGAGAGAGAGAGACACGCAAACTCCAAATATACAGCAGCAGGCGTCAGGGTTTGGATCGAACCCACGACCTCCTGCATACCAGGCGAGCTAGTTAACATCTCCTAGCCACCGTGATGATGATGAGAGAGAGAGAGAGAGACGCAAACTCCAAATATACAGCAGCAGGCGTCAGGGTCGGGATCGACCCCACGACCTCCTGTATACCAGGCGAGGTAGTCAACATCTCCTAACCACCGTGATGATGATGATGATGAGAGAGAGAGACGCAAACTCCAAATATACAGCAGGCGTCAGGGTCGGGATCGAACCCACGACCTACTGCGTAGCAGGCGAGGTAGTCAACATCTCCTGGCCACAATTGCGTCAATTCGGTGCGGTGTGTCGAGACGAAGGGTTGCTTTTTTTTCTGGCTGTCGCGGATACAGACAGCTGATGAGTAAGTAGGTGAGTGCGTGAGTAGGTGATTGTGTAGGTGAGTGTGTAGGTGAGTGAGACGGTGAGTGAGTAGGTGATTGTGTAGGTGAGTGAGACGGTGAGTGAGTAGGTGAGTGAGTAGGTGAGTGAGTAGGTGATTGTGTAGGTGAGTGTGTAGGTGAGTGAGTAGGTGATTGTGTTGGTGAGTGAGTAGGTGAGTGCGTGAGTAGGTGAGTGAGTAGGTGAGTGTGTAGGTGAGTGTGTAGGTGAGTGAGACGGTGAGTGAGTAGGTGAGTGTGTAGGTGAGTGAGACGGTGAGTGAGTAGGTGATTGTGTAGGTGAGTGAGACGGTGAGTGAGTAGGTGAGTGCGTGAGTAGGTGAGTGTGTAGGTGAGTGTGTAGGTGAGTGAGTAGGTGAGTGCGTGAGTAGGTGAGTGTGTAGGTGAGTGTGTAGGTGAGTGAGTAGTTGAGTGCGTGAGTAGGTGAGTGTGTAGGTGAGTGTGTAGGTGAGTGAGACGGTGAGTGAGTAGGTGATTGTGTAGGTGAGTGAGACGGTGAGTGAGTAGGTGATTTTTTAGGTGAGTGAGTAGGTGAGTGCGTGAGTAGGTGAGTGTGTAGGTGAGTGTGTAGGTGAGTGAGACGGTGAGTGAGTAGGTGATTGTGTAGGTGAGTGTGTAGGTGAGTGTGTAGGTGAGTGAGTAGGTGAGTGCGTGAGTACGTGATTGTGTAGGTGAGTGTGTAGGTGAGTGAGACGGTGAGTGACTAGGTGATTGTGTAGGTGAGTAAGTAGGTGAGTGCGTGGGTAGGTGATTGTGCAGGTGAGTGTGTAGGTGAGTGAGACGGTGAGTGAGTAGGTGATTGTGTAGGTGAGTGAGACGGTGAGTGAGTAGGTGAGTGCGTGAGTAGGTGAGTGTGTAGGTGAGTGTGTAGGTGAGTGAGACGGTGAGTGAGTAGGTGAGTGAGTAGGTGAGTGCGTGAGTAGGTGAGTGTGTAGGTGAGTGAGTAGGTGAGTGCGTGAGTAGGTGAGTGCGTAGGTGAGTGACTAGGTGAGTGAGTAGGTGAGTGCATGAGTAGATGAGTGCGTAGGTGAGTGAGTAGGTGATTGAGTAGGTGAGTGCGTGAGTAGGTGGGTGAGTAGGTGAGTGAGTAAGTGAGTGTGTAGGTGAGTAAGTAGGTGAGTGCGTGAGTAGGTGAGTGTGTAGGTGAGTATGTGGGTGAGTGAGTAGGTGAGTGCGTGAGTAGGTGAGTGCGTAGGTGAGTGAGTAGGTGATTGAGTAGGTGAGTGCGTGAGTAGGTGGGTGAGTAGGTGAGTGAGTAGGTGAGTAGGTGAGTGAGTAGGTGAGTGAGTAGGTGAGTGCCTAGGTGAGTGAGTAGGTGAGTGCGTAGGTGAGTGCGTGAGTCGTATTAAGAGGCGATCAATAACACAGAATAGACCATCTTCATATAATTACTTTAATTATTTTTGGTTACTTTTTTTGTCCTGGCTCTTGAAAAATAGAGGCTTGCTTTAGTAGTCGTGCGTGTGACATATCCCACACACATGGACAGCAGTAATAGTAATTAAGAGAAGGTGGTCATAACACAGGTTTGACCACCTTTATATACATTTTTTCGTTTCTTGTTTTTTTGTAAAAAAAAAAATTCCTGGCTTTAGACAATAGAGAGGTTTGCTTTAAGTAGTCGTGTGTCCGTGACATCTCACACGAGTGAAGATGTCCACCCGACCCCTAACAACGTCCGCGACAGCTACCGCGCCTACGCAAGGCAGGTCTCTGGGGCCTGCAAGGCGCCCGCAACAGCAGCAGCAGCAGCAGCTGGAGCCTCCACGCTAGGCTGGGATCCGCTGCCCGGCTTCCACCGATGTCCCGCTCGAGGTCTACGTGGAAGCGCTGGGCGCCATCGTGCCTGGAGGCTCGATAAAAGCGCGCCTCCAAGGTGAGCGGAAGGGTTGGTCTTCTTCATGGAGTCCGTAAAGGTGGCAAACGCCGCCACGGAGAAGGGGCTGACGGTTGACGAGTGGCACCTCACCTCGGAGCCGCTGTCGTCGTCAACGGCACGCGTAATCGTATCCAACGTCCCTCCCCTACATTCCCGACAAAGACGTCCAAGACAACCCGGCTAAGCTGGGCACGCTGACTTCCGACCTACAGCGAGCGCCTTTGGGCTGTAAAATTCCTGCCTTGAGGCGTGTCTTGTCTTTTAGAAGACAGGTCTACATGCTGGTGCCCAGTGGGCAGCTTGAGGCATGTCTTGTCTTTTAGAAGGCATTTCTACATGCTGGTGCCCAGTGGACAGCTTGAGGCATGTCTTGTCTTTTAGAAGGCAGGGGGTCTACATGCTGGTGCCCAGTGGGCAGCTTGAGGAGGGCTCCTTTGTGGCCATGCATGGAGGAAGGGCCCACAGGCTGTTTTACTGCGGGGACGTGCTAAAATGCAACCTATGCAAAGCAGAGGGGCATATAAAAAAAAAACTTTTTTTTTTTACTTCAATGTGTTACGGAACTATCTCAAAAACATCCCGAATGACGAGTGTCCGACTTTGGGAGGAGATTTCAACTGGACGCTCGATGTCCTCGACCGCACTGGCGCCGAGCAGTCCAAAGGCGGTGTCCTGGACACCTTGCGGCACGTGCTCCGCACGCGCAGTCTCGCAGACGTGCGGCGGACGCAACATCCAAAAAGCAGCGAGCTTTCAGCTTTGCGAAAACCCGAGCTGACAGAACACTGTCGCAGTCAGGGATTGACCGGTTCTACATCTCAAAAGATTTTGAAAATAGTGCAGCGTCGTCCAGTATTCAGGCGGCACCACCGGCCGATCATCGCCTAATACTACTTGAAATGAAAATACGAGAGGTCCCAAGGGGATCGGCATACTGGAATTTCAATAATGCCCTTTTGCAAGACACCACCTTCACTCATCTTTTTCGGGTCTTCTGGGTGGAGTGGCAGGGAAAGAAAGATCGGTTTAATAACCTAGCACAATGGTGGGACATAGGGAAAGTACACATCAAAAAACTGTGTCAGTTGTACGCCTGGGGAAACACAACAAACTATTGACCAAGAAATGTCTGTGCTAGAGAACAGGGTCCATAAATAAGAGCGAAGGCGGAAGATTGGGGACGATCCAGGCCCGCCGCAGGAATACGCAGAGGACATAGAATGTCTAAAAGGGTTGCAGACAGAAAAGGCAAAAGGGGCGTTTGTACGCTCTCGTTTTAAAGATGCCCTCGATATGGACTCCAGCTGGACAATTTTATTCTCATTGGGGAAGCAGAATGGTAGACGCACAGCCATGGAGCATTGATTTGATGACAAAGGGGTCCCTGTTACAAACGATAATCAGATAGCTTCAACAGTAGCACATTACTAAGGACATCTCTTTTTCTCCAGAGCACAGTGGCCCAGAATGAAATCTGGAAGGGCCTGCCTACTTTGGGTGAAGAGGACAGGGACCTTCTAGAAGAAGAGGTCAAACAAAACGACCTGGACATGGCAGTGAGTGCCCTGGACAGGAA
>NC_133728.1:6294138-6314138 GCF_048934315.1 Petromyzon marinus
AATGAAACTCGATTTAAACGTGAATGAAACGCGAATTAAATGTGAATGAAACTTGAATGAAACTCGACTTAAACATGAATGAAACATGAATGAAACACGGATTAAACGTGAAAGAAACGCGAATTAAATGTGAATGAAACTTGAATGAAACTCGACTTAAACATGAATGAAACATGAATGAAACATGAATGAAACACGGATTAAACGTGAATAAAACACGAGTGAAACGTGAATGAAACTTGAATGAAACTCGACTTAAACGTGAATGAAACTCGGATTAAACGTGAATGAAACACGGATTAAACGTGAATGAAACACGAATTAAATGTGAATGAAACTTGAATAAAACTCGACTTAAACGTGAATGAAACATGAATGAAACGTGAATGAAACATGAATGAAACTTGAATGAAACTCGACTTAAACGTGAATGAAACGCGGATTAAACGTGAATGAAACACGGATTAAACGTGAATAAGACTCGAATTAAACGTGAATGAAACACGGATTAAACGTGAATGAAACATTAATGAAACGAGAATTAAACTTGAATGAAACGTGAATGAAACACGCATTAAACATGAATGAAACTCGAATTAAATGTGAATTAAACTTGAATGAAACTTGAATGAAGTACGACTGAAACTTGAATGAAACATGAATGAAACGTGAATTAAACTTGAATGAAACGTGAATGAAACGATTGGAATGTGGAAAAAAATGATTAAATCGTGAATTAAACACGATATATACGTGGTTTCAACATGAATGAAACACGATTGAGACATGAACACAACACAAATGAAACGTGAACGAAACACCTATGGAACTTAAATGCAACGTGAATGAAACTTGAATGAAACTCGAATGAAACTCGATTTAAACGTGAATGAAACGCGAATTAAATGTGAATGAAACTTGAATGAAACTCGACTTAAACATGAATGAAACATGAATGAAACACGGATTAAACGTGAAAGAAACGCGAATTAAATGTGAATGAAACTTGAATGAAACTCGACTTAAACATGAATGAAACATGAATGAAACATGAATGAAACACGGATTAAACGTGAATAAAACACGAGTGAAACGTGAATGAAACTCGGATTAAACGTGAATGAAACACGGATTAAACGTGAATGAAACACGAATTAAATGTGAATGAAACTTGAATAAAACTCGACTTAAACGTGAATGAAACATGAATGAAACGTGAATGAAACATGAATGAAACTTGAATGAAACTCGACTTAAACGTGAATGAAACGCGGATTAAACGTGAATGAAACACGGATTAAACGTGAATAAGACTCGAATTAAACGTGAATGAAACACGGATTAAACGTGAATGAAACATTAATGAAACGAGAATGAAACTTGAATGAAACGTGAATGAAACACGCATTAAACATGAATGAAACTCGAATTAAATGTGAATTAAACTTGAATGAAACTTGAATGAAACTCGACTTAAACGTGAATGAAACATGAATGAAACGTGAATTAAACTTGAATGAAACGTGAATGAAACGATTGGAATGTGGAAAAAATGATTAAATCGTGAATTAAACACGATATATACGTGGTTTCAACATGAATGAAACACGATTGAGACATGAACACAACACAAATGAAACGTGAACGAAACACCTATGGAACTTAAATGCAACGTGAATGAAACTTGAATGAAACTCGAATGAAACTCGATTTAAACGTGAATGAAACGCGAATTAAATGTGAATGAAACTTGAATGAAACTCGACTTAAACATGAATGAAACATGAATGAAACACGGATTAAACGTGAAAGAAACGCGAATTAAATGTGAATGAAACTTGAATGAAACTCGACTTAAACATGAATGAAACATGAATGAAACATGAATGAAACACGGATTAAACGTGAATAAAACACGAGTGAAACGTGAATGAAACTTGAATGAAACTCGACTTAAACGTGAATGAAACTCGGATTAAACGTGAATGAAACACGGATTAAACGTGAATGAAACACGAATTAAATGTGAATGAAACTTGAATAAAACTCGACTTAAACGTGAATGAAACATGAATGAAACGTGAATGAAACATGAATGAAACTTGAATGAAACTCGACTTAAACGTGAATGAAACGCGGATTAAACGTGAATGAAACACGGATTAAACGTGAATAAGACTCGAATTAAACGTGAATGAAACACGGATTAAACGTGAATGAAACATGAATGAAACGAGAATGAAACTTGAATGAAACGTGAATGAAACACGCATTAAACATGAATGAAACTCGAATTAAATGTGAATTAAACTTGAATGAAACTTGAATGAAACTCGACTTAAACGTGAATGAAACGCGGATCAAACGTGAATGAAACACGCATTAAACATGAATGAAACTCGATTTAAATGTGAATGAAACTTGAATGAAACTCGACTTAAACGTGAATGAAACATGAATGAAACGTGAATGAAACTTGAATGAAACGTAAATGAAACGATTGGAATGTGAAAAAATGATTAAATCGTGAATTAAACACGATATAAACGTGATTTCAACATGAATGAAACACGAATGAGACAGGAACACAACACGAATGAAACGTGAACGAAACACCTATGGAACTTAAATGCAACGTGAATGAAACTTGAATGAAACTCGAATGAAACTCGACTTAAAAGTTAATAAAACTCGACTTGAACGTGAATGAAACATGAATGAAACGTGAATGAAACATGAATGAAACTTGAATGAAACTCGACTTAAACGTGAATGAAACGCGGATTAAACGTGAATGAAACACGGATTAAACGTGAATAAGACTCGAATTAAACGTGAATGAAACACGGATTAAACGTGAATGAAACATGAATGAAACGAGAATGAAACTTGAATGAAACGTGAATGAAACACGCATTAAACATGAATGAAACTCGATTTAAATGTGAATGAAACTTGAATGAAACTCGACTTAAACGTGAATGAAACATGAATGAAACGTGAATGAAACTTGAATGAAACGTAAATGAAACGATTGGAATGTGGGAAAAAATGATTAAATCGTGAATTAAACACGATATAAACGTGATTTCAACATGAATGAAACACGAATGAGACAGGAACACAACACGAATGAAACGTGAACGAAACACCTATGGAACTTAAATGCAACGTGAATGAAACTTGAATGAAACTCGAATGAAACTCGAATGAAACTCGACGTTAAAAGTTAATAAAACTCGACTTAAACGTGAATGAAACATGAATGAAACGTGAATGAAACATGAATGAAACTTGAATGAAACTCGACTTAAACGTGAATGAAACGCGGATTTAACGTGAATGAAACACGGATTAAACGTGAATAAGACTCGAATTAAACGTGAATGAAACACGGATTAAACGTGAATGAAACATGAATGAAACGAGAATGAAACTTGAATGAAACGTGAATGAAACACGCATTAAACATGAATGAAAATCTAATTAAATGTGAATGAAACTTGAATGAAACTCGACTTAAACCTGAATGAAATATGAATGAAACGTGAATGAAACTTGAATGAAACGTAAATGAAACGATTGGAATGTGGAAAAAAATGATTAAATCGTGAATTAAACACGATATAAACGTGATTTCAACATGAATGAAACACGAATGAGACAGGAACACAACACGAATGAAACGTGAACGAAACACCTATGGAACTTAAATGCAACGTGAATGAAACTTGAATGAAACTCGAATGAAACTCGAATGAAACTCGAATGAAACTCGACTTAAAAGTGAATGAAACGCGAATTAAATGTGAATGAAACTTGAATGAAACTCGACTTAAACATGAATGAAACATGAATGAAACATGAATGAAACGCGGATTAAACGTGAATAAAACACGGATTAAACGTGAATAATACTCGAATTAACCGTGAATGAAACACGGATTAAACGTGAATGAAACACGAATTAAATGTGAATGAAACTTGAATAAAACTCGACTGAAACGTGAATGAAACATGAATGAAACGTGAATGAAACTTGAATGAAACGTGAATGAAACACGCATTAAACATGAATGAAACTCGAATTAAATGTGAATGAAACTTGAATGAAACACGAATTAAACGTGAATGAAACTCGACTTAAACGTGAATGAAACATGAATGAAACATGAATGAAACACGGATTAAACGTGAATAAAACACGAGTGAAACGTGAATGAAACTTGAATGAAACTCGACTTAAACGTGAATGAAACGAGAATTAAATGTGAATGAAACTTGAATGAAACTCGACTTAAACGTGAATGAAACACGTATTAAACGTGAATGAAACATGGATTATACATGAATAAAACTCGAATGAAACTTGAATGAAACACAGATTAAACGTTAATGACACACGAATTAAATGTGAATGAAACTTGAATGAAACTCGACTTAAACGTGAATGAAACATGAATGAAACGTTAATGAAACTTGAATGAAACGTAAATGAAACTATTGGAATGTGGAAAAAAATGATTAAATCGTGAATTAAACACGATATAAACGTGATTTCAACATGAATGAAACACGATTGGGACATGAACAAAACACAAATGAAACGTGAACGAAACAACTATGGAACTTAAATGCAACGTGAATGAAACTTTAATGAAACTCGAATGAAACTCGACTTAAACGTGAATGAAACGCGAATTAAATGTGAATGAAACTTGAATGAAACTCGACTTAAACATGAATGAAACATGAATGAAACATGAATGAAACACGGATTAAACGTGAATAAAACACGAGTGAAACGTGAATGAAACTCGACTTAAACGTGAATGAAACGCGGATTAAACGTGAATGAAACACGGATTAAACGTGAATGAAACACGAATTAAATGTGAATGAAACTTGAATAAAACTCGACTGAAACGTAAATGAAACATGAATGAAACGTGAATGAAACTTGAATTAAACGTGAATGAAACACGTATTAAACGTGAATGAAACTCGAAATAAATGTGAATGAAACTTGAATGAAACTCGACTTAAACGTGAATGAAACATGAATGAAACGTGAATGAAACGATTGGAATGTGGAAAAAAATGATTAAATCGTGAATTAAACACGATATAAACGTGATTTCAACATGAATGAAACACGATTGAGACATGAACACAACACAAATGAAACGTGAACGAAACACCTATGGAACTTAAATGCAACGTGAATGAAACATGAATGAAACTCGAATGAAACGTGAATGAAACACGAGTGAAATGTGAACGCCACGAGGGGGCCGAGGAACCATTCATTTGTCCAGGCCTCATAACCCCTGGGGGAATAGAACGACCATTACTGGACATCTGTGGTGGCAAAAAGAGCTTCATAGCTCATCGGATTCCTCCAGTGAAACATATTCTGAATCGCATTTCGAGAAAATAGTTATTTGAGTCAACGGATTCTTAAAATGTATTCGTAATATAATTATTATATATGTACATTGTGTATGCTGAGTGTCTGCTGCTGTTATGCCTGGACAGGGCATTGAGATGCGTGATGAAAGGTGCGGTTTAAATGGAATAATTATTCCATTAACAATTGATAATTATTAACAATTACTATATTTCGATTTAAAGCTTTCGTGACTGCAAGGATTCATCTTCTTTGGTTCTTTCGGTAAAGTCACCACGTAGAATGAGAATAAAATAATAAATTGATAAAATAAAAAAACACAATAAAATTCTCACGACGTTTCGGCCACAACACAAGCGGCCTTCATCAGGTGAAGGGACGAGACTGTCTGGAGGACAGCGCTGGAGCGAAAAAGCCACGCTCAGATCGCGACCTTTAAGCTGTGTGAGAAGAAACAAAGCACCTTGACAAAGAAATTAGCATATAATTTAGCATTGATATGGCTGAATGATTAGCTTGTGACTGGTCAGAGAAATAGTTATGTTAAAAGTTAAAGCATACACATCCGCAGAGGCACCCCTTGACAATGGAATTAGCATAGAATTTAGCATTGAAATAGCTGAGTGATTGCTTGTGATTGGTCACAGAAATAGCTATGTTAAAGTTAAAGCATACACATCCGCAGAGGCACCCCTGCACAAAGGCATTAGCATAGAAATTAGCATTGAAATAGCTGAGTGATTAGCTTGTGACTGGTGGCAGAAATAGCTATGTTAAAGTCAGAGCATACACATTCACAGAGGCACCTAGTACAAATCAAACAGGAGAATTTAGCATTGAAATAACTAGGAGAATTTAGCATTGAAATAACTGAGTGATTAGCTTGTGACTGGTCACAGAAATGGCTATGTTGGAGTCAAAGCCTACACATCTGAGCTATTCACATTAACTGGGTATACACTACAATATATAATGAATACTATATAGTGAACCAATAAAAAAACTAAAATATAAATTACCTCAATGTTATCAATAAACTCTATATATTCTCCAATCAGCTAAGCTACCAACAATAAGTCGTTATATATCACAATGCTATATGGCGAAAAAATGGGTGGATTCTTACCCTCAACTTCAGCACCACGGATAGCTACGAGCCCCGTTCAGACGGACGAGTTCATCCATGGTCGGAACGGAGGAGGAGCAGAGAGACAGCTGCGAGGCGCTGTAATACTCCATGTTGTAAACCATACCATTAACCATGGTGTGAGAGGTATTAAGAGTCAATGCCAGCGAAAGAGCTGCGGTCTGAAGGTCATGGTAAAATACAATTAATTAAGAACGGAAATGGTTTAAAACATCTTTCCAATGCTCTTTGGTTCTATTGGGTAAAGTCACGTAGGTAAAAAATAAAATAACAAAAATCACGACGTTTCGGCCACAACACAAGCGGCCTTCATCAGGTGAAGGGACGGGACTGTCTGTAGAAAGTTCCTGGAATGGAACTTTCTACAAACAAACTGAGGGCACCCCAATGGGCTCCCCCCTATCTCCGGTTGTAGCCAACGTATTCATGGAAAAAAATTTGAAACTGACGCCATCCAGACTGCCACTCTACGCCCGACCTTATGGAAGAGGTACGTGGATGACACCTTTGTCATCTGGCCACATGGCCAGCCTGCTCTAGACCAATTCCGCAACCACATAAATTCCATACACCCAGCCATCAGATTTACCATGGAGGTCGAAAAAGATGGCAAACTACCCTTTTTGGATGTCTTAATTAAAAGGAGACATGATGGTTCAATGAGCCACTTTGTCTACAGGAAAGCTACCCATACAGATGCTTACTTGAAACAGGATTCCCACCACCATCCATCCCAGAAGAACTCCCTCATCAAGACTCTATACCATAGAGCCCAATGCATTTCCGACCAGGAACACATTACCAGTGAACTCAAGCACGTACACCAGGCTCTCAGGGCTAATGGTTACTCCGACTACACAATCCGCAAAGTCATCACTCCAGTCATGAAGAAGGATCCTCTTGTGGAGCCACTCAAAACCATCACCTTACCCTACATTGCAGGGGTCACTAAAAAGATCTCCAAAATCCTGAATAAACACAAGATCCAGGTCCGATTCAACACAGTACATAAAATCCGTGATCTAGTTCCATCTGTAAAAGATGCTGTTCCAGACATACAGTACCCGGGCGTTTACAAACTAAAGTGCCTCTGTGGTAGCAGCTACATTGGAGAAACCAAATGACATATCTCGGACCGCATCCGCGAACATAAAGCAGACTTGAAACACGGTAGAACGAACTCCTCTGCCGTGGCAGATCACTGTTATAATTCAGTGGGCTCACATGACATTGACTTCTCCAAGACGGAGGTTCTTTGCAAACCAACTGGCTACCATGAGAGATTCGTTCATGAGGCAATTCACATATACAAGCACAGAGACAATTTCAACCGAGAAGATGGATTCTGGCTTAGTAACCATTGGAAAGATGTTTTAAACCATTTCCGTTCTTAATTAATTGTATTTTACGATGACCTTCAGACCGCAGCTCTTTCGCTGGCATTGACTCTTAATACGTCTCACACCACGGTTAATGATATGGTTTACAACATGGAGTATTACAGCGCCTTGCAGCTGTCTCTCTCCCCCTCCTCTGTTCCGACCATGGATGAACTCGTCCGTCTGAACGGGGCCCGTAGCTATCCGTGTTGCTAAAGTTGAGGGTAAGAATCCACCCATTTTTTCGCCATATAGCATTGTGATATATAACGACTTATTGTTGGTAGCTTAGCTGATTGGAGAATATATATATAGTTAATTGATAACATTGAGGTAATTTATATTTGAGTTTTTTATTGGTTCACTATTTAGTATTCATTATATATTGTAGTGTATACCCAGTTACTATGAATAGCTCAGATGTATAGGCTTTGACTTCAACATAGCATTTCTGTGACCAGTCACAAGCTAATCACTCAGTTATTTCAATGCTAAATTCTCCTAGTTATTTCAATGCTAAATTCTCCTGTTTGATTTGTACTAGGTGCCTCTGTGAATGTGTATGCTCTGACTTTAACATAGCTATTTCTGTGACCAGTCACAAGCTAATCACTCAGCTATTTCAATGCTAAATTCTATGCTAATTTCTTTGTCAAGGAGTGCCTCTGCGGATGTGTATGCTTTAACTTTTAACATAGCCATTTCTGTGACCAGTCACAAGCTAATCACTCAGCCATTTCAATGCTAAATTATATGCTAATTCCTTTGTCAAGGCGCTTTGTTTCTTCTCACACAGCTTAAAGTTCGCGATCTGAGCGTGGCTTTTTTCGCTCCAGCGCTGTCCTCCAGACAGTCTCGTCCCTTCACCTGATGAAGGCCGCTTGTGTTGTGGCCGAAACGTCGTGAGAATATTATTGCGTTATTTTATTTTATCAATTTATTATTTTATTCTCATTCTACGTCACTTTACCAAAATATCCAAAGAAGATAATTACTATAATTTACTAATTGTAATGCTTACATCAGTATTCATTATAATAAGACAATAATATTAGTACAATAATTATTAATAATGCTAATATTATAATCTTACAATAATACTATTGGAGTCGTTTACAGAGTATAATAATATGATAATTATATTATTGTGATAATAGAGTAATTAATCGACACGATATATTTCAGCGACGATACGTCTCATTATTCTAATACTAATTATATTTTTGTTATAATATAATAATTAATCCACACGATGTATTATATTACTGTTATAATATAATCATTCATCCACACGGTGTGTGTCAGTGGACAATAAGTCTCATTATTATAAGACTAATTGTATTATTGTGATAATACAATCATTACTCCACGTGATATTTCTAAGCGGACGATACATATAATTCACACATACCTGTGTCTCTGCGTAATAAAATGGGTGGGTAGGTAGTGATGGGTGGAACACGTAATGAGCAGGGTGAAGGAGGTAGTGATGGGTGGGACACGTGGTTAGCATGGTGGAGGAGGTAGTGATGGGTGGGACACGTGGTGTGTAGGGTGGAGGAGGTAGTGATGGGTGGGACACGTGGTTAGCATGGTGGATGAGGTAGTGATGGGTGGGTCACGTGGTGAGCAGGGTGGAGGAGGTAGTGATGGGTGGGTCACGTGGTGAGCAGGGTGGAGGAGGTAGTGATGGGTGGGTCACGTGGTGAGCAGGGTGGAGGAGGTAGTGATGGGTGGGTCACGTGGTGAGCAGGGTGCAGGAGGTAGTGATGGGTGGGTCACGTGGTGTGCAGGGTGGATGAGGTAGTGATGGGTGGGTCACGTGGTGAGCATGGTGGAGGAGGTAGTGATGGGTGGGTCACGTGGTGAGCATGGTGGAGGAGGTAGTGATGGGTGGGTCACGTGGTGAGCAGGGTGCAGGAGGTAGTGATGGGTGGGTCACGTGGTGAGCATGGTGGAGGAGGTAGTGATGGGTGGGTCACGTGGTGAGCAGGGTGCAGGAGGTAGTGATGGGTGGGTCACGTGGTGTGTAGGGTGGAGGAGGTAGTGATGGGTGGGTCACGTGGTGTGTAGGGTGGAGGAGGTAGTGATGGGTGGGTCACGTGGTGAGCAGGGTGGAGGAGGTAGTGATGGGTGGGTCACGTGGTGAGCAGGGTGGAGGACGTAGTGATGGGTGGGACCCGTGGTGTGCATGGTGGATGACGTAGTGATGGGTGGCTCACGTGGTGAGCAAGGAGGAGGCAGTGATGGGTGGGTCACGTGGTGTGCATGGTGGAGGAGGTAGTGATGGGTGGGACACGTGGTGTGCAGGATGGAGGAGGTAGTGATGGGTGGGTCACGTGATGAGCATGGTGGAGGAGGTAGTGATGGGTGGGTCACGTGGTGAGCAGGGTGGAGGAGGTAGTGATGGGTGGGTCACGTGGTGTGCAGGGTGGAGGAGGTAGTGATGGGTGGGTCACGTGGTGAGCAGGGTGGAGGAGGTAGTGATGGGTGGGACATGTGGTGAGCAGGGTGGAGGAGGTAGTGATGGGTGGGTCACGTGATGAGCAGGGTGGATGACGTAGTGATGGGTGGCACACGTGGTGTGCAGGGTGGATGAGGTAGTGATGGGTGGGTCACGTGGTGAGCATGGTGGATGACGTAGTGATGGGTGGGACACGTGGTGTGCATGGTGGAGGAGGTAGTGATGGGTGGGACACGTGGTTAGCATGGTGGAGAAGTGTGGGGTTAGCGCACCGATACTGGCATAGGAGCCGCATCCAGAGGTAGGAGACCAAGTTGAAGATGAGCCCTTAGTCCAGAGGCTTGGTGGTCGTGGTGGTGGTGGTGAGCCGGCATTGAATAGCGGTGCTTAGAGGTCAGATGTCCACTCTGCAGCAGCTGCGAGATCCAGCCCGAAGGAGGCAAGCCATGGCGAGATGCGGCGGCGGTGATGGCCATGATGATGATGGTGGTGAAATCGACGGCATTCCACACGACCTATTGATCTTGGAGATGTTAACTCACTCGCCAGGTATACAGCAGCTCGGGAGGGAGGGAAGGCGAAAACTTATCTCTGTCGCTCTCTCTCTCTTTGCACTCAAAACCGCACACCGGCGAATGACGGTTTCTCACGTTGACTTAAAATCGAAGTTTTGTTATTATGAAATGTTATATTTGTATTATTTCTATTCCTACCAGCACAAATTTGAGAACAGCGGACAAAAAGTCGACGAAAAGGTCCTTGGCTACCCGGGCAGAAATATTGCTGCGCCAAGGTGGCTAGGAGATGTTAACTACCTCGCCAGGTATACAGGAGGTCGTGGGTTCGCTGTCGATCCTGAAGCCTACTTTATATTAGGAGTTTGCGTGTCTTTTTCCCTCTATAATATCGTCATCACGGTGGTGAGTTGTTTTTTCCACCTCCACATTGAGAAATCGACATCACCACGCGTTTAGGGTTACGTGGCCGCTGTGTATAAATGTCCACGTGATGGTGGTGATGATGACCATAAAACCACTTAGTCGAGATATGGTTTGTGATAGAAAGGTCGCTTCGGAAACAGACCTGCAGAGCTCAGTGGCGACTTAGCTGGTAAAATAAAACAAATAGCTCGTAGTCTTGTAGTTTACAGCTCGCAGCTCGCTCCGTCGCTAGTTCCAGACCAGGATCTTAACCCCAATCTTCGAATTTCAGTCCCTCACAGAAGCCGACAGTTCACAACCCCCACCCCCCACCACCCACCCCCTATCCCCCCCACCCCCATCCCTCCCACCACTCCCCATCCTCCCACCCTTCACCCCCATCGTCCCACCCTCCACCCCATCCCCCCCCGTCCTCCCACCCTCCACCACCCATCCGCCCAACCCCTACCACCCATCTCCCCACATCCTCCCATCCTCCACCCACCATCATCCCACCCTCCACCCACCATCCTCCCACCCCCATCCTCCAACCCTCCACCCCCGATCCTCCCATCCTCTCACCCTCCACCCCCATCCCTCACCACCCAGCCACCCCCCTTATCCCCCCCCCCCCCACTAAGCTATATAACTCTGTGCTTTTTTTCAGAAGCCACCTGGCCACAAATGATATCTCAGCGAAGTGGATGGCTTACGGTGTGGAAATCTATAGCAGCGAAAAATAATCAAAACGCACGTGGATTCTAAATGCGGATGGGGGTGGAATTTTTTTTTTCTTCCGGAAGACCCGGAGAAAAATCCACGCGACCACGTGCAGTGAGAGAGAGAGACACACACACACACATGTAAACTCAACATGTAGAGCACCATCCCTTGCCAGTCTCACAATATAAGACTTTCTGGCCAGAATAAAAAAAAGTTGTGTTAAGATGTTAAAGCACCAAAACAGAAGAAAACCTCGTGCAAGAAATCACGCAGTGCATTAAGCACACACGCATGCTTGTGGTGAACATGCAAATAGTGAAACATTATCTGGTAGAACGTGATGCATTGCATACTCTTTGATTCCTACGTGATGACTTTACCGAAACAACCAGAGGGTATGGATTCCTGCAGTCACGAAAGCTTCAAATCAAGAATGATGATGCATTGTCTTCGAAACTGTGGGGAGGGTGGGGAGGGGAGGGTGGGGAGGGGCTGGTCACCCCGTGGTGCCCTTATAAACTGCTCTAGAGGAGTTGTACAACCCTAGCTGCCACTGCTATTCAGTTTGCCTAAATTATGGCCCTAGATTTTGGTGTTATAATTTATTTATGTAGTTTATTGTTAAAAATTCGGTCACAGTCCCTATGATCACTGTTACATTGCATTTATGGCTTTTATTTTGGTGATTTCGAAAAGTTTTTTGTTTTGTTTTGGCCATGTTTTTGTTTATTGTAGTACGGAGTTAGACTGATGAACTTAATCTTAGTTGTCTTGTGGTTGTTGTTGTTGTTGTTTGACTTGCATCCCACTGGGATTTTTGCACACAGCGTTGGTGTACGGTGCTTTTTCTGGAAAATATTGATATGTTTTTCCTGTATTTTCTGTTTGCACAGTCACAAAATCACTTTAAGATGTTTTCTTGTTCTTGTGTTTTTTGTTTGTTGCGGTTGCACCCGATTCAAGAGCCGAATGGCTCACAGGGCTATAGCAAATAAATGAAACTATGAACTATGAAACTCAACGTTTAACCTACTCAGCCGGCTTGTGCCCACCCTCACAGTCGGGCATATTGTACGGAATACACCACCACGTGGTGGTGCCTCCGCCGTTGACCCCTGGTCATTGACCGAGCAACCCAGCGTCCCTTCCAGCTCTTCCCTCCTTAAGGATTGTGTTCAAGTGACTGCACGCAACAGCAAGTTAAAACAAACAAAAAATCCTGGAAAAAGCAGCAAAGTCTTCCAGAGAGAAAAAAAAACAACAACACCGCATTTCATCTTGAGAGCTTCGGGGTGAGCAGCTATGTAGATCGTGGGAACTCCTTTGCCAACGTCAAAATAAACAGGTCCCTGCAGGGTGGGCTGGTAGGACAAGTCCCTGCGCTGTCTATTGCTGATTTTTTTACACCCCAACAGCACGAGATTTCACTTCGTTAAAGTGTTGAAAGGGGACGGACGGACGGACACATTAATCTATTGCAGGCTGGTACACTCAGTTTACAACTTCGCTCCTACCAGTATAATCATTAGTATAACGCCTTTTTGGCCATAATGAGACAGCTGCGTTAAGATGTTTAAACACCAAACAGAAAACCCTTTTTGCTAGGAATCATGCTGTGCATCGACCACATTTTATTGTGGCGAAGATGCAAACAAAGAAAAAACATGTTCTAGCAGTTTATGATGCATTGCCTTTGTTCACCGCAAGTATGTGTGGATAAGGGGAACGTCCATAAATGACGTCACGCGATTTTGGACGTCACGCGGCGTCACAACAAGTCAGACCCCCCCTCTCAAATATGACGTCACAAAGCTCTGCCCCCCCTTCCTCCACCCCCCCCCCCAAAAAAAAATAAAACATGCTTCAAATCGCTTTAAACTATTGTCACATTGTAGTTGCGTGTTTAATGTGGCGCTGCACTCTGATGTTGTAGGGAGAAAACATTTATTTAAAAAAAAGTCTATTTAATTAAGTAGAACGTGTTGTCTGTATTTAAAGTTGCGCAATTTTGAAGTGACGTCACATTTCTCACCCCCCCCCCACCAACCACCCACCCTCGTCACACAGCGTCACAAATGTCTGACTCCGCCCCCCTTCTCCTCCCCAGGTGCGTTACGTCATGTATTACCATTAAAAGGGTAAACCTATTTTCTCATTTGCGATGAGCAGGGTCGCTTCTAAACAAACAAATAAATACATAAATAGAAACCGACCTAGTGGCTCAGTGGTGTTCTCCCTTACACCTTTGCCAGTCGTTCTGCATACCGAGGCGACCGAGCTGGCATATCTCCTTTGACACGTGCGGCATCCTCCAATGAGCTCATCAGCGGAAGGGCGGAATCGCTTCGGTTCGCTGGCAATGAAACACACCCACCCACCCCCAACCCCCCACTCGTCGTTAGGTGCCCGTGCGGTGAGTCTGGCAAGAGCCATTGCCAATAAAAAAATATATAGAGGCGCTGGGATGGAAGCAAAGACAAAGATCCCCCCCGTGTAGCCTTTACAGACTGTAGGGGCAAGTGCTGGTTAGCGAGCACCTATGAAGGCCGGAACGGTACACGAGGGGGGTGGGTGGACTGCACCACGCCCGACTGCCTTTGTCTCTCCAGTGGTGATGTTTACTACACACCGCTACACCAGGTACTCATTTGAGGCTGAGTCGACCTAGGGGAGGCCCGGGACCGTTTTAGGTAATTTGTCACTGGTGCGGAAACAGAGCGGGAATCGAACCCGGGTCGCCAAGTTTATAGCGCAGCGTAGCGCTAACCGCTACACTACTGCTCCAAGACACAGACACACACACACAGACACACACACCGATACACACACAGAGACACACACACACAGACACACACACACACCGATACACACACAGACACACACACAGACACACACACAGACACACACACACCGATACACACACACAAACACACACACACCGATACACACACACAGACACACACACAGACACACACACACCGATACACACACACAAACAGACACACACATAGACACACACACAAACAGACACACACACAGACACACACACACAGACACACACACACAGACACACAAACACACACGGACACACACACAAACAGACACACACACAGACACACACACAGACACACACACATAAAACACACACACACAGATGCACACACAGACACACACACACAAAACACACACACAGATGCACACACAGACACACACAAACAGACACACACACAAACACACACACAGACACACAGAGACACACACACAGACACACACACACAAACACACACACGGGCTGCTGAAGTATCGGGGTGAAGAGTCGACGTTGCCACGTGTGTGTGTGTGTGTGCTCACGTGTGTGTGTGTGTGTGTGCTCACGTGTGTGTCTGTGTGCTCACGTTTGTGTGTGTGTGTGTGCTCACGTGTGTGTGTGTGCTCACGTGTGTGTGTGTGTGTGTGCTCACGTGTGTGTGTGTGCTCACGTGTGTGTGTGTGTGTGTGCTCACGTGTGTGTGTGTGCTCATGTTTGTGTGTGTGTGCTCACGTGTGTGTGTGTGTGCACACGTGTGTGTGTGTGTGTGCTCACGTGTGTGTGTGCTCACGTGTGTGTGTGCTCACGTGTGTGTGTGCTCACGTGTGTGTGTGCTCACGTGTGTGTGTGCTCACGTGTGTGTGTGCTCACGTGTGTGTGTGCTCACGTGTGTGTGTGCTCACGTGTGTGTGTGCTCACGTGTGTGTGTGCTCACGTGTGTGTGTGCTCACGTGTGTGTGTGCTCACGTGTGTGTGTGCTCACGTGTGTGTGTGCTCACGTGTGTGTGTGCTCACGTGTGTGTGTGCTCACGTGTGTGTGTGCTCACGTGTGTGTGTGCTCACGTGTGTGTGTGCTCACGTGTGTGTGTGCTCACGTGTGTGTGTGCTCACGTGTGTGTGTGCTCACGTGTGTGTGTGCTCACGTGTGTGTGTGCTCACGTGTGTGTGTGCTCACGTGTGTGTGTGCTCACGTGTGTGTGTGCTCACGTGTGTGTGTGCTCACGTGTGTGTGTGCTCACGTGTGTGTGTGCTCACGTGTGTGTGTGCTCACGTGTGTGTGTGCTCACGTGTGTGTGTGTGTGTGCTCACGTGTGTGTGTGTGCTCACGTGTGTGTGTGTGCTCACGTGTGTGTGTGTGTGCTCACGTGTGTGTGTGTGTGCTCACGTGTGTGTGTGTGTGTGCTCACGTGTGTGTGTGTGTGTGCTCACGTGTGTGTGTGTGCTCACGTGTCTGTGTGTGTGTGTGCTCACGTGTGTGTGTGTGCTCACGTGTGTGTGTGTGCTCACGTGTGTGTGTGTGTGTGTGCTCACGTGTGTGTGTGTGTGTGCTCACGTGTGTGTGTGTGCTCACGTGTGTGTGTGTGTGTGCTCACGTGTGTGTGTGTGTGTGCTCACGTGTGTGTGTGTGTGTGTGCTCACGTGTGTGTGTGTGTGTGCTCACGTGTGTGTGTGTGTGCTCACGTGTGTGTGTGTGTGTGTGCTCACGTGTGTGTGTGTGTGTGTGCTCACGTGTGTGTGTGTGTGCTCACGTGTGTGTGTGTGTGCTCACGTGTGTGTGTGTGTGTGTGCTCACGTGTGTGTGTGTGTGCTCACGTGTGTGTGTGTGTGCTCACGTGTGTGTGTGTGCTCACGTGTGTGTGTGTGTGTGTGCTCACGTGTGTGTGTGTGTGCTCACGTGTGTGTGTGTGTGCTCACGTGTGTGTGTGTGTGCTCACGTGTGTCTGTGTGCTCACGTGTGTGTGTGTGTGTGCTCACGTGTGTGTGTGTGTGTGCTCACGTGTGTGTGTGTGTGTGATCACGTGTGTGTGTGTGTGTGTGCTCACGTGTGTGTGTGTGTGCTCACGTGTGTGTGTGTGTGATCACGTGTGTGGGTGTGTGTGCTCACGTGTGTGTGTGTGTGATCACGTGTGTGTGTGTGTGTGCTCACGTGTGTGTGTGTGATCACGTGTGTGTGTGTGTGCTCACGTGTGTGTGTGTGTGCTCACGTGTGTGTGTGATCACGTGTGTCTGTGTGTGTGTGTGCTCACGTGTGTGTGTGTGTGTGATCACGTGTGTGTGTGTGATCACGTTGTTGAAGCGCTAGCGGCTGCGGTCAGTGCGCTGCGCTACGGACCCGGAGTGGGTGGTGGACACCACGCCCGGCCGCCTTTGTCTCCCCGGTGCTCCCAAAGACAAAGCGCTCGCGTGGTGGTTGGCGGCGCTGTTGCATAACGAACCCCGAGTTCGATTCCCACTCACTAACAGCCATCCGACGATCAGTCGCGATTATCTGAACCGGTCCTGGGCCTCCCCTAGGTCGACTCAGCCTCAAATCAGTACCTGACGCGCTGTGTAAACATCTGACTGGGGAGATAAAGGCGGACGGGCGTGGTGTTGGCCACCCACCCCCTCTTACGCCATGCCGGTTTTCATAGGAGCTCGCGAACAGCACTTGCCCCAGCAGTTTGTTAAGGATATACGGGCGACCTTTGTCTTTGTATTTTGAACTTCTTTCGCACCATGCTAGCCAACTGTGCTCATCTATGCGAGTCCACGGGTCTCGATGCTGGTCTATGGGTCTCTATGTGAGTCTATGGGTCACTATGTGAGTCTATGGGTCTCTGTGTGAGTCTATGGGTCTCTATGTGAGTCTATGGGACACTATGTGAGTCTATGGGTCTCTATGAGTGTCCATAGGTTTCCGTGCGAGTCTACGGGTCCCTATGCTGGTCCACGGGTCTCTATGCTGGTCTATGGGTCTCTATGCGAGGTTATGAGTCTCTATGAGTGTTCGCGGTTTACTGTGCGAGTTAACGGGTCTATATGCCTGTCTATGAGTCTTTAAGCGAGTCGTTGGGTCTCTATGCGACTCTATGGGTTTCTTTGAGAGGCCATGGGTTTCGGTGCGAGTCTATGTGTATCTATGTGAGTCTATGGGTCTCTGTGCGAGTGTATGGGTCTCTATGTGAGTCTATGGGTCACTATGTGAGTCTATGGGTCTCTATGTGAGTCTATGGGTCTCTATGTGAGTCTATGGGTCTCTTTGTGAGTCTATGGGTCACTATGTGAGTCTATGGGTCACTATGTGAGTCTATGGGTCTCTATGTGAGTCTATAGGTCTGTGTATGAGTCTATGGGTCTCTATGTGAGTCTGTGGGTCTCTATGTGAGTCTATGGGTCTCTTTGTGAGTCTATGGGTCACTATGTGAGTCTATGGGTCACTATGTGAGTCTATGGGTCACTATGTGAGTCTATGGGTCTCTATGTGAGTCTATGTGTCTCTATGTGAGTCTATAGGTCTCTACGTGAGTCTATGGGTTTCTATGTGAGTCTATGGGTCTCTACCTGAGACTATGAGTCTCTATGTGAGTCTATGGGTCTCTATGCTAGTCTATGGGTCTCTATGTGAGTCTATGGGTCTCTATGCGAGTCTATGGGTCTCTATGTGAGTCTATGGGTCACTATGTGAGTCTATGGGTCTCTATGTGAGTCCATGGGTCTCTATGTGAGTCTATGTTTCTCTATGTGAGTCTATGGGTCTCTATGTGAGTCTATGTGTCTCTATGTGAGTCTATGGGTCACTATGTGAGTCTATGGGTCTCTATGTGAGTCTATGGGTCTCTATGTGAGTCTATGTTTCTCTATGTGAGTCTATGGGTCACTATGTGAGTCTATGTTCTCTATGTGAATCTATGGGTCACTATGTGAGTCTATGGGTCTCTATGTGAGTCTATGGGTCTCTATGTGAGTCTATGGGTCACTATGTGAGACTGTGGGTCTCTATGCTAGTCTATGGGTCTCTATGTGAGTCTATGGGTCTCTATGCGAGTCTATGGGTCACGATGTGAGTCTATGGGTCTCTATATGAGTCTATGGGTCACTATGTGAGTCTATGGGTCTCTATGTGAGTCTATGGGTCTCTTTGTGAGTCTATGGGTCACTATGTGAGGCTATGTTCTCTATGTGAATCTATGGGTCACTATGTGAGTCTATGGGTCTCTATGGGTCACTATGTGAGTCTATGGGTCTCTGTGTGAGTCTATGGGTTTCTATGTGAGTCTATGGGTCACTCTGTGAGTCTATGGGTCTCTATGTGAGTCTATGGGTCTCTATGTGAGTCTATGTTTCTCTATGTGAGTCTATGGGTATCTATGTGAGTCTATGGGTCTCATTGTGAGTCTATGGGTCTCTATGTGAGTCTATGTTTCTCTATGTGAGTCTATGGGTATCTATGTGAGTCTATGGGTCACTATGTGAGTCTATGGGTCTCTATTTGAGTCTATGGGTCTCTTTGTGAGTCTATGGGTCACTATGTGAGTCTATGTTCTCTATGTGAATCTATGGGTCACTATGTGAGTCTATGGGTCTCTATGTGAGTCTATGGGTCTCTATGTGAGTCTATGGGTCACTATGTGAGTCTATGGGTCTCTATGCTAGTCTATGGGTCTCTATGTGAGTCTATGGGTCTCTATGTGAGTCTATGGGTCTCTATGCTAGTCTATGGGTCTCTATGTGAGTCTATGTGTCTCTATGTGAGTCTATAGGTCTCTATGTCAGTGTCTGTGTCTCTATGTGAGTCTATGGGTCACTGTGTGAGTATATGGGTCTCTATGCGAGTCTATGGATCTCTTTGTGAGTCTATGGGTCTCTATGTGAATATATGGGTCTCTATGTCAGTCTCTGTGTCTCTATGTGAGTCTATGTGTCTCTATGCGAGTCTATGTGTCTCTATGTGACTCTATAAGTCTCTATGCCAAACCGTGCTAATTGGAGGCACTAGATCGCTGAGTTAAACAAATAAAAATATCTACGTAGTTCAGTTTTATTTTTGGCGTTCTTATGTCTATAGTACCGGTGAGATTAAAGCAATAAAAATACTCTCTCTCTCAGTTGTAGCCTAATCAGTTTCAAGGACATGCTTACAATGTCAATGCATGTATTTTTTTCGCG
>NC_133728.1:6319138-6335465 GCF_048934315.1 Petromyzon marinus
GGTGGTGATGATAGTGGAGGTGATGGTGGTGGTGATGTTGGCGTGATGATGGTGATGAAGGTGGTGATCATGGTGATGATGATAGTCGGGATGAAGATGGTGAGGATGATCGTGGCGATTGTGGTGATGGTGACGATGAGAGACGTTCCTCCTTCAAACGGGACGAAGTCAGCAGCGGCGGTGTCGGCGATGATATTGATGATGATGATCATGATAACGATGATGACTTTTATGATGATGACGATGATGATGATGATGATCACGATAACGATAATGACTTTGATGATGACGATTTTGATGACGATGATGACGACGATAACGATGCTGACAATGGTGATGATGATCATGATAACGATGATGACGACGATGATGATGATGATGATGACGACGATGATGAAAACTATGAAGACGACGACGATGATGGTGATGATGATGATGATGATCATGACACTGATGATGATGATCTCTACGACGATGATGACGACGACATGATGGCGATGGTGACAATGACGATCACGATGGCGACGACGATGATGAAGATGACGCCTGTACAGGCCACCGTTCTTGTGGATCCGCAATGACGCTCAGCTCGCGGCCAGTGAGGACACGGGAAGATGGGGGTCAGATGGGGGTCAGATGGAGGTCAGATGGAGATCAGGTGGGGATTAGATGGGGGCCAGATGGGGGTCAGATGGAGGTCAGATGGGGTTTAGATGGGGGTCAGATAGGGGTCAGATGGAGGTCAGATGGGGATCATATGGGGGTTAGATTGGGGGGGGGGCGGGGGTGCGAGGGGGAGAGCTTAGCCGATCTCTTAACTCACACAGCGATGGGGGTTATGGGCCTGGGTCAGGCAATAGACACTCTGACCTGCCAGCCTTTGCGTGCGAACAAGACATCTTGAAATACAAATGCAGAACCGCCTCCCACCTCCCCCACCACATCCACACACACCCGGGGAGGGGGGGGGGGGGAGGGGCAACGTGTATCGGGAATGTGCGGCATGGTGCGGGAGCGGAATCAGAATTTGTATTTATACAGGCGGAAGGGGGGGAGAGAGTGAGAGGGAGGGAGGTGTTGAAGGAATAGGTAGGGGGGGGGGGTTGATGGAGGAGGAGGTGGGTAGGGGAGGAGATGGAGGAGGTGGGAGGGGTGAGGTGGTGAAGGAAGAGGTCGTAGGGGGGAGGAGGTGGAGGAGGAGGAGGTGGGGGGAGGTGGTTAAGATAGAGGGCGGGGAAGGTGTTGAAGGAGGGGGTTGGGGGTAAGGAGATGGAGGAGGAGGGAGCAGCAAGGAAGGAGGAGGAGGAATGATTGAGGAGAGAGGATGAATCTGATGAACGGTAGAGCGTCCGACGGGATCTCATCGCTTCGCTCGCAGTTACAACCGCGGTTTGTAACCACACCGCCCACCAAATTTGGGGCGATCGGGAAATTTGGATTGTTTCATTGTGTTATTATTTTTGTTTTAAATGTTTTCTTTTTTCACGCAATGCCATCACCTGTGTAGTTGCGACTCACGCGTAGCCAGATGTTGGTACGTGACGGCATAGTGTGTTGGCGTGATTTTCGCCGTGCGGATCCTACGTTGTTCATCCCGTTCCGGGGGGGGGGGCTGCCGGGTCCCAAAGAAAAATACTGCAAATGGGAGGGAGGGCCTTGGTGAGGAGGACTCTTTGGGTGCTGTCGAATATGTGGATGTGGACTTAATCGCTCGAGCAAATGAAGCGTACACACACTAGAAGTAATATATGCGTACGGTAGACTCTTGACTCTCCGCGTGCGGTTTATTCGATTTGCGGATTATCCGCGCACCTGAGATTTCGCTGTACATTAACAACTTAGGACAGTCACACACATTGTCATTCTTGGCGATGCTCATGACAATTCACGCGGTGTTTAAACCGAACAAATGTGTCGCATCTGGTTAACTCGCAAATCTACGCGATGGCCCTCTACAACACAGTAGTTGCAATATCTCTGCAAAAGTGGGGCGGGCTTTGATTGATTTTGATTGGGCCGTGCTTCTGCTTGAGTCCACTCAGTGGGCGGCCGAGTCTTCTGCTCGGCAGGAGCCAGGAAAAGTGTTGTCATCACTGACCACGTGCATCGATCGATCGGTCGGTCGATCGTTCGTATTCGTTATAAATCGGAAGACTATTTCCTTGACTTTAACCATTTTGGTGGCTTTTTTGGCATAGAGATCCGCAGAAGATGGTCACATTTTTTTTTATTATCTGCAATGTTTGAAATATCCGCAGCAAATCCTCCTCGTCGCTAGTGCGGAAAATTGAGAGCGGTCTCGATATAGGGTGGCCAATAAGTCTGGAATCATAGGGAAACTGTACGCATTCATATTGTTTTGTTACTGCAGGCCCAAGATGTCTCTGAGTAAGGAAGAACGGATTATCCGCGCACCTGAGATTTCGCTGTACATTAACAACTTAGGACAGTCACACACATTGTCATTCTTGGCGATGCTCATGACAATTCACGCGGTGTTTAAACCGAACAAATGTGTCGCATCTGGTTAACTCGCAAATCTACGCGATGGCCCTCTACAACACAGTAGTTGCAATATCTCTGCAAAAGTGGGGCGGGCTTTGATTGATTTTGATTGGGCCGTGCTTCTGCTTGAGTCCACTCAGTGGGCGGCCGAGTCTTCTGCTCGGCAGGAGCCAGGAAAAGTGTTGTCATCACTGACCACGTGCATCGATCGATCGGTCGGTCGATCGTTCGTATTCGTTATAAATCGGAAGACTATTTCCTTGACTTTAACCATTTTGGTGGCTTTTTTGGCATAGAGATCCGCAGAAGATGGTCACATTTTTTTTTATTATCTGCAATGTTTGAAATATCCGCAGCAAATCCTCCTCGTCGCTAGTGCGGAAAATTGAGAGCGGTCTCGATATAGGGTGGCCAATAAGTCTGGAATCATAGGGAAACTGTACGCATTCATATTGTTTTGTTACTGCAGGCCCAAGATGTCTCTGAGTAAGGAAGAACGAGTTTAGACAATTCTACTTGTAGGAAATCGGAGTCAGAGGGAGGTTGCTGTTGAATTTGACACACTGCATCCAGACCACGAGCCAATGACACAGAGCTGTATTAATTTTTTCCTATGATTCCAGACTTATGGGACACCCTGTATAAATGTGTTTACTCCGGTAACATTTGTAATTTCACCTATTCAGATTCTGTATGTAAGGGGGTGTGGCGGTGTGGCGGTTGGATGGCTTTGTCTGTTTGCGTGGTCGGTAGACAGGAAGGATGATCGATGATCGAGCTGCATTCTGATTCTGTATGTAAGGGGGGTTTGGCCGTTGGATGGCTTCATCTGTATCGGGGGCCGATAGGCAAGAAGATAATCGATGATCGACATGTATTCTGATCATGTATGTAAGACGGTTCTGCCTGTTCGATTGCTTTATCACTATTGGGGGCCGGTAGGCAAGAAGATAATCGATGATCGACATGTATTCTGATCATGTATGTAAGGCGTTTTTGCTTGTTCCATTGCTTTATCAGTATTGGTGGCCAGTAGGCAAAGACGATAATCGATGATCGACATGCATTCTGATCGTGCATGTAAGACGGTTTTGCCTGTGCGATTGCTTTATCACTATTGGGGGCCGGTAGGCAAGAAGATAATCGAAGAGTGACCTGCATTCTGATTCTGTATGTAGGCGGTAGAGCCGTTCGATGGATTCGCTCGTTACAGCGGGTTTGGCAGGGCGGTAGGCAAGAAGGACATTTACCGGATTCGGGGCTCTCAGTTTGCTCGCCTGGGGGTGAGGGGGGGGGCTCACTAAAGCACAGCATGGGACGAGACCTCGATGTGGGCGGGGGAGTGGGCGGGGGTGATGCTTTCACGTTTGTGGTGGTGGTGGTGATGTTTTTTTTGGGGGTTGTTTCGTCAATCCTGGAAGCCACAAATAAACCCAAAGTCAGGCACGCACGACAGGGCACGGCCATACCGCACGGGGGGGGGGGAGTGAGGGAGCGAGGGGGTAAAAAACAGACTCAGGGCATGAGAATTGATAACCCCGTGCATTTCAGGGTAAGCCAGCTGTAATGGCTTTCAGATTTTTTTTTGGGGGGGGGAGGGGGTTTACCTTCGGCAGAAGTCCACGTTCTTTACAGCTTCCTTCGCTGAAAAACTATTTAGAGAAGGGGGATTTTTTTTTAGTTTGCTTTGTTTTCGAGGTAGTGATGCTGCTGCTACTGCTGCTGAATGTTAAGTTGTGATGAGTGTTAAACCTGGTGAGCATTAAGCTTTGGTGAGCGTTAAGCATGGGTGAGCGTTAAGCTTTGGTGAGCGTAAAGCTTTGGTTGAGCGTTGAACTTGGTGAGTGTTCATCTGTGATGAGATAGACCCAGCAGTAGTTGGTGCATAGATAGACTCAGCAGTGATTGGTATATAGATAGACCCAGCAGTAGTTGGTCTATAGATAGACCCAGCAGTAGTAGGTCTATAGATATACCCAATGTGGTTGGTCTATAGATAGACCCAGCAGTAGTTGGTCTATAGATAGACCCAGCAGTGATTGGTCTATAGATAGACTCAGCAGTGATTGGTATATCGATAGACCCAGCAGTGATTGGTCTATAGATAGACTCAGCAGTAGTTGGTCTATAGATAGACCCAGCAGTAGTTGGTCTATAGATAGACCCAGCAGTAGTTGGTCTATAGATAGACCCAACAGTGGTTGGTCTATAGATAGACCAAACAGTGGTTGGTCTATGGATAGACCCAGCAGTAGTTGGTCTACAGATAGACACAGCAGTGATTTGTCTATAGATAGACCCAGCAGTAGTTGGTCTATAGATAGACCCAGCAGTAGTTGGTCTATAGATAGACCCAGCAGTAGTTGGTCTATAGTTAGACCCAGCAGTAGTTGGTCTATAGTTAGACCCAGCAGTGATTGGTCTATAGATAGACTCAGCAGTAGTTGGTCTATAGATAGACCCAGCAGTAGTTGGTCTATAGATAGACCCAGCAGTAGGTGGTCTATAGATAGACCCAGCAGTAGTTGGTCTATAGATAGATCCAGCAGTAGTTGGTCTATAGATAGACCCAGCAGTAGTTGGTCTATAGATAGACCCAGCAGTAGGTGGTCTATAGATAGACTCAGCAGTAGTTGGTCTATAGATAGATCCAGCAGTAGTTGGTCTATAGATAGACCCAACAGTAGTTGGTCTATAGATAGACCCAGCAGTAGTTAGTCTATAGAAAGACCCAGCAGTGGTTGGTCTATAGATAGACTCAGCAGTGATTGGTCTATAGATAGACCCAGCAGTGATTGGTCTATAGATAGACCCAGCAGTGGTTGGTCTATAGATAGATCCAGCAGTGATTGGTCTATAGATAGAACCAGCAGTAGTTGGTCTATAGATAGACCCAACAGTGGTTGGTCTATAGATAGATCCAGCAGTGATTGGTCTATAGATAGACCCAGCAGTGGTTGGCCTATAGATAGACTCAGCAGTATTTGGTCTATAGATAGACCCAGCAGTAGTTGGTCTATAGATAGACCCAACAGTGGTTGATCTATAGATAGAACAAGCAGTGATTGGTCTATAGATAGACCCAGCAGTGGTTGGTCTATAGATAGACTCAGCAGTGATTGGTCTATAGATAGACCCAACAGTGGTTGGTTTATAGATAGATCCAACAGTTATTGGTCTATAGATAGACCCAGCAGTAGTTGGTCTATAGATAGACCCAACAGTGGTTGGTCTATAGATAGACCAAGCAGTGATTGGTCTATAGATAGACCCAGCAGTGATTGGTCTATAGATAGACCCAGCAGTAGTTGGTCTATAGATAGACCCAGCAGTGGTTGGTCTATAGATAGACCCAGCAGTAGTTGGTCTATAGATAGACTCAGCAGTAGTTGGTCTATAGATATACCCAGCAGTAGTTGGTCTATAGATAGACTCAGCAGTAGTTGGTCTATAGATATACCCAGCAGTAGTTGGTCTATAGATAGACCCAGCAGTAGTTGGTCTATAGATAGACCCAGCAATGGTTGGTCTATAGATAGACCCAACAGTGATTGGTCATAGTTAGACCCAGCAGTAGTTGGTCCATAGATAGACCCAGCAGTGGTTGGTCTATAGATAGACCCAGCAGTAGTTGGTCTACAGATAGACCCAGCAGTAGCTGGTCTATAGATAGACCCAGCAGTAGTTGGTCTATAGATAGACCCAGCAGTAGTTTGTCTATAGATAGACCCAGCAGTAGTTGGTCTATAGATAGACCCAGCAGTAGTTGGTATATAGATAGACCCAGCAGTCGTTGGTCTATAGTTAGACCCAGTAGTAGTTGGTCTATAGATAGACCCAGCAGTAGTTGGTCTATAGATAGACCCAGCAGTAGTTGGTCTATAGATAGACCCAGCAGTGGTTGGTCTATAGTTAGACCCAGCAGTAGTTGGTCTATAGATAGACCCAGCAGTAGTTGGTCTATAGATAGACCCAACAGTTGTTGATCTATAGATAGACCAAGCAGTGATTGGTCTATAAATAGACCCAGCAGTGGTTGGTCTATAGATAGACTCAGCAGTGATTGGTCTATAGATAGATCCAACAGTGGTTGGTCTATAGAAAGATCCAGCAGTGATTGGTCTATACATAGACCCAGCAGTAGTTGGTCTATAGATAGACCCAACAGTGGTTGGTCTATAGATAGACCAAGCAGTGATTGGTCTATAGATAGACCCAGCAGTGATTGGTCTATAGATAGACCCAGCAGTAGTTGATCTATAGATAGACCCAGCAGTGGTTGGTCTATAGATAGACCCAGCAGTAGTTGGTCTATAGATAGACTCAGCAGTAGTTGGCCTATAGATAGACCCAGCAGTAGTTCGTCTATAGATAGACTCAGCAGTAGTTGGTCTATAGATAGACCCAGCAGTGATTGGTCATAGTTAGACCCAGCAGTAGTTGGTCCATAGATAGACCCAGCAGTGGTTGGTCTATAGATAGACCCAGCAGTAGTTGGTCTATAGATAGACCCAGCAGTAGTTGGTCTATAGATAGACCCAGCAGTCGTTGGTCTATAGATAGACCCAGCAGTAGTTGGTCTATAGATAGACCCAGCAGTAGTTGGTCTATAGATAGACCCAGCAGTGATTGGTCTATAGATAGACCCAGCAGTAGTTGGTCTATAGATAGACCCAACAGTGATTGGTCTATAGATAGACTCAGCAGTAGTTGGTCTATAGATAGACCCAACAGTGATTGGTCTATAGATAGACCCAGCAGTAGTTGGTCTATAGATGGACTCAGGAGTGATTGGTCTATAGATAGACCCAGCAGTAGTTGGTCTATAGTTAGACCCAGCAGTAGTTGGTCTATAGATAGACCCAGCAGTAGTTGGTCTCTAGATAGACTCAGCAGTAGTTGGTCTATAGATAGACCCAGCAGTAGTTGGTCTCTAGATAGACTCAGCAGTAGTTGGTCTATAGATAGACTCAGCAGTGATTGGTCTATAGATAGACCCAGCAGTAGTTGGTCTATAGATAGACCCAGCAGTAGTTGGTCTATAGATAGACCCAGCAGTAGTTGGTCTATAGATAGACCCAGCAGTAGTTGGTCTATAGATAGACCCAGCAGTGATTGGTCTATAGATAGACTTGGCAGTGATTGGTCTATAGATAGACCCAGCAGTAGTTGGTCTATAGATAGACCCAGCAGTGGTTGGTCTATAGATAGACTCAGCAGTAGTTGGTCTATAGATAGACCCAGCAGTAGTTGGTCTATAGATAGACCCAGCAGTAGTTGGTCTATAGATAGACCCAGCAGTGGTTGGTCTATAGATAGACTCAACAGTGAATCACTCACGGCACTCCTTTCTTCAAGCAAACATTTGTTTCCCCTGCAAAGCTGTTAGCCGCTGCGGCAAAAGTCTAGCATTTACCGTGTGCATCGTGAAATTCTAAAGACCAAACCCTTCAATTTCTGTCTCTCTGTGTGTCTCCAATGGCCACGCTAACATCGCTCAGACGCCGCTTCAACCGTGGACCCGGACGGCCGCGAAGGAGGGCCACGCGAAATATTCGGGCCTCATATGCCCCCAACGGATCAATCCATCCCTAGGCCGTGAGAAGTGCGCACACCCTAAAATGTTTTAATTATTGTTGTTCGTTGTTGTTTCCAGGTAATGCCCCAGCTGAACTGCGTAGCTATTTACTTTTCGTTCACAAGGGACCTGGCCACAATAAACGAGAGCTCAACGAAATGGCCAATTATCATCGTGTGAACATTTAAAATTGGCAGCCACATACTTTAAATAACCTGTGAGTTTCATTTTAAGTGCGAAGGTGGGGGAAAAAAACGGAGGACCGGGAGAAAGCATCCACGCCACCATGAAGAGAGAGAGAGAGACACACAATCTCCAAATATACAGCAGCAGGCATCAGGGTCAGGATAGAACCGGCGACCTCCTGTATACCGGGCGAGGTAGTTAACATCGCCGAGCCACCGTGATAATGATGAGGGAGGGAGAGAGACACGCAAACTTCAAATATACAAGAGGCGTCAGAGGCAGGATTGAACCCACGACCTCCTGTACTCCAGGCGAGGTAGTTAACATCTCCTAGCCACCGTGATGATGATGAGAGAGAGAGAGAGAGACAGGCAAACTCCAAATACACAGCAGGCGTAAGGGTTGGGATGGAACCCACGACCTCATGTGTACCAGGCGAGGTAGTTAACATCTCCTAGCCACCGTGATGATGATGAGAGAGGGAGAGAGACACGCAAACTTCAAATATACAAGAGGCGTCAGAGGCAGGATTGAACCCACGACCTCCTGTACACCGGGCGAGGTAGTTAACATCGCCGAGCCACCGTGATGATGATGAGAGAGGGAGAGAGACACGCAAACTTCAAATATACAAGAGGCGTCAGAGGCAGGATTGAACCCACGACCTCCTGTACACCAGGCGAGGTAGTTAACATCTCCTAGCCACCGTGATGATGATGAGAGAGAGACAGGCAAACTCCAAATACACAGCAGGCGTAAGGGTTGGGATGGAACCCACGACCTCATGTGTACCAGGCGAGGTAGTTAACATCTCCTAGCCACCGTGATGATGATGAGAAAGGGAGAGAGACACGCAAACTTCAAATATACAAGAGGCGTCAGAGGCAGGATTGAACCCACGACCTCCTGTACACCAGGCGAGGTAATCAACATCTGCTAGCCACCGTGGCGTCGATGACGGATGCTGTTTGGGGAATTTTGCTTTTGATGCACTGCGAATCTCACCGCCATCTGCGCACCGGACACCCCTCGTGTAGCTGTGGCAGCTGTGGCCAGTTGGATTCATCGCGGAGGAATTCAATTGATCGATGAGCCCCCCTACGCCTCTACCTCCCGGTCCCCCATGGCATGCGGCCATACCTCTCTCCACCGCTTCCTTATCGCTCTTCCATATCGGCGTGGTGGTTGCCGTTGATATTATCTTCCTAGCATGTTATACACGAGGTCGTGGGTTCGATCCCGACCCTGACGATGCCTGTTGTATATTTGGAGTTTGCGTCTCTCTCTCTCTCATCATCACGGTGGCTAGGAGATGTTAACTACCTCGCCTGGTATACAGGAGGTCATGGGTTCGATCCCGACCCCGACGATGCCTGTGGTATATTCGGAGTGTGGGTGACTCTCTCTCATCTCCCTGTGGTTGCGTGAATTTTTCTCCAGTTTTCTCCATTTTTCCCCCCTCCCCATTTTTCAATCGCAATCACGCATTCAGAGCGTTTGAATGCTGCTGTGAGTTTTTTTACACTTCAAACCAATTTCCTTGAGCTATTACAGTAATTCGTGGGTAGGTCGCTTCTGAACATAAAAATTCACGTGGCTCAGCTGGGCCTTACCTGGTGAAGCATTTTTTTCCCTAAAAATACAACAATTAACTCCGCATGTGTTAAGGACTCGCAGGCTGACAGACTGGATAAACTCATCCGCACTCGAAAGTGCAAAACAATAAATTTGCTGTACTATTCTCTGCTGCCCACAAACATCCACTGCACCTGTTTTATTTATGTGCCTGGTGATCACCCATCCAAGCGAACGGTGCCCACAACTTGAGAATTCTCATACCCCCACACCCTCACGCCAATCCCTGCACTTACTTGACCGGGAGTAACCCTGTGGTGTGACGATCTGATGATTGGTGGCTGGGGATGAGGTGACAGGGATGAGTGGAGAGGGGGTAAATGGGAGGGGGGGGGAGTAGGAGGAGGGATGAGAGGAAAGAGCTGTGGATGAAGGAGGTAGTGGTGTGTAGAGAGAGCTGTGGATGAAGGAGGTAGTGGTGTTTAGAGAGAGCTGTGGATGAAGGAGGGAGCTGTGTGTGGAGAGCGGTGTGGATGAAGGAGGGGGCTGTTTATGGAGAGAGCTTTGGCTGAAGGAAGTAGTGTGGAGAGAGCTGTGGATGAAGGAGGGGGGTGTGTGGAGAGAGCTGTGGATGAAGGAGGGAGCTCTGTGTGGAGTGAGCTGTGGATGAAGTAGGGAGTGGTGTGTGCAGAGAGCTGTGGATGAAAGAGGAAGCTGTGTGTGCAGAGAGCTTTGGATGGAGGAGGGAGCTGTGTGTGCAGAGAGCTGTGGATGAAAGAGGAAGCTGTGTGTGCAGAAAGCTTTGGATGGAGGAGGGAGCTGTGTGTGGAGAGAGCTGTGGATGAAAGAGGGAGCTGTGTGTGCAGAGAGCTTTGGATGGAGGAGGGAGCTGTGTGTTGAGAGAGCTGTGGATGAAGGAGGTAGCGGTGTATGGAGAGAGCTGTGGATGAAAGATGGCGCGATGTGAGAACACATTTGTGGATGAAGGAGGGAACGGTATGAGGAGAGAGCTGTGGAAGAAGGAGCGAGCTGTGTGTGGAGAGAGCTGTGGATGAAGGAGGGAGCTGTGTGTGCAGAAAGCTGTGTATGAAGGAGGGAGCTGTTTGAGGAGAGAGCTGTGAATGAAGGAGGGAGCTGTGCGAATTAAATATATAATAAACGAACTGAGACCCTACAGTGAGGGAAAAAAGTATTTGATCCCCTGCTGATTTTGTACGTTTGTCCACTGACAAAGAAATGATCAGTCTATAATTTTAATGGTAGGTTTATTAGAACAGTGAGAGACAGAATAACAACAAAAAAATCCAGAAAAACGCATGTCAAAAATGCTATGAATTGATTTTCATTTTAATGAGGGAAGTAAGTATTTGACCCCTCTGCAAAACATGACTTAGTACTTAGTGGCAAACCCTTGTTGGCAATCACAGAGGTCAGACGTTTCTTGTAGTTGGACACCAGGTTTGTACACATCTCAGGAGGGAATTTGTCCCACTCCTCTTTGCAGATCTTCTCCAAGTCATTAAGGTGTCGAGGCTGACGTTTGGCAACTCGAACCTTCAGCTACCTCCACAGATTTTCTATGGGATTAACGTCTGGAGACTGGCTAGGCCACTCCAGGACCTTAATGTGCTTCTTCTTGAGCCACTCCTTTGTTGCCTTGGCCGTGTGTTTTGGGTCATTGTCATGCTGGAATACCCATCCACGACCCATTTTCAATGCCCTGGATGAGGGAAGGAGGTTCTCACCCAAGATTTGACGGTACATGACCCCGTCCATCGTCCCTTTGATGCGGTGAAGTTGTCCTATCCCCTTAGCAGAAAAACACCCCCAAAGCATAATGTTTCCACCTCCATGTTTGACGGTGGGGATGGTGTTCTTGGGGTCATAGGCAGCATTCCTCCTCCTCCAAACACGGCGAGTTGAGTTGATGCCAAAGAGCTCCATTTTGGTCTCATCTGACCACAACACTTTCACCCAGTTGCCCTCTGAATCATTCAGATGTTCATTGGTAAACTTCAGACGGGCATGTATATGTGCTTTCTTGAGCAGGGGGACCTTGCGGGCGCTGCAGGATTTCAGTCCTTCACGGCGTAGTGTGTTACCAATTGTTTTCTTGGTGACTATGGTCCCCGCTGCCTTGAGATCATTTACAAGATCCTCCCGTGTAGTTCTGGGCTGATTCCTCACCGTTCTCATGATCATTGCAACTCCACGAGGTGAGATCTTGCATGGAGCCCCAGGCCGAGGGAGATTGACAGTTCTTTTGTGTTTCTTCCTTTTGCGAATAATCGCACCAACTGTTGTCACCTTCTCACCAAGCTGCCTGGCAATGGTCTTGTAGCCCATTCCAGCCTTGTGTAGGTCTACAATCTTGTCCCTGACATCCTTGGAGAGCTCTTTGGTCTTTGCTATGGTGAAGAGTTTGAAATCTGATTGATTGATTCTGTGGACAGGTGTATTTTATACAGGTAACAAGCTGAGATTAGGAGCACTCCCTTTAAGAGCCTGCTCCTAATCTCAGCTCGTTACCTGTATAAAAGACACCTGGGAGCCAGAAATCTTTATGATAGAGAGGGGGTCAAATACTTATTTCCCCCATTAAAATGCAAATCAACTTATAAAATTTTGACATGCGTTTTTCTGGATTTTGTTGTTGTTATTCTGTGTCTCACTGTTCAAATAAACCTACCATTAAAATTATCGACTGATCATTGCTTTGTCAGTGGGCAAACGTACAAAATCAGCAGGGGATCAAATACTTTTTTTCCCTCACTGTACTTGTCTCAGCGTGTTGGTGATTAGGGTGCTCTTTACACAAGCATCAATTCAGGCTCGACCTCTGCGTACCTCCCGTAGATTGACGGATGATTTGGTGGTTAAACTCTATGCAAATTTTTGCAACTTTGCTCAATTCAATAAACTTGTTCAGCAACTGAAATTGTGAACAAGAATCTACCACAACAAAAAAAAAAAACCTTTTTTAATCAGGTAAGGCCCTGCTGAGGTGCTACGTATTTCTTTTTCAGAAGTGACCAGGCCATCACAAATGGTAGCTCAACGAAGTGGTTCGTAGTCATCATCATCATCATCACCACCACCACGTGGGAATTGATAGCAGCCAAATACTCCGAACGTACGTCGATTCTAAACGTGTGGAGAGAAAAACCAGAGGAGCCGGAGAAAAATCCACCACGGGGAGACGGGGGGGGGGGGGGGGAGGGTTTACATAAAGCAAAGCATTGAAAAAACATAAAACTAAATGATGAACGATGCAAAGTGCGGACTACACCGAACATCTTCTTGTTTCCTCTGATCGCAAACAAAAAAAAAAGTGAGAGACGTGAAAACTCCAAATACACAGCAGCAGGCATTCGGGTTGAAATGGAACCCACGACCTCCTGTATACCAGGCGCGGCAGTTAACATCTCCTAGACACCGCTACACCCCCAATCAACAGCAAGGTCCAGGCTGCATAACTGCTAGGAGCAGGCAGTGGCGGTGACAGAGAGGCAGAGGTTGGGGGGGGGGGGTCTGGGGGGAGGAGGCATTGGGGGTTGGGGGTGGGGCACCAGGGGGATTTCATCACGGAGGCGATTTGAACCCGTATACGTATATCTATTTACGCATTTATTTTTGGTGATTTGCTTACCTTATCGAATACGTTGCACTCCGATCGCTCTCGTTTGTATTGTTTATGGAGCTAACCTACTGATGGACATCCCCCTCCCCCCACCCCCCCCCCCCATGCAAACCCCCACCCCCTCCATGCCCTTACTGGACATCTGTCAAAAATAGAGCTTTATAGCTCATCGGATTTTTTCCTCCAGAATAAATAACGTATCTGACTTATGATTGCAATGAGCAATTGGAGATGGCTAATGTGAATATTATCGTGCGGGTTAATTTCAGGTGAAGCCTTTGCTGAGTCTCAAGACATTTATATTTTTATTTTCAGGAAGGGTCCTGCTAGGATTTTGACAGTAGGCGAGGTGATGTTGCTGCTGCTGCTGCTGCTGTTGTTTGTAATCTTGATTTAGGGATTTGCAGGGTGCGATTTGTCGGCATTTGGGGATGTGGCTTTGGCCTAGATCAGTTGCACATCAGAGGAGATCCCCGTCTTAACGGCGGTAATTGGTTCAACGGAACCGATCGTCAAGTGATTTTGTCATTAAGCGAGCATAGGAAATACCAAGTTAAATACCGGCTAAAAGCTGACAGCATCGAAAGTCAGAATTGTTCACCCGAAAAAAAAATCTACTTTCTCATGTTAAAACAATTAACATGAATGCATCAAGATGTTAACAGCGCGAGCCATCGTCATCAGGTTGGGACAACCACAGCAAGATTTAAAAAAAAAACTGCTGATGTAGGCGAGAAATCTGCCGTGGCACGAGGTTATATAGGCCTCGGCAGTGGGGGGGGGGGGGGGGAGGAGAGAGAAGTGGGGGGCCCAACCAAACGGACAAACACCACGACAGAGATACCGTTCGCTCGTGAAGATGCGGGGGGGAGGCCGAAACGTCGGACGTGGCGCTGAATGACAACGACGATGTCAAAGAGACCCATGTGACCCTGATCCAGCTTGCGATTTATCTTTGGGGGGGGGGGGGAGGGGGCCTGGGGGTGATGGGTGGGGGGCGTCAAGAAACGAGGTGGTGTTGGGAAGGGTTCATAAATAATTTACAGACAGTGACAGTTTCCACACACAGTGCCATTAATCTTGTGTCAGAAGAATGAACTATACCCCCCTGGACCTGCTTTTATCTTGTAGCATTATTTGGCCGGAGCCAAATAAATCAATCCATTCTATCTCCGGGCAGTAATATAGAAGGCGTGCGTGCAAACACACACACATATCAACACAAAGATCCCCCGTATAGCCTGTGACAGACTGTAGGGGCAAGTGCTGTTAGCGAGCGGCACCTATGAAGGCCGGCACGGCACACGAGGGGTGGGTGGCCAGGCACCACGCCCGGTCGCCTTTGTCTCCCCCAGTGGCAATGTTTGCACACCGCACCAGGTACTCATTTGAGGCTGAGTCGACCTAGGGGAGGCCCAGGATCGGTTCAGATAATCGTCACTGGTGTTGGCCGTGAGCGGGAATTGAACTCGGGTCGCCGGGTTCGCAGCGCAGCGCGCTAACCGCTACACTACCACACACACACGTGTACAAACACACGTGTACACACACACACGTGTACACACAAACAAAGACAAAGATCCCCCATATAGCCTTAACAGACTGTAGGGGCAAGTGCTGTTAGCGAGCGGCACCTATGAAGGCCGGCACGGTACACGAGGGGGTGGGTGGCCAGCACCACGCCCGACCGCCTTTGTCTCCCATGTGGCAATGTTTACACACCGCACCAGGTACTCATTTGAGGCTGAGTCGACCTAGGGGAGGCCCAGGACCGGTTCAGATAATCGTCACTGGTGTTGGCCGTGAGCGGAATCGAACCCGGGTTGCCAAGTTCATAGCGCAGCGTAGCGCTAACCGCTACACTACCGCTCCCCACACACACACACACGTGTACACACACACACACGGGGACCACCTCTCGCAGATTTGCATTAGATTTGGAAGTAGTTTTTTTAAAATTAATTATCCAGTTGGAGGGTGCACAATATAGGCCATTTGAGCCGTAATGCCAATACTTTTTTTTCGCTGGATTTCGCAGCAAAGAAAAGTGAAGCCGCTTGTAATTAGGCTTAGAAACCAAGGCGGTTTGATGTATATCTTTTAATAGAGATGCTGCGTCCACGGCGTTATTAAACGAATTAACTGCACGTCCTTCGCCTGGAGCTCACTTTACACGTGGATTCAACCACCCAACTATCTCTGCCGCACCCCCCTCCCTCTCCTCCACTCTCCTCCACCTCCCCCGGTGGGAGGAAATAATTCCAAATCGGATGATAACGCCATTCCCAGCGCGTTAGTCGAATCATCATCTTTTTTTTTTGCTGCTGCTGCTGCTGTCGCTTTTAATTTCCGAAGCGAGGAAGAAAAATACATTTCGGGGCAATAGCCCAGGAAACTCCGTTCCGCAATCTACAAAGGAGCCCACTCTGTAGAGATCCGTGACAATAAAGGAATCGGCATGGGAATGAATATATATATTTTTAAAAAAATTTATCAAGCAGGGCACGAATATAGATCAAGCAGTCCTCGACTTACGAATGGGCTAAGTCACCGAGCCACTTTCGTAAGTCGTGCGGTTCGTAAGTCGGAAACTCACTCGGGGTAGTCCAAGACTTACGGACGGGTTACGTTTCCGTGACCCGTTCGTAAGTCGAGCGGTTCGTAAGTCGGAACTCAACGGGAGCAGTCTTCGACTTACGATCGGATTACGTTATCATAACCCGTTCGTAAGTCGAGCGGTTCGTGAGTCGGAACTCACTCGGGGTAGTCCTAGACTTAAGGACGGGTTACGTTTCCGTGACCCGTTTGTAAGTCGAGCGGTTCGTAAATCGAAATTCAACGGG
>NC_133728.1:6335565-6340565 GCF_048934315.1 Petromyzon marinus
AGTAGCCTGCATGTAAGTAGTAGCTACATTTATAGTAGCTACATGTGTAGTAGCTACATGTGTAGTAGCTCCATGTGTAGTAGCTCATGTGTAGTAGCCATGTGTAGTAGCTACATGTGTAGTAGCTACATGTGTAGTAGCTACATATGTAGTAGCTACATGTGTAGTAGCTACATGTGTAGTAGCTACATGTGTAGTAGCTACATATAGTAGCTACATGTATAGTAGCTACATGTAGTAGTAGCTACGTGTGTAGTAGCTGCATGTAGTAGTAGCTACATTTATAGTAGCTACATGTGTAGTAGCTACATGTGTAGTAGCTCCATGTGTAGTAGCTCCATGTGTAGTAGCTACATGTGTAGTAGCTACATGTGTAGTAGCTACATGTGTAGTAGTATAGTAGCTACATATGTAGTAGCTACATATGTAGTAGCTACATATGTAGTAGCTACATATGTAGTAGCTACATATGTAGTAGCTACATATGTAGTAGCTACATATGTAGTAGCTACATATGTAGGTACTACATATAGCTACATATGTAGTAGCTACATATGTAGTAGCTACATATGTAGTAGCTACATATGTAGTAGCTACATATGTAGTAGCTACGGGCCCCGCACTTTCAAAGGCCTCCACGCTAAACGCTTTCAAGCTGTCAATTCCGGTTTCCGTAATTTTGCACTTGCTCTATTACTATAGTACTATACTGCCCTTCAACTTTTATGAACGACAGCGTGTTTAACGTTAGCGATTTGTCGTATTATCTGGCTGTAGAGAAAATGAAAAAAATTCAATTACCATGCTTGGCTCTTTCGGTAAAGTCACGTAGATAAGTTCAAAGAGAATAACAAAAAAAAACTACGACGTTTCGATCGCAACACAAGCGGGAAAAGGGGGCGGTGGGCGGGAGGTTTTAAAATGTTGCGCTTTAATATTTACGTGTTTTTTTTTCTATTTTATTTAGGGTCCCTTTATAACATCACGTGCTACAGGCCCCGCACAAAGCTTCATCCGGCACTGATTGAGGGCCCCCCACACTGCAGTTTTCGCCCCAACTCCCCCCCCCCCCCCCCCATGAGCTGATAACAATGTCATTACGAAGACAAAGACTCCCGCGAGTAGCCTGTGACAACGATGTTAAAACCTCAGTGGACTTTGTGTCGGAAGGGTGGGGACTGTTGAATGGTGGGTGGATTTGTTTACTTTTTGTACTTTGGACTCCTATCGTGTTGTTTTGTTTTGTTGTTAGCTTTTTTTTTCCCGGAAGATTTTTTAACTGTTTTTTTTCTGGATGTGTCTGTTGCGAAACGTCGCTTTAAGATGTCCTTTGTTCACGATTTGCTTGTTGCGGTTTCACCCGAGTCAAGAGCCTCGTGGCTTCTAGATTTGAAGCTTTCGTGACTGCAAGGATCCATACTCTTTGGTTCGATTCGGTAAAGTCACGTGGGTAAAAAAAATGAAACAACAAAAATCACGACGTTTCGGCCACAACACAAGTGGCCTTCATCAGGTGAAGGGACAAACTGTCCAGCGGACAGCGTTGGAGTGAAGAAAGCCAAGCGCAGGTCGCCTCCAGAAAACGCCTTGACAAAGGAAATTAGCATAAAACACACCGCTAACAACGCTTGGAATTAGCACAAGATAATGATACACCACCCTGGAAGTTTGGAATGCCACCACCTGAATAAATATACTGCACCACTGAAAATTAGTTTAATGTTTTGTTCGATTTAGAACATCTTTCCATGGCTCACAGGGCTTTATATCTAATACGTAATATTAAAAAAAAAACTTTTTTTTAAAAACACGCTTTTATAAAATGCACTCGTAACAGCAGAAGTCCACGACTCTAGGAAGTGGCCCCCGAAGTTTGCCACAGCGTAAGGGGACCCGTGGTGATTTACAGCCAACGTCAGTTTAGCGTGGACAATTAGAGCCAAGCCGAATCGTAACATAGAAAAAAATATAATGTTTAAAAATGCATATTTTGTTATTTTTTTACGATAGAATATAGTATTGTCATCAGTATGACATAAGTATACCGAGTTTGCGGTCGATACCACAGTGGGAAGTGGGTTAAAATTGAGTTACAAGATTTGAGCAAAACAGCAACAACAGACTGAGTTAATAGAAAGCGTGTAAAAACAATGTTTAAAAATATTACGTTTTAATTTTTAATGATATAATATAGTATTGTCACCAGTATGACATACGCATACCAAGTTTGCAGTCGATACCACATTGGGAAGTTGGTTACAATTGATTTGCGAGATTTGAGGATACAACAACAACAACACCACCAACAGACAGAGTTAATAAAAAGCGTGTAACAATAAATGAAACCGAAAACTTAAACTGAACGTTAACCGTTTGTTGTTTCGAACGTTCTTACCCCCGTTTTGCCGCCGACTGGGCCATCTGTGTACACAGAACGAGCAACGGAGCTCATCGGAATCCTCGTGCGGTTGGGTGCAAGTGCTCTGCTAACGAGTAGCAGCAGAAGCACCCTGGAATGGCCCAGGGGCTTGTGACATGTCACGCATTTACTTATTACAACGGGGGGAGGTGGCATTTGGTGGAGGGGCTTTGCGAAATATCACTGTCCCACCTCCCCCCCAACCCCCTTTCTCTCCTGTATCCCGACTGACCTTTACTGAATTAGCTAGATTCATTTTTCATGTTTGTCTGATTGTTAAACCCGTGCATGCAACAATACGTTAGACTGTGACTGTACCGTGTATAGAGGGTGAAGCAAAACAATGTTAACACTTTAATGGGATTTGAAGCTTTCGTGACAGCAGGAATCAATACTCTTTGATTCTTTCGGTAAAGTCACGTGGGTGAAAAATAAAATAGAATTTTAAAATAAAATGAATTTTTTTTAAATAAAATAAAATTTTAAAATAAAATGAAATTTTTAAAATAAAATAAAATCTTAAAATAAAATAAAATTTTGATTTTTTTTTATATATATACGTGACGAGTATGTGATAACGAATGTCGCGTTAATAGCTTGGGAAAGTCAAAGAGTCTCCCACTCGCTCGCCAGCGTTGTCAACGCATTGCCTGGAATGTTCCTCACGTGGGTCTCCAACGCCCCGAGGTGGCAACGTTTCCTTTGTCGGTTTCGTTGCAAATTCTCGGCAGCGTTAACATTTTTTGTTTAAGCACCCGCTATTATTGTTCCAAAATTCGTTGTTTTACGTGTTGTGTTTTTTTTTATTTTTGGATCTCTTAAAATATTTACGTCGCTTATTTAGCTGTCGATTCCGCTTGTGACCGACTGTCCCCCTCCCGAACTCGGTAAATGTCCTTCTTGCCAGCGGCCGCCAAAACCGCCTTACACACAGTCATCGATAATCACTCAGCCCACCGAGCCCGATTATCCCGCTGGTTTTCCCATCATCTATCCGGGACGCGGTCCCCAGGGCCGATCCGGCGGTTACCGGCAAAAAAACGCCCCCCCCCCCCCCCAAAGCCTGCTAACCAAATTCCCCGACTATCGGCACCACGGTGATTGACAAATGATAACAAAAACATGGGTGGGGTGGGTGTGGGTGGGTGGGGCTGGGTGGGGCTTTGCTTGATTTCAATATCAAATATTACATACGGTACATTATGCACGATGCACACGGAGCTTGAACGGTGTCAATAGCGGAAACGCGCGTCCATCACCCCATGCAGAGTCTTCTAAGATTTGAGCGGTAAGTGGCGGGGCAGGCGGTGTGGTGGTGACGGTAAATATACGGTGACGTTTTAAAGTAGGATATTAATTTCCGTCCATTTTTCTCGTCTTTTTTTTCGTGCCAATTTCAGAGAGGAAACATCAAAAATATATATATAAACACGTGCAAGCAATACGTCATCCCCCCCTCTCGCTGCCCTACCCCCACTCCCCCCAATTGCGAACTCTAGGCAAATGGGACAGGAAGTTAAGGGTGAATTGGTGGTCACCAAAACCAGTGCTGGATTTCGATTTGAAGCTTTCGTGACTGCAAGGATCCATCTTCTTTGGTTCTTTCTCGATAAGGTCACCACGTAGAATGAGAATAAAATAATAAAATAACGCGATAAAATTCTCACGACGTTTCGGCCACAATAAAATTCTCACGACGTTTCGGCCACAATGGGTTGTGGCCGAAACGTCGTGAGAATTTTATCGTGTCATTTATTGCGTCATTTTATTATTTTATTCTCATTCTACGTGACTTTACCGATAGAAACCAAAGAAGACAACTGCTGGATTATTATCCTGTTGTGTTTTGGTTGCCTCTCCATCCCCCCCCTTCCCCCGCCTCCCCCACCCCCTCCCCACCCCACCCCGGGGGCGGGCACCTCCGATTAGCACGGTCGACCTACGTACGGTGCGAAAGAAGTTTTAGCACGCGTACGTGCACGCAATCCTCGCACGCACCCCTTCCCCCAAACACCACCACCACCACCACCACCCCCCCAGCCAGCAAGAGCAGTCTCCATCCTGAATCGTCGTCGATCAGGACTGTGACCCGCTCGCTCCGACGAGTGAAACGAATTTGATATATCTTTTTTTTGTTTCCCCGTGACACACACACATATATATGTATCGTCCAATTGTCGCTCGGGAAAAAAAGTGAATAATTTATTTGTGCCGCACCCGGAGATTCATGCAAATCCCCGCGAATGATTTTCGTTTATTTTTTATTTTTTTTTGGGGGGGGGCGGGTGGGGGGCTGGTGGGGAGTGGGAGGGGAGCGGGAGGGGAGCGGGAGGGGAGCGGGAGGGGAGCAGGAGGGGAGCAGGAGGGGAGCAGGAGGGGAGAAGGTCCTTACCGTGACACCACCTGCGAGCCTCTCGTAATGGAACAATCGAAAGTAAACAGCGCAGGCAGTGGTTGTGGTGGTGTTGGTGGTAGTGGTGTTGGTGGTGGTGTTGGTGGTGGTGCTGTTGGTGGTGGTGGTGTTGGTGGTGGTGGTGTTGGTGGTGGTGTTGGTGGTGTTGGTGGTGGTGGTGTTGGTGGT